>NC_140590.1:353779915-354347133 GCF_964204655.1 Triturus cristatus
ACTCAAAAACCTTTCGAAAACACTCACAATCATTGGATGATGTCGTCAGTGATGTCATTTGAGATGTCATCAGTGATGTCATTTGAGATGTCATCAGTGATGTCACTGTGAATGTTTGTATCAGTCTGTCAGATGGTGTCTAAGTGGCTGTATGGCAGTGTGAGTGGTTATGTTAGTGGCTTTATGCTCCTGCCAAACCATAGAAAACTGCAAGTCCTGGGGGTGGGTTCCCTGGGACATTGCTGGAACCGACCTGTCTCAGGATTTGGTAATCTTCTGAAAATTATTTTCTGTGCTACTTGTTTTTGTATGATCACCCGAAAACACCCATACTGATACGTCAATTTCAAATTCCGACTCTGAGGTTTCTTTTTTGGCAATGGTTTGTAAGAGAGTTACAAGGATAGATATGTATAAATATATTTAAAAACTCCAACTTCTAAAAATCCATATGATGAATCCCAAAAGAAATAATTTAGAAAGAAATGTTGGCAGTCAAGCAAGTGATCTTTTCACAGGAGAGCATCTAGATACTCTATTAATACTACAAGAACTACAGGAAGGGAACTTTAACAAAATTGAGGGAGCACCCAAGATTGTCTCAGAAACTAGAGAAGCAGTGGGAATCCCACAAACTAGCGGGATAAGTAAATTTAAATTGAAATATACATATATTCTGCAAACTCCACGTGATGCAAAGATCTATCACAGCTATGAGGAGAACCACAAAGGGACTTCAATAAGAGCAAACAGAATTTGACACAACAACAATGGAATGCAATACGGAAATTCAAAGAGGACACCTCAATAGTAATCAAACCATCTGATAAAGGTGGCAACATATTGTTGCTTACAAAGGAAGCTTATCAAAATGAATCTGTATGACAACTTGGTGACACAGAGGGGTATATTCTCAAGAATGTGTGATAACTACCGCAAGAGTAGCTTATCGCAACTCACCACATCGCAGTCCATCGCGGGAAAATAACTCTGTGTCAACGTGGTATTCCTAAGCCGGCGGCAACATGCGATAGTCCCACGACAACGCGTCAAACCAACGCGTAAAAATCAATGTGACGCTGCAAAAATACCAGACACCACCTCCAAAAAAGCGGCGATGACGCCAATCGCGATACAAAAATCAGCGAAAACCAGCCACAGGCCTGCAATTCTCATGCGACATGCGGGAAAATGCATTAAAAAAGGTGAAAAAAACACATACAAAAGCCAAACAACAGCGAAGCACAATGGAGTCAGCCGGAGCAAGTGCAGAGGACAACCAGAACCCCACAAGCCCCCCGGAGGACCAGCCTGGGACTTCGGGGTCAGGGAAGGGCAAGGAGAAGAAGAGTAGGAAGAACATTTTCAGTCCGAGGAAAACAGGATCCTGATAACCGAGGTGATAGAACACCATCAACTACTGTTTGTCACCACCACTGTGTCACTGGGAACTAAAAATAGAATATGGCAGACCATCGTGGACAAGATGAATGCAGTCGGAGTGCTGAAGACGTCAATGAATGAGGTCAAGAGGCGCTGGAATGATGTCAAGCGCAAAACCAAGCTGAAGCTTGCAAACAAAAGGAAGGCAGCAATGCAGACTGGAGGTGGCAGTCCAGCGCCACAGGAGGAGCTGGACGTGATGGAGGAAATGGTATCCACAGTCATCAGTGGGGAGACAGTGGCAGGAGTTTGGGGCCGAGACACTGCTCAACAGGACCAGACACAACAGCAACAGGGAGAGTAACGACCAGGGACTGGGGGACGGGGGGAGATGGGCACAATGACACACATGCACAAGTAGGCACAGCACATCATCAGACAAACCATGCCCCAGACCCCCAACTCCCACCAAGAGACCAATGCACCCACGAATGCCACATCCCAGCACTGTATAAGCACAGAAGGCAGAGGCACACCGCATGTAAGGGATCAGGGGCAGCCAACTCAGAGCTGCAGAGGTGACTCCCCCAAAATGTGGCACACACATCACATGCAGAGCACAACAACATTGACAACGATGTGGCACAATCCGCAACATGTCCACAACAGAACAGGGGACACAACTGGTCCTGCTTGTGTGCAGTAACTGGCCAATCACATATGGCATTGCAGGGAAATGTGATTTGACAATGTACAAGTACAAACACACATCCGTGAAGTGGTCAGAATGTCCACTGTCCCACATCACATAGTCAGCTCCCCACAAACAGTCACAATGTACACTGTCATTCAGTCTGCATGTAAACATGTTCAATGCATCAGCATTCATGTGAACACAAAGCTGCATCTCCCCTTCATATTGCAGAGGGAAATACAACACCTCCTGCAGAGCAGTCCCAACCTCTCTTCTCTGATGACGAAGGGGACAACCAGACCTTTGACTCCTACGCCCACCAACAGCTTGTGGAGAGCCTCCGGAGCCCACTTCCAGGAGCAGGGCAGCCCAGCTGCTGAGGAGAGCCCACACCCTGCACCGTACACACAGCAGGCAGCACCCACCACCACGGCTGACTCCCATGAACCCCACGACGAACACATGGCCTTCCAACTCCATGTACTGGGGTGACAGGAGAAGCTGTCCGAACAGGTGCAGGTGGGGTTCGACCGCATGGCAGACAAACTAGACACCATACATGGGTGTATAAGTGTCATCAGTGACCACTCACAGTCCTTAATGGACACCGACAGTCCACTCCATGCTCTCCAACTAACCATGGCTGACATCGCCAAGGTCCTGACTCAGAGTCAAGAACGACTGTCCAGTCATAGTGGCTCCAGCGAGCTCTCACGGGAGTTGGGACTCATGCGGAGGTTCATGAAGGACAGGGAGGATGAGCGTGTGGGAACAGCGGCTGACACGGCTGCACACCAGCGAGAGTTGGCTGGGTCCCTCAATGCCATAAAGACCATCCACATGCCATTGCTGCCACAAGGCCTGGCGCCAATGCATGCTGCTGCTGCCACTCCATCCACATCTCCAGCCTCTGATGTGTCAGTGCCACACAGTGCAGCAGACATTCTACCTCCAGCCCCTGCGGTGTCACTGCCACACAGTGCTGGAGACAGAACACCACCACCCACATGTGAGACACATGCAACAGCAGAGGACGAAGATGCGGATGAATCTGGCCTTGTGGTCATAAGGAAGCGGTAGCATCCATGTCCGTCATATGGCCTGTTAATTCTTGGTTCTGCCCTTAGCATCATCCCCTTACAGTGTCCCCGATGCATTCTGCGACACTCACCTTGGACCTCGACATGGACTGCCATATTCTGTCTGGTCACCCATGACACAGATATCAGACTGCGGACTGAATTCCTCCACTACTGAGGAACAAGTCATTCACAGAAGGAATCTGGATGGCCCCCCACTGGCTGTTGCTGAAAGGTGGGCTTTGCATGGCCCTGTACTGCTCCGCATACAACACTCCATTGAATGTGCACTAAACATTAATTTTCCCAACGATTTGTCATGTCTATGATCTTGCAAGTGTGGAGGCATGAATGCATATAGGGTCATTGATTGCACCTTATGTCCATGTTGCTTATGTTGTGGGACTTGGGTCACAGAGTGACACATTGCTGATTGTGTGTCGGGATGCGCTGACACTAGAACAGGGAAACACACATTTGTAACTTCCTTGTCCAGGCCAGAACAGAAGCACGCACACAGCCCTGGGGTTACTGTTCACACACCTACGCTGAACTGGCATATGCCAGGCCAGTCCACTCCGCTCACACTCACAGGGGGGGGACAATGCACCATATCCCAGGTCTTCCCTGTAGGGATCTGCTGCTCACAGGTCTAGTTGTCCGCATGCCACGGCCACTCCCTCAAGGCTGGTTCACACCCACACCACACCCATTTAGCACCGGCATCACAGGATATGTGACCGTGCCAATAAAAAAGGTCTGGCGCACGTGCTGGACGCCATTTCCACTCTCCGAATGGGTGTCTCTGTGTCGGTATCCTTTATGCATGAGGGCCTAGGGCCTTGCCATGTCACATTGCCCAGTGCCGGTGGTAACATGATGGTGTCTGCACCACGGGACTCAATCATAAAGGGTCCATGGCTAGAGGTGCACAGACTTGGTGGCACCGGATGCACTGTGGATGGCACAGGCACACCGCCCACCACGGGACGGTGTCTTTCGGTGCACTGAGATAGGGGCATCTTCAGTGCTGAGCGGGTATGCAGCCTGTGATGATGCACCGTCCGGGCGTTCCGGTATGGTAGCATTGGTGTGAGCCCTGCTGGACCACAGTGTAGGCCTGAGCCAGATTGCAGTGCG
The DNA here is from genome assembly GCF_964204655.1 of Triturus cristatus. NCBI lineage: Eukaryota > Metazoa > Chordata > Amphibia > Caudata > Salamandridae > Triturus > Triturus cristatus. The sequence goes on from NC_140590.1 coordinate 353,784,212, forward strand.
TGCCTCCCGCCACGTGGCATTGCCTCACAGTTTACAGAGTTAGTGGCATCTATTGGGCTGAGCGGGTGTGCAGCCTGCGATGATACCCTGTGCATTGATGTGTTCTCTGCAATTGCGAAATCAAGACCTAGACTCATGTTTGTGACCTGGTGGCCCGTGGTGTGTGGCTGCATGATGTGGAGGGTGCCATGGCCACGGGTTTGGAGATTCAACCGGCACGTGGTGGGCCCTCTTGGAGACACAACAGTGTCGGAAGGTGAGCAGTGAGGCCTGGCAGCGCCGGGGTGGGCAGTCTCCGCTGGGCGGCGGGAGGGGCTGGGGTGCAGCAGCCTGTGTGCGCAGGGACAGGCAAGCGGTGATGGCGTGTGCTACTGTATGGACTCTGCCATTCATGTCTCTGGCAACTGTTTCAGATGAGTGACCTGGGGTCTGCAGTGTGTGCCGGCACATGGTTGGAGACACACCAGTGGCTGCAGGTGAGCAATGGGACCGGGAACCGAAGTGTCGGCACTCTCTCTTTCTATCTCCCTCTCTCCCTCTCTTTTCTCTCTTTTCTATCTCCCTCTCTCCCTCTCTCTTTCTATCTCCCTCTCTTTTCTCTCTCTCTCTCTCCCTCTCTCTTTCTCTCTCTCTCTGTCGCTCTCCCTCTCTGTCCTTTGATGGGCGCAAGACACACCTTCTTATCTGTCTCTCTGTCTTGCAGGCTGTGACTTACTGAATGCCCGGAGAAGACACGCAGTGCCTCTTCATGATTGTTTTTATTTGTTTCATCTGTAATAAAGGTGTGGTTTTGGTTGTAGGATGTGGATTTGTGTTTCAATTTTTGTGGCCACACCTTTCTGTTAGGTGGTGTGGTTGTGCGATTTGTGTGGGTCATGGATTTGTGGGGTTGATGTGCATTCTCCTTGTCAGGAGGGAGGGGGTGGGGGTACGTGTTGTTGCCCTTTTAGTGCTCCGGGCTGCATGTTCAGTTGCTCTGGGGATTTTGTTGTTCTTCATGCTTGGCTATGGGCTGTGCTCCCTTGGCTGCATCCGGTTGTCTTCCGACTTTGCACCAGGTCAGAGCAGGTGTTCATTTCCTGCTGCACTGCCTTATCACATGTTTTGTGTTCTTATCGCAGATCAGGCAGGTCGTTGAGAATGTTGTGGATTGGTATTGTCGCAGATTTTTGCTTGGGAACGCCTACTCTGCATCTCATTATCGATAGTTGCCTGGGTCATCCGTGGCAATGTTTTTTGAGGATCCTATCACGGGAAAACTGGTGCTATCAGCTGTTAGCACCAGCTTGTGAATGGTGCGATTAATTTATCACAACTTTGGCTGTGATAAAATGCTGTTAACTCGGCGATAGCTCCTTGAGAATATGGCCCAGAGTGTTATCAACCAGTATCTCAAATGATATACTCTCAAAGCTTAACAGATTTTTGCAAGTTATTGACCTTTTGGAAGGAGAAATGGAAATTTAAATTATGACGAATTGCAATATTTATTTTGATTTCAATAACTTTTATTGGTTTTACAAAAGCAATACAAATAAAGATGCAAGGCAAAGGGAATAAAACTTCAGAGGTTCATCAAAGGTCAGAGTGGATAGAGTAAGTATATCTGATAATGCCCTTGGGCACCAGTTTTTACAAATGGTACAGTAGCGATGGCAGAATTAACAAACCAAACAGATAAGGGTACATATGTTTAGCTATCTGTTGTAGTCAGGATACAAATAGCGCAGTTGAGATGGTAGCGATAGCTTACAAAAATAGGTATGTGTGCTCATGCTGGTGTTTCTGATGCAGTCCTGTGTCCATCGGGCCCATTGGGAAGGTCTAGGTAGGGACCGAGGAGACTAAAGTACCAAATGTACCAGTTGTACACGTGATGAAAGCATGTAGCATAATATTTAACATTCCTGGAAGATTTTCTCTATCCTCCTTTAAGCATTTAAAGGGGATAAAAGAACGAAGGAAAATAAATAATTAACCTAGTTGCTAAATTAAAATAAAAGAACAAGCTTGGGGTCAAGCGGTACACCTACTAACTATGTATGGGCTGAACTCTCTGTTCTAACAGTGTTTTGATTGGTTAACCATAGCTCAGTCCTTGTTGGAAGGCTTGCATTCTTGCTGGGAAATATGCACTTTTACCAGATTGCAAGCACATTTTTGCTGGTTGTTTCAAGAGGGTTTAAAAACCATGGAGGCGGAATCAAGAGATTTCCATATTTTCCGCTGTTTAGGTTTCCATGGGGATGTATGTGGGGCAATATTGTCCGCTCCTCTTATGAAGGTTAGCCTTTTTTGCCATTTTTTGAATGAGATTTTTTCAAAACTTTTCCAGTTACACAGGACTATTTTACATGCCAAAGTTAGCATTAAATCCAGCAGAAAGCGGTCATCTTTTCCATTTAGTTTCGGATCTTTGAAGCCGGCTAAGATGTATGATAACTCTTAAACTGGGGAGATATTGAATGTCTGAGTGATGTATTTGAAGACTTTGTTCCAAAAGTTTTGTAGCATTGGGTAAAAGAGAAGCATGTGTGAAAAGTTACCTGGTTGAGAACTGCAGTTCCAACATTGTGGGGACTGGACTAATTTAAGTCTATAGAGTCTGGCTGGGTTCCAGTAGTTCCTGTTTATGATCAAAAACTTTGTTTGTGATAGAATAGAAGATATTTTGTGTTTGAAGGGCATCATGTTGATTCGTACCCAATCTAGTTTAATTGCCTTACTGTTTTGTTCCGCTTCCCATATTGCTTCATGTAATAACTTGTAAGTTCTTGAGACCATGTGACCAGTGTTAAACAATTGGGTCAATTTGGCAGGGAGCGAAGGGGTGGATAGATTAGTATTCAGTTTAGAGATCTGTACTTTTAATTTGAGGATGTTATAAAAGTCTAATTCACTCTCTCTCTTTTGAGGACAGAGAAGGGAATGGGCGAAGTACTATCATAAAGGTCTTTGATAAAATTGATGGCTTTTTGAGACCACTCTCTCCAGTATATTGTTTTCCTGTCTATTTTTATTATGGTGTTGTACCAAATAGTCATGGCATTTGAGGAGCCAATTTTTGTGTTAGATAATGTGTCAAGCCGTGCCAGAGCTTTCTTAGTGTTTAATATGATCTATTTAGAATGCGCTAACATAGAAACCTGCATTGTCATGATTTCCGGGAGGGGGATATCCTTGATCAGATTTAATTCTACGTCTCGCCATTGGGGTCTGTACTCAAGCTTATCCATAAACCAGGCTGCACATTGTTTGCTTAGGTACGCTATTTGGAAATTCTTGAAAGTTAGTAGGCCTACTCCCCCCTTTGTTCTTTGCTAGTCTAAGTTTACCTAAGGAAATCCTTGCTTTTTTTCCCTTGCTATAAAAACGTACTGATAACTTTATCTATTTTCCTCAGAAAGGTGTCTGAAAATATCATAGGTAACATACTGATAAGGTAATTATTGAGGGGCGTTATCATCATCTTGACCGTTTCTATTCTACCCCACCATGTTATGAATTCAGGTGACCAACGGTCCAGTAGATCAGATTTTCATGAATAATAGTTTAGTTTTCCTCAAGGGTAGAAATAAGGTTGCTTGAGAATTCTATGCCTAGGTATTTCATTGTGCCTGTCTGCCACGTCAGTCCTGAGTCTCCCGAAACCTCTCTGGTACCACATAAGTTAAGTAATTTTACTTCTGTCTTATCCTTGTTGAAGGTGTAACCTGATACTTCTGCATAATCATGAATAAATTACATAAGGGCCGGAATAGCTAGGGCAGCTTCTTTTGATACCACTAATATATCCTCTGCAAAGGATGCGGCCTTGAACGGGGTTTTGCCAAAGTCTATGCCAGGAATATTTTGATTAGCTCAAGATATTGAAGGAAGGGTTCAATAGCTAAATAGAAAAGCGATGCGGACCCGGGGCAGCCTTGCCTGGTACCCTACTTTAACGGAAAAGAAGCGGATAGTGCTCCCCCTGCTCACACTCTAGCTTTTGTGCTATGGTACAGTGCCATGATCATTTGGATCAAGTTATCTGCTAGGTTGAATTTCCTCAGCGTCCTGTTTAAGAATGTCTAATCCACTTTATCAAACGCTTTTTCCGCGTCAAGCATTATGGCAACAGTTGGGGTGCTAAGCAATTTTGCTTTTTCAATTGCGTGACAAAAAATTCTGATGTTGTCACTGGACAGCCTTTGTTTTAGGAATCCTGTTTGGGAAGTATGTATAAGTTTAGCAATATGTTTTTGTATTCGGCTGGATAAAATCATGGCATGTATTCTACAGTCCAGTTTTATGAGAGAAATTGGTCTGTAGTTCTTAGTCAGTAAGCAGTCTTTACCCTCCTTTGGGATGACAGTAATTATTGCTTCAGCAGAGGTACCAGTCATTTGTCCTGAAGAAGCAAATTGGCAGTAGAGGAGTAACAGTGGTTCAAACAGGCATTCCCCGAACTTTTTATAAAAGGAAGCATTAGACCTGTCGGGGCCCATCGCTTTACCTGTTTTGAGCTTCCTAATGGTGGCCTCAAGTTCTTCCAACATGCTCGGGCCGTTCATAGAGTCCCTTTCCTGGTTGCTTAGGGAATTAAGTGATGCCTCCTCAAGATATTTCTGAATCTTGAGAATTTTCACTTCGGGGTTGGAGCTATATATTGGTAAAATTCCTTAAATGTGTCAGCGATTTTGTTTGGGTTTGTATGGCTGTTTCATTTTTCATCCTTAATATCATTGATCGCGTATCTCTGGCATTTGAATTTTAAGTAAGAGACTAGCGTCTTACCGGCTTTATTCGCTTCACATAAATGAAGACTTTTTTGCTTGTTTATCGAGATACCCGCTTTCGTACTATTTATCTTATTGTATTCATACTTTTTATTTAAGATGTCTGTCAGAGTTCCTGGATCATTTTTATGGATATGCATTATTTCCAGTATGGAGATATCCTTCTCTAATTTCAATAACTGTGAGTTTGTCTCTAACCCTGGGCGTAGTGCACTTCGCACTACGCGAGCTACTCGTAGCACTTTGCGAACTGCGTAATACCCTGTTCGCACTGTGCAAGATGCCGTTTTCAATGATTGCACAGTGCGGACAAGCATCCGGCACTGTGCAATCATTGAAAACGTCATCTTGCACAGTGCGAGCTGTAGTTTTCTGCCGCTCGAGTAGATTTTTACTCGAGCGGCAGCTTTCTCAACGCGGACTGGTAGTTTCTCATCGCGAGCGGTCGCGAGCATACGCGACCACTCGTAATGAGAAACCTGACCTCCTCGCGTTGAGAATCTCGCCGGGATGTTTATTTTCCATGCTCGCGATCGGCAACTTGATGTTGCTGATCGCGAACATGAAAAAAGTCTCGCCGGGATGTCATTTTGCTTGCTCGCGGTCGCCAACTTGATGTTGAGGACCGCGAGCAAGCAAAAAATTACTGCTGCACTGCGCAATGCTGCACTACGCATGTTTGCGCTGTGCTACATGCAATTCGCGTAGTGCGAAGTTGCGCAAACTTCGCAAACTACGCAAGCGTAGCGTAGTGCTTTGCCCAGGCTTATTTGTCTCTTTATTTATGTTAGCTTTAATTTTTATAACTACTCCTCTAACAGTTGTTTTAATGCCTCCCATCTTGTAAGGGGAGAGGTGTCATTCTCTTTATTCTCAATTAAGTCATTTTTAATTGTGTCTTCAATTACTTTTTTATTTTCAGGAGATGCTAGTACCTCATTGTCGAATCTCCAAAGAGGTTCCTTCATCAGTGTGGTTGAGTCTGTAAGTGTTAGTGTGATACAAGAGTGATCAGATACCACTCTTGGTTCTATTGTTGATTGATCGACCCTGCTTATATTGTTCCCTGAAATTAAAAAGTAATCTATACGGGAGTATGAGTTCTGAGGAAAAGAGTAAAATGTGTAATCCCTTTCAGTTGGGTTCTGCAATCTCTAGGCATCTAGCATGTTGAATCTATTACAGAGATGTTTAAGCGCTTTGTGTGATTTGTTTGGTTTGAATTTGCAGGAAGAGTTCCTATATATACTCAGGTCTTGTGGAAGGGTAAAGTCACCTGCACTGATTGAGGATGCAGAATCTAGAATCAGATTAATTTGTTTGTTTGTTTAAGCTTTATACGACAGAAATGTCATAAAAGCTATAAGTTAAAAAACTACAATACTTTCTTAAAAGGAAAAATACAAGCGTGTAGCATTTTGGGCTTGTGTAAACAATCGGTTCATCAAGATAGTCGATTATGCCCTTGAAGTGGTAATACTTGAATCATATTGAAATGGTTAAAAAACAGTACAGCAATGGCAAATGCACAATCAGCAAGTTGACTACAAGTTTAAACAAATATTAAAAAACACAGTCGGTACTTCTTAGTAATAATGAATAAAAATATGTTAAACGCTTTTTCCAGGTTTTCCCAATCATAGCATGAAAAGTTTAGTGAGTAGAGTGCTTGTGCGTAAAGATTAAAGCAGGTTTTAACATTGTGGCTTGCATTGATCACTACCCTTGTCAAGTTAAAACTGTGCCATTCTTGACAAAGCTTTCCACCTTATGAGCCATGCTTGGCCCAAAATCTTCGCTATGCAGCATGCGAAGAGTGGCCTGGAATCGGATCTGAGAATTTGCAATGCTGTGACATTGTCCCGTGTTCCCAGTTGTTGGCAAACCAACTTTAGCCATTTAGCCCGTGGTGACTTAAAAGCCGGGCAGGCAAACATTACATAGGGGATACTTCCTGTTGGGGCTTTACAACATGGGCAAGCTTTACCATTGCTTGTACGCCATTTCGCTGTAGTCTCGCAAACAAGGGGGGTGCTAAACCTGAAGTGTAAATACAGCATTCTATCCCTAGGTACCTGGATTATATCGAGAAAGGGCTCAAGCTGTCTGGATTGTTTGTGAAGGTGGAATAATGTTGTGAGTTTACCCGTGTTAGGTTTGCAAATCTCTTGTTGTTCCACCCATTCCCAGTATGAGCGTTTGAGCTCCTCTCTCCTTGGGGGTTCCTGGCTATCCCAGCAGGTTCGGAGTCCAATGGCTATCAACATTTTTTTAATGTTGGGAATCCAGCCTATTTTGGAACCCGTATCTAGTCGAATAATTTCAGTGAGAGCTTTGGCATAGGGAAGAAGCTGAGGGGTCTGCCTAATGTGAGCCTAGAAGAGTAATGGACGTAACCTGGCTACTTCACCAATCGACCGCTTTCCCATGTCCAACAATAGAGGGGTGAGGGGAACAAATTTGGGTGCCGTGACCAGATCTCTTAAACATTTGTGTTCCGATCTACAGAGGTCATCTAGCTTGTCAAAGCCCCAGACTTCTGCTCCGTAAAGCACAGAGCTGACTGCCTCTGCATCATTAACCTGGAGGGCAGGAGCTACCGGCCTAGTGTGTGAGAGGCGGTGTTCTTTTCCTATTGGTCCGGCCACTCGCTTAGGGTCATCCCTTGCACCCTTTTTATATATTGCAACTACTTCGGCAGTCCTTCATGACTCCAGAACCGGGGCTCCCCTGGCTATTGCGTTTGCTAACAATAAAATGTATTGTGCCCAAAGAGGGGAGTCAGCCAGGAAAAGATCGCCTGGTAGGCCATCTGGACCCGCTGCTTTGGATGGAACAATTTTGCTTATTGCTGTTTCTATCACCGGCAGGTCGAAACGCTCTATTTTGGCCGCAGATGTATTTAATCCGTCTAGTACCTCGGCTGCAATGACCTCTGACGTTGAGTAGAGCCCTTTAAAATAGTCATGCCAGACCTGGCCAGTGATGTTATTTGGGGGTGGGCTTGCACCTGATTTACTTCCCCAAGTGACCAGTTTCCAAAACAGGTTGGAATCTTTAAAGAAGCATGCCTCCTTAAGTTGCTGCCAACGGGATTCATCCCATTCTAACTTAACCTCCCTGTGGGCTGCTCTGTATGATTTTCTGGCAGATTTTATGAGGGGGTAGTTATTTCCTTTCATGGCTGTGGCCAGGGCCAATCTTTTTTGTCTACATTTTTTGGTATACCAAGAGTATGGATCCTTGGTATGATTACTCCTCCTTTTTATTGAGCTGGGTGCTTGAAAATGTACGTTTATTTGATTGACGATGTGTGTATGGACCCTGGGAACATCCACTAGGTTTGTTGTGCTGTGGACCGCAGCTTGGAGCTCCAAAATATCTCTGAATAGATCATGTTTAATAGCGACAATCCTTGCGTCGTTCAAAGCTACCTTCTTCCATTTCAAGGATTTTTTACTGTTAGATGGAACTATGTCCCTAGTGATTACATGAGGAGCATCACTTGACTGGTGGTAGAGAATCTCCCAAGGGTGCTTCAGGGTTAGGCATAAGGGATTGTGGTCGCTCTCTGTAGTTGAGCCCAGTATCATGTTCACCAGCTTCCCCCACGATTTCACATCAAGAAAGATGTAATCTATCCTAGATGGACAGCTGGCTCTCTTATAAGTGTTGGCACCTTGCTTGTGTGAGGATGATCTACCATTAACTACCCTCAGCCCATACTCCTTAGTGGTGGCATTAAGTTGGAGTATCTGTTGTGTCCATTTTTTGACTACTGGGAGATCAAGTTGGGGGACCGCTCATCTATTGTCTTGTTCTTCTACTATCGTTAGGTCTTCCATGGCCAAGGGTTCGAAGGAGCAGTTAAAATCTCCTGCGACCACCACTCGTGCATGGCGCGGGCAGTTTGCTAGACATTTATCTAAGGCTGAGATGCTTAGCCATAGGATGTCAGGGCTTGGGCTTGTTTGGAGAGTAATTCGGCAGTCAAGGGCAATTTTTATCCAAATGACCAGGCCACCAGATGGGCGCCCTCTCCCTATGGAAGTTGCAGGTGAATGGAAGCAGGTGTAACCAGATTTATGTAGTGGGACCAAACTCAATGTCTCCTGAAAAATGCAAACATCAAAGCCTTCCACTAGTTGGTTCCAATGAGGAAGCGGGAGTTTGCTGCTTAGGCCTGTCACGTTCCATGACACTATTTTCAGCTGTTGGTGGGATATAGGACGTGAATCGTCACTGTATGTAGGAATTTGGACATTGGTTGATGAGCAGATTGGTGTTTGTGGAGCTAGGTGTGTGGAGGAGCTAACAGCTAGCTCCTTCCCTACAGGTATAGGGAATCTGCTTATGCTATCCCTATGCTGGGGTCTATCCTCGTTACTGTTTGTAATGTTGTGGGGGGTCGGGGTTGTAAAGGGGCTAGCCATGTGATTAGGGCTAGGTTTTATGGTCAGTGGATCGAAATCGTGGTGGGCCTGATCCAGTCAATCATTAGACTCAAGCGAGGAAGTGCCTTCCAAGAGTGATAATGGCTGAATGGCAGATGTCCTGTCTTGCTCATATATTGGGCATGCCTAAATTGAATGGAGGACCCATCTGGGGGCAAGTACGAAATTCTAGGGCAAGGAGGTTTTCCGCCATCTCGCCTCCCTTGAGTGTGATCTCGAAGTAATCTAATGGGTGGTTTAGATGGGTATGCCTCCGTGTCCTAAGAATGTCGTCTCTAATTATTGATCGGCAGCCCCTAACATGACCAATCGATCACCTTGTTAATCAAGGAATCTTCATTCTCATGGCCATTATTAGAGTTTATTTTCGGGACGTTGGTCATATAGATTTTTTTATTTTGAAACAAGTTTGGGATTGTCGTAAGTGTACGGCCCTATGGCTATTGGGGGGATCCTGTGAGGAAGCCAACCACTTAAGTTTATCTTGAATGGTAATATCAGATTTGCTTATTCTCCCTAATAGAGAGTCTTTAGGAGTTTGTCTGGCAGTGTGAGTGTCAGAAGTGGACGACTGGTGTGAGGTGGGCCCATGAGCAATGCAGCTTTTTCTGAGAAGAGTTGGCTCCTGTGGTGCCAGATCGTTATGGGAAAGTTGCGGCGGGTAGGAATGTGCGGGGGTGCCGTACTGTGTGCAAGATGGATCTGCCTTTAGTAGTGCTTTAACTAGATTAGTGAGGCTTTCTAGCATGGTTTTCATAGCACCTATCTCTTCTCTGAGTTCTGTTATGATGAGGTGGCTAACTGAGGGCTCGGTTTTGTTTTCTATTTGAGCCGTGGCAGTGTCAGGGAATGGCAATAAGGACACATTTTCACTGTGTTCATCAGTAAGGTCCTGGAGAGGTAAGAACCTGATTGTGCAGATGATTATGGGTTCAAGCTGCAGAATACTAGTATCAACTCTGGCATTAGGGATCATAAGAGGTTGTGGAGTTCCCTGGGTGGTTAATGCTAAGTTATTTGGTACTATTGTTACCCTCTTGGAGGGTTGTCTCTGAAACATTGTTGGAATAACAGGAGGGAGATTTGGGCTTAAACTTGAGCTTGAAGAAGGGCTTGGGAGTGGTCTACCCACTGGTCCACCTAAAGTTGGGGGCACAGTCTGGCTATCCACGAGAATGTCCTCACATTCACTTATCAAGGTATCTATCCGATAGAGGACACAATTGCTGCCTGAATGCTTGGGTGTCTTCCTAGCCCTTTTCCCTTTTGCTGCTTGGTTTCTCCCACCTCCCGTAACAGCTTCCATAGTTTTCCTCTTTCCCATATTCCACTCACAGGAGACTGCCAATGCCAAGGGAACCCAGTATGCTTACAGTGGGAGAGCCTACATGCACTAAATAGTCACAAACATGCTAAGCAAAACTAAGCAAACCTAGCAGATGAATAAATAAGCTAAAGTTCTCCAGGAAACAGGAAATAGTCAGTGGAGCAGTCCCACGTAATGGCTAAGTGTTAGTATCAGGAGATAAGCAGTGAAGCATAACACACAGTACCTCCCGGGGCGGTCTCCGATGGTCAACACAGTCCTGGATGCGGATGTTAATGGGGTGGCCCTGCCCTGGCTCATCTGGGCTGTGATGGGCGCAGACAGGCCTGCCCTTGGCCCGGGCTTCGCCCTGGTGCGGCCCGGGCATGCACACACGCGTCCCGTCCAGTGGGAGCCCGCCGTTCCTCTTAAACCTTCCTCCGTGCGCGGGAATGGCGTCACCTTGGGCCCGCTGCCACCTGCCGCCTGGGGATTGCAGGTTTTGCAGCACACGCCATTGCCCTCACGGCTGGATTGACTTAATATATTCCTCCAGATCGTCCCAGAATTCACTATCGTCATTCGTCGGAGCATATATATTAGTTACTAAGAGTACAGAGTTCTCTTTCTGTAATTTGGAGATAATCCATCTCCCTTATTTATCTCTTGAGTGGGAGATTACAGGGCATATTCTCAAGGATCTATCGCCAAGTTAACGGCACATTATCACAGCCAAAGTTGCGATAAATTTATCGCTCCATTCTCAAGCTGGTGCTAACAGGCCATATCACCAGTTTACCCGCGATAGCAGCCGCAAAAATCATCGCCACAGATGACCCCGGCAACTAACGCTAATGATATGCAGAGTAGACGCTCCCATGCAAAAAGCCGCGACAACACCACTCCACAACATTCTCAACGACCAGCCAGATTGGTGATAATATCACAAAACATGCGATGAGGCGCGTTAGCAGCAGGATTTTAACTCCTGCTCTTACCTGGTGTGAAGTCGGATGACAACCGGCACCAGACAAGGGAGCACAGCCCATAGCCACACATGAAGAACAACAGATGCCCTGGAGCAACTGCTCATGCAGCCCGTAGCCCAGATAGGGCAACAACAACCCCTGCCACCATCCCTAGAATCCCCCCCCGGGGCCCTACCCTGGGCCCCCCCTCCTTTGGACACATCAACTCTACAAAATCATGAACCAAACAATTCACCTGAAGTCACACAAATTCAGAACACCTAACATACATGTGTGGTCAGAAAAAGGGAAATCATACATTCATCTCATTATATCCAAATAATACGTTTATTACAGAATAAACCCAAAACAACAATTATGAAGAGTCATGGCGGTTCTTCTCAGGACATTCTGAAAGTCACAGCCTGCAAGACAGAAATCCAGATAAGAAGGTGTGTTGTGCGCTCATCAAAGTACAGAGAGAGAGAGCGAAAGAGAGAGAGAGAGAAAAAGAGATAGAGATAAGGAGAGAAAGAGAGGAAGAGAGAGATAGTGAGAGAGGGAGAGAGAAAGAGAGGGAGAGTGAAAGAGAGAGTGAGAGAGAAAGAGAGGGAGAGAGAAAGAGAGAGGGAGAGGGTGAGAGAAAAGAGAGGGAGAGAGAAAGAGAGAGTGAGAGAGTGAGAGGGAAAGAGAGGGAGAGAGAAAGAGAGAGTGCCAACACTGCGGACCCAGGCCCCACTGCTCACCTGCTGCCACCGGTGTGTCTCTACCAAGTGCCGGTATACACTGCAGTCCCCCAGGTCTCTTATCTGAAACAGTTTCCAGAGACATGACCATGGCACCCTCCACATCATGCAGCCCGGCACCGTGGTCCACCAGGTCACACACTTGATTCTGGGTCTTGATTTCACAATGGCAGAGACCATATCAGTGCACACGACATCATTGCAGGCTGCACACCCGCTCAGTAGACCTGGGTGGTAAATTCTGTTTTGCTTGCGGAATTTGGGTAATTTTGCATTCAGCGGAGATCGCGGGATTGCCAAAAATTCGGCGATCCACGGCTTCGCATAATTTTTTGCTTGTTCGGACTTTCAAAATGCGTCTTCGCAAGATATTTCCCGCCCAGCACGCAAATAGCGTTTGCGAACAGGAAAAAAGCATTGCGAATGGGGAGAACAAGCAATTCTGCGTGTTCGCAACATTTCTGCTTGTTCGCAAAATTTCTGCGTGCTTGCGGGGATTTTTTACCATTTCGCGGAGCTGTGCGTAGCGTGACTAAGAAAATTCTGCCCACCCCTACCACACAGCACATTAGGTGCCCCTACCTCAGTGCACCGCAAGACACCGTCCCGTGGCGCTGTGCCTTTGCCTGCCGCAGTGCATCCGGTGCCACCAAGTCAGGGCACCGCTAGCCATGGACCATTTATGATTGAGTCCCGTGGTGCGTACGCCATCATGTCACCCCCGACACTGGGCAATGTGAGTGGGCAGGGCCCTAGGCCCTGATGCATAAATGATAACCACACGGAAACACCCAGTTAGAGAGTGGAAATGGCATCCAGCACGTGTGCCAGGCCGTTCTTATTGGCAGGGTCACATGTCCTGTGATGCCTGTGCTGGATGGGTGTGGTGTGGGTGTAAACCAGCCGTAAGGGAGTGGCTGTGGCATACTGACAACTAGACCTGTGAGCAGCAGATCCCGACAGGGAAGAGTGTTGTGGTCCCCCCCTGTGTAAGGGTGTGAACAATGATCCTGGGGCTCTGGGCGTGGATCCGTCCTCGGCTGCACAAGGAATTAACTAATGCATGTGTCTCCGTAGTAGTGTCAGCACCACCCGGACCACAATCAGCAATGTGTCACCCTGTGACCCAAGTCCTACAACATGAGCAACATGGATGTAAGGGGGAATCACTAACCCTACATTCATCCATACTTTCACACTTGAAAGATCATAGACATGACACACCTTTGTGAATATGAATGTTTATTGCACATTCAGTGGAGTGTTGCAACTGGAGCAGTACAGGGCCATCCAAACCCCACTTTACAGTGTTGGCCCATGAAGGGCCAGCCAGAGTCCTTCAGGGAATGACAGGTACATCAGGAGAGTTCAGTCTGCAGTCTGATAGCTGTGTCATTGGTGACCAAACAGAATATGGCAGTCCATGTCGAAGTCCAAGGTGAGTGTCCCAGAGTGCATCGGGGGACAGTAGAAGGTGATGATGCAGAGGGCAGAACCAAACAGAAACAGGCCACATGGCGGAGATGAATGCTACTGCGTCCTTCTGACCACAAAGGTAGATTCATCTGCATCTTCGCCCTCTGCTGTTGCATGGGCCTCACATGTGGGTGGTGGTGTTATGTCTCCACCACTGTGTGGCAGTGACACCTCAGGGGCCGGAGGTGGAATGTCTGCTGCACTGTGTGGCACTGACACATCAGGGGCTGGAGATGTGGATGGGGTGGTAGCAGCAGAATGCATCAGTGCCAGGACTTGTGGCAGCAATTCCATGAGGAAGGTCTTTAGGGCATTGAGGGACCCAGCTACCTCCTGCTCGTGTGCAGCCGTGGCAGCTGCCTGTGTCCGCTCCATGTTCTCCATGATCCTCCACGTGTGTCCCAACTCCTGGGTGAGCTCGCTGGAGGCACTCTGACTAGACAGTCATTCTTGTTGCAGCGTCAGGACTCTAGCGATGTCAGCCATGGTTCATTGGAGAGCCTGGAGCGGACTGTGGGTGACTGCTAGGGACTGTGAGTGGTCCCTGATGGGACTTAGACACCCACGTATGGCGTCTAGTTTGGCTGCCATGCGGTCGAATCCCACCTGCACCTGTTCAGCCAGCTTCTCATTGCACCCTAGTCATGGCATTGAAAGGCCATGTGTTCGTCGTGGGGGTCCTGGGAGTCAGCCATAGTGGTGGGTGCTGCCTGCTGTGTTTTCTGTGCAGACGGTGGGTTCTCCTCGTAGCAGCTGGGCTGCCCTGCTCCTGGAAGTGGGTTGCAGAGGCTCTCCACGAGCTGTTGGAGAGCGTCGGAGTTAAAGGTGTGGTGGTCCTCTTAGTCATCAGAGAAGAGAGGTTCGGCATTCTCTGCAGGAGGTGTTGGTCTTCCCCCTGCAATGTGAAGGGGAGATGTGGTCTAACATTGTGTTCACATGTATGTTGACGCATTGTACATGTTTGCATTCAGACTGCATGACAGTGTACATTGTGACTGTTTGAGGGGAGTTGCCTATTTGATGCGGGACAATGGACCTTCCAACAACATCACAGATGTGTGTTGGTACTTGTACATTGTCAACTCACATTTGCCTGCAATGCCAGATGTGATTGGCCAGTTTCTACGCACATGCGGCATCAGTTGTGTCCTCTGTTCTGTTGTGGACGTGTTGCGGTTTGTACCACATCGTTGTCAATGTTGATGTGCTCTGCATCTAATGTGTGTGTGCTGCATTTTGGGAGAGTCGCCCCTGCAGTTCTGATTTATCTGCCCCTTATCCCTTACATGTGGTGTGCCTCTGGTTTCTGTGCTTATACAGCGCTGAGATGTTGCATACTTGGGTGCATTGGTCTCTTGGTGGGAGTTGGGGATCTGGGGCATGGTTTGTCCACAGATGTGCTATGCTTAATTGTGCATGTGTGCCATTGTGCCCATCTCTTCCCGTCCCCCAGTCCCTGGTCGTTACTCACCCTGTTGCTGTTGTACCCGGTCATGTTGAGCAGTGTCCGGGCCCCCAACTCCTGCCACCGTCTCCCCACTGATGACTATGGACACCATTTCCTCCATCTCATCCAGCTCCTCCAGTGGGGTGGGACCCCCACCTCCAGTCAGCATTGCTGCCTTCTGGTTGTTTGCGATTTTCTGTCTGGTTTTGCCCTTCACATCATTCCAGCACCTCTTGACTTCTTCCATTGTCCTCTTCAGCACTCCGACTGCATTCACCTTGTCCATGATGGTCTGCCATATTCCATTTTTAGTTGCCAGTGACACAGTGGAGGTGATGAACAGTATTTGATGGTGTTCGACCACCTCCGTTATCAGGATCCTGTTTTCCTGCGGACTGAACTGCGTCTTCCTTTTCTTCTTGTCCTTGCCCTTCCCTGACCCGAGGTCCCAGGTTGGTCCTCCGGGGGGCTTGTGGGGTTCTGGTTGTCCTCTGTACTTGGTCCGGCTACCTCCTTTGTGCTTCGCTGTTGTTTGGCTTTTGTTTGTATGTTTTTTTTCTACTTTTATGGTGCATTTTCCCGCATGACGTGTGGGAATTGCAGGCCTGTGGCTGGTTTTCGCTGGTTTTTGTATTACGATTGGCACCATCGCTATTATTACGTTTGTGTGTCACGTTTTTGCAGCGTCGCGTTGATTTTCACACATTCATTTGACGCATTATCGTGGGACTATCGCATGGTACCGCTGTGTTGGGAATACCACGTTAACACAGCGTTATTTTCCCAAGATAGACTGCGATGTGAAGAGTTGCATTAAGCTAATTTTGCGGTAGTTATCACACGTTCTTAAGAATATGCCCCTGAGTCTATTTTTGATCTCTTTGAGATCATGGTTATTACCCTGATCTTCTTCCCTATGGCATTTGAGCAAAGAACTGCAGTGTATTGACTGCCTTCAAGCGTTTATGCAAGTTTACTGTGAGCTTTGTCTCCTGCAAAAGGATAATGTCTGATTTCTGCTTGTAGATATAGTCTCTAATTATTTTCCTCTTGACCGGCTGATTCAGGCCTTTAACATTTAATGAGACAATATTACTATGTTCGAGTAAAGGTGTCATTATTATGGTTTTTAAATGCTATTTGCCGACTCATATTCACTCGTAAAAAAGGACAGTTTGAAGGGATTAAGTATCGGCCTATAGGGCCAAGGATCAGTCCCTGGATTCACAAATAATTCTGAGCTTTAGGCGAGCTACGGCTGGGTATAAGGGTGGAGCACTCCTTCTGGGATTGGAAATTGGATGCCTATAGTATATTTGTACTCCCTTGACCACTGAGCAAGAAAAAGGAAAAAACACACACAGAAAAATAACATAGGCTTACAAAAATTAAGAAAACTATTATAAATAAGGATAATTCTTTCATCAAACTCCTCCTCTTCCACCCTTCTTTCCCTCCCCCTTTAAGAACAATAGACATGGCAATTACAAGAAAATGACGACTCCCTCTCAGGAACATTTATAACATTTTCGATGTCTATCATAACTTTATAAACTATAATCAAAACCAAGTGTAAGGCATAATCGGATTATAGGAAGGAACAGTATGATATGTAATCGGAATTACACCTTTTGATTAACTTGCTCTGGGTGATCCTTGTGCGATCCTCACATTGTTGGATTTGTTCGATTTGTCAGATCACCTCTCCTAAATGGCTTATATGGTCCTTACATTGTTTGATTTATTGGTCCACAAGGGACCTAACTAAGGATTTAGTTCATAGGATATAATTAGTAAGCCTGGGCGGTGAACTACGCTCCACTCGCGGATTTTGCGAAGTTTCGGTAACTTCGCAATTCGCGTAGAGCGCGAAGTTGCCGAATACTACGCAATCTACAGCGTAGCGTAGGTATTTTGCTTCCTTGCGCGCTCAATATGCGTTCTCACGCGCGCGGTAACATCTTACCATGATTCTGCGTTTGGCGACTCGATTTTCTATCCGTTCGCGTGCGCCACAAGATTTGTAATATGGCCGCCCGATCCCACAAGAGTGTGCAAACGCGAACACGTCATTCAGACGCGCGAGCTGACTTCCAGCGGCTATCTTGGTATGCTCGCGATCCCGAACATGCAAAAACTACAATCTGGCGAAGAATATCTCTCGAGTATCATAAAACCTTCTCGAAAATGATCATTTTGATCAGAAAATCTCCTCAGATTGTGATTTGGCTGTAGTCTTTTGTGCAAGGAATCCCTTTTTTTCACTCTTTTTTTCAAGAGGAAGGAAATACCCCTGAGTCTCCAACTTCCTGTTCCTGTCCAGCAGGCTCCTCCCAGTGCTTTGTCCATGTGCTGTTCACTTTCATTTGGATTTGGAGCTGGAAGGATCACTTTTTGTGTCTGTCTGCTGCATTATATCATTGGATTGGATTCATTTGAGGACTTTTTGATTTGAGATTTAATTTTACAAGTAAGTTGGAGAATTGGTGTACATGTTTGTTTCATTGGGGCTTGTTTGTACCTACATTTTTCTGGGATTTTCATTGTTTTTAAAAATTATTGTTGTGGGTGGCCTGTACTTTCACTAGGGGCCTATTTGTTTTACTTTGAAATTTCAGCCATTAGGCCCAGTTTCTGTGGTGTCTGTTGAATTTAAATAGCATGTAGGGCATGGATGGCATAGGATTGAATTGCTAAATGTGGTTGTGGTGCATTTCACTGTTTGGGTGTGTGTGTTAAATACCTTTGTTGGATGTGTGTGTGTGCTTGATGTGTAACTTTCCAATCCTTTCGTAGCCCTGTTGATTTTCATTTTTGTATTAAAGCTGTGTTGTTTAGCAGGCCTCCTTTGTCTGGTCATATATGGGCCTGCTCCAGTTAATTGTTTTACTTTGGAGCATGGAGTCACTTTTATTGTATTTTTTTTTAATTTAAAAGAGGAAGTAAGTTCCACAGAGACTCCAAATTCCTGTTCCTGTCCTTTATATTTACTTTCTTGTCATTATTGTAGTGGGTGACCTGACCATGTGGGTGGCAGCCATTTTGTGAAGCCAGGCATTGTGCTTTTGCCATAGGCCTGCATTGTCTGTCTTGTATTCCTGACCTTTTCTTGTTTTTGTGAGTGGCCTGGCCATGTGGTGGCGGCCATTTTGTGGGACCATCCACTGTGCTTTTTCCATAGTCCTCCAAGCTTGTGGCCTAGTCTGCCAGTAGGCCCAGGGGTACTACTCATCAATCATCATGGATGCATGAAAGTTAAACAACTGTTTTTGTGTTGTCTGTTGAATTTCAACATCATGTATGGCATGGATGGCTTTGGATTGAATTGCAAAAGGTGGTTTTTAGGGTGGAATTTCAGTTGTTGGATGTGTGTTAAATAAATGGGGCTTTCAGCCAGTAGGTAACCCTAGGAATTCAGCTTGCGTACTTTTTGCAACTCTGCACAGCGCGACAACGCGGACTTACAGTTTGGGTCTTTTTCGCGCTCTCAATATGCGTGTTCACGCATGCGATAATGACTTTTTGTACAGTTCGCGAAGCCGAACACGCAGAATTTGCAATCTGGCAAACAATATCTCGCGAGCAACATAAAACCTTCTCGAAAATGATGATTTTGTGCATTTTGCTAAAAAAACTCCTCTGGTTGTCATTTGGCTGTAGTTTTTGGAGCATGGAGTCACTTTTATTTTTTTTACAATTTTTTAAAAGAGGAAGTAAGTTCCACAGAGACTCCAACTTCCTGTCCCTGTCCTTTGTATTCTCTTTCTTGTTACTGACAATTGTGGTGGGTGGCCTGGCCATGTGGGTGGCGGCCATTTTCTGAAGCCAGACATTGTGCTTTTGCCATAAGCTTGCACTGTCTGTCTTGTATTCCTTTTCTTGTTTTTGTGAGTGGCCTGGCCATGTGGTTGCGGCCATTTTGTGGGACCAGCCACTGTGCTTTTTCCATAGGCCTCCAAGCTTGTGGTCTAGTCTGCCAGTAGGCCCAGGGGTACTACTCATCAATCATCATGGGTGCATGCAAGTTAAACAACTGTTTTTGTGTTGTCTGTTGAATTTTAACATCATATATGGCATGGATGGCTTTGGATTGAATTGCAAAATGTTGGTTTTACTTTTTTCCTGGGGTATATTTCACTTTTTGGGTGTGGTAAATAAATGCCTTTTTATGTGTATGTGTTTGTTGTTGTTGCTCCCTGATGCTGCATCCATCCCATGTGATGCACACATTTTGATTTAGGGCAAACAGGCTCCACTACATTTATGTTTTTGTTCTTTGCTATTCTTATTCTTCCTGAGTGTACACAGTACAGTAGTACACCAGGAGCCCTGACCTTGTTGTCAAAGTCTCATAAATGGCTGCATTGTTGTTGTTCACTGACATAATAAAATGTAATAATTGTGACCACACACTAAGAAGCTATCTATTATATTAGTTTGATTGTACAATCTTTTGACTAATGTTCTTCTGGATGCTTTGCTTTTAGGTGCACAAAAGACTGAGGAGGATGTGTGTCATCATGGCACGTTTTGGTGCCAGACCGACGTCCTGCTGCTGTACACGACGTGACGTGTGAGTGACCTGAGCAGCCATCTCTGCAACTTGTGCAACTGAGTGCTGCTGATATCTGAAGAAGATGCCCCTAAATAAAGCAGGTAGCAGGTCCTCCAGTACCAAGAAAGTTGCCATTGAGAAGAAGGAACAGAAGAAGAAGGAAGTGTAACTTAAGTCTGGTGTGCCGCCCAAAACCTTGTTTGGGACACCAAAAATGACGCCTGCAGCAGCGGTGTTCTGGGGCCAAGCTGGGGACAGCACCTCCGCATCAGTGGGTCCAACCCACCAACCCAGGCCCAAGCAGATGAGTGTGGAAGAGGTAGCCAGCCTAATGGTGGAAAGCAATGATGCTGAGCCTGAACTAACCTTATCGCTATCTCAAAGTAGTACACAATCAACGCAGGAGGGAACACAGCAAATAAATGGTCAACAACAACAGCCGCAACTACCGCCCGCAATAGTCGTTGTTGTTCCTCCCGAAGTAGGGGCAGTTCAGGAAATTGAGCCTCATGCAGAGGAAGAAGAGGAAGCTTCTCCTTCATAAGTTCCATTGTCTTCCAAATCCCCAGCAAGGAAAAGGAGGGTTAGTCCATCAAGTTCTTCGCCAAGCCCCCCTTCAGATGATCTAGATGCACTTGGAAGCCACAAACTGTGTCTGAGAGGGAGACACATCCCAAGATCAGGCATGGGAAAAGGAAGGTTCCAGAAAGCCTTACACTTATGGAGGTTGATGTAGAAGAGCAGGATGCTGATGATGATGAGCCAGTCACCACGAACATTACTCCCGGACCAGAGGAGATGGAGACCAACATTATTACCCCATCTAAAATGGCTACGAGGGATGTAGCACGCATACCTCCAACATAGATAACACCAACACGAACTCCAGCTTCCATATTTACATTAGCAAAGGGCCGGCAGTGTCCTAAATCCAGCACAAGCACCACCTCAGCAGACGTAGGTAGTGGTACTGCACAGAGTCAAATTCAACGCACACCCTCCATTTCATCCGGCATTGGAAGTGGCACCTCCAGCAGGAGACAAAAGTTAAGCTTCCCAGTGTGGGACTTCTTTACGGTTAGCGAAAAGGAGGAGAACATTGCTATTTTCTCCATTTGTCATATATCTGTTAGTCGTGGTAAGCTTGGTACAAACTATGGTACCGGAGGGCAAATGACCCATCTGAAAAAACACCACGCAATCCACTGGGAGAGTACCTTTGTCGCATAAAAACTGGAACCATTGCTGTTGGTGGGGATAAACGAGTAGAAGAAGGTCTGCTCAGGGTAGAACAGGAAGAAGAAGAGGGAGACATTCTCTGTGGTAGTGGTACACAAAGTAGCCCTTTCCCCAGCACTGCAGTGAAAACGCCCACATCCTCAGCAACATCTCAGTGGCACAAGAGTAAGAGTCAGCCTGAGACACCAAGCAGTACTGCATTTAAAAAAAGTGTGACGTTGAGCATAACAGGAAGGAATACCACGCAGCCTACCATTCTTAGCATGTTTACTAGGCCGTCGGGGCAGTACGAACGCAACCACCCAATAGCACGTTTGTACAATGCGAAGCTGGCTAAAATGTTAACACTGGACCTTCTCCCTTTATCTTTTGTTGAAGGGGTGGGTTTTCTGGAATTTGTGACAACCATCTGCCCAAAATGGAAGGTTCCCAGCCGATACTATTTCGCCAGAGTTGCTGTTTCAGCACTACATCACGACGTGCTAGAATTGCTTGGAATAGCCTTAAAACAGAGTGCTGTTCAGAGTATCCACCTGACAACAGACATGTGGACCAGTTGCCAAGCCACTGATTACATGTGCATCACTGCACACTGGGTCTCTTTTTTGGGTGCTAGAGATAAGATATCTGCAGGTGTTGACACTGCTGAGATTTTTAATGACACTCGCAAACATGCAACTGTAGCCATGTTTGCTATGGAGAAATCTCATACTGCTGCAAACATTTTGGATGAGTTTAACAGCAAGGTCTTTGAGTGGCTGCAACCAAGAGGGCTTAACATTGGGTTTTTTGCCACGGACAATGGCAGTAATGTAGTTAGGGCCATGAAAGATGGTGGCTATATCAGGGTCCCTTGTTTGGCACACTGCATTTGCATTGTTGTTCAAGACTTTCTGAAAAATGAAAGCAAAGTCAGCAACTTACTGACCACCTGCAGAAGAATATGCACACATTTCAACCATTCTTTTAAAGCCCGGAAGCAGCTGAGGGTCATTCACCGTGAGCATAAAATGCCAGTCAAAGCACTCATTCAGGAGGTGCCAACACGTTGGAACTCAACTTATTACATGCTTGAGCGTCTGTTTGAGCAGTACATACCACTCAATGCTTACGTCATGAAAAGGTCAGGAGATCCTACTGTGAAAGGCATGACCGTTGAGATGGCCCAATGGGACCTCGTTAAATGCCTGAAAGAGATGCTACTTCCTTTTGAGGTCTTCACACGTGAAGTCAGCAGGGAGGACTGTACTATGGGCCAAGCTATCCCATTGTTGTACATGTTAGAGCAAGAGCTGAAGGAGGTGTCTGAAACGTACGCAGGGATGGATGACAAAGTAGACGCATATTATTTGGCGTACACCTTAGCCGTTCGCTTATCTGAAAATACAAGGATTCAAAATAACATTGTGTCACATCGACATTACATTACTGCCTCAATTTTGGATCCACATTTCAAATGATTTCTGAACAGTAATGAAATAATTCCTTTTTCAGAAGTGGATGTTGCCAAGTACAAAACTTTGATAGCTGAGGAAGCCACTGACTTCAAAAACAAACGGCTCTTAATTAGAGGCCCACCACCCCAGGCCAGAACAAGTACTACAGGGCACCCAGAGTCAAGTTCTACTTTAGAGCCTAAGAGCAGTGCGTTTGCCTCCCAGCAGTCACCAACACTACCAGCAATAACATCAACAACAGCACCAACAGGATCATCAGCCACATTAAAAAAAACAGCAAGTGATTGGTTTCTACGGAAAGGGTTTTGTACGTCCATTGCTGATGCAAAGGCAAAAGAGGCTAAGCAAATCGGAGCACCCCTGAACATTGAGCGTATGTTCCAGGCCTATTGGGATGATACAACAGAGGTCTTCATGGAGCAAAGCCCATTGGTATATTGGTATGGGAAAAGAAGCCAATGGCCAGTTCTCAGCAGGCTGGCGATAAAGTATGTGGCTTGCCCTGTTGCAAGTGTCTCTTCTGAGCGTGTTTTCAGTGCTGCTGGTGCCATTGTAACTGTGAAAAGAACCAGTCTCTCGCCCAAAAGCGTGGAGAGGTTAACCATGATCAGAATCAGCACTTTATGCCACCGGAGTACAAAATACGTGAATCACAGCAGGAAGAGGAGAGCGACTTCGATGACATAAGTAGTGGGTTACATGACCTACTTCTGTCCGAACCACCAGAGTTTGAGGACGAGCTCCTCTTCCCTGATAACTAGGCTTTTAAATTGTTCTTCCTTACTTTATTTGAGTGTGTATCTGTTTTTCTGGTTCAAATCTAATCACAACAAATCCATCAACACCGTCTCCTCTTTTTATTTCCCTATTGGAGTTGCACGTCTGTGCATAACTGTCCACTCCACTCCACTCCTCAGAGTTGTGCTCCATCTTCCTTACTCTCCCTAAAAATACATTTCAAGCAAGCCAGACACTGGATGGAGATGGAGAATAGTACAATAAATGTTGCCTCTAACAGTCCCTCCATAAGAAGTGAAATGTGACTACAGCTATCTTCCGTTTTGTCTCCGAGCCGAAACTCATCACTGTCAGAAGGCTAGGCATCTGATCTGACAGCCAAAGAGAAGAGCAAGACAGGTAATGATTAATGAATGATGGCATGCATTGCATTGGATGCTTGCTGACTCCGAGTGAATGTGCATGAAGTCGAACTACACTAGTTTGTCTACATAGTAAAAGTGACTCAAGTGACAGTCAATGTTTCCTTGTTGTTTAATAACCTCATTGTACTCCTACTACTGCAGGTGCAGGCCAATATCCGTTGCAATTTTTTAATATGGAAAATAAACTTAATCGGAGTCGCTACAGACTGAGATGGTATTGGAGAACATGTACCACACGGTCATGATGATAACCATACTATCTTTGCACGCAGTCAGTCAGTTGGATTGAAGATAATTGATGGAATAACTGCGTTTCATGGACTAGCATAAAAGGTAAACACAACAATTCAACAAGAACCACAGCAGACCTAGGCTATATGTCCGTGTACAGGTGTGGAGTAGAGTGTAGTGGTATGACTGACAGTGGCACATTGATTTAGTCACTTGATTTGGAAAATACTAGGTTACTGTATATGCCTTTTGTCTGGCTCTGTCAAAATTTAAGGTAAATGGAGGTTGGGTCCCGGGCTGGCCCGGTGCTGTGGTGGGCCTGTTCTGTGCTGGCTCCTGTTCTGTTGTTGTTGTAGGTGAATGCTGTAGAGTAGACACGATGTATCCAAGCCGCCTCAGTCTGAAAGTGTTCTCTCAAGAGTCTTGTCTTCTGTTCTTGCACTCCACTGTAATTGAGTTTATTTTTTTAATTCAGTTATTTTTCAATACCCCATTTGTTTTTCCATCTACACTTACAGGCTGGCCTTTACCCTGTGCTATAGTGGGAGAAACAACTCTCACTTACCTTGCCAATCCGCATCAGGCAGGCAGTGGTACCCAATATTGATGTGCGGAGTGTCCATGGAAGGGAGGACCAAGATGAATGACGAGAATGATGCAACTCCACAATTGGACCAGGATAATACAGTAACTTTAGTATCATTCATCATTCGTCTTTTAATTTATTTGATTCCTTTTTTCTCTTCAATCATTACGACTGTGTGTTGTGGTTTGTTTGGTAATTGATCCCTAAAGCTATTTTTTAATTTTCTTTGCTAGCTTTAAAACTAAAAGTAAGCCCGGTACAGCATGTAATTTGGTTCAGACAGGCAAAGCAAATTTCATATTAATAATTTCTGCCCTGTACTGTCTATTTGTGCAGTAGTAGTTAGTAAGTACTACTCATTAACCATCAAGTTCTCTTCATCATCATGCATGCATTTCCTTTTTCTCCCATTATAGATTTCTTGGATAATGGATCATGGTCGGCTTCCAAGATTGTGTTTTACTTTTGTTGTGTCCATGCATACTGTCTGTTTTTCTTTGTCAAACCTTTCCCCAAACCCCCCTTCCCATCCATTCATCAATCCCTAACCCTCTTCCCCCGGGCTGTGTGATTTATATTGAGGTGTGATGTGACTACATTAAATGTACAACAACAATTGATCACACGCTTGTTGGGGCAGATGTGGTGAAAGCAACACTAATTCAATTTCAAGGCAGGGCAAGGATCTTCTTCTGCTTGCCCACTCATGCTGTACTTTACTTTATTCTACTACTCCTCCCACAGTCTCTCTCAGGCAAGTGACAGTCTCTTTTTTTCTTCTTCAAATGCTAGTGCCAGTGTCTACTACTAAAGATATGCTTTTCTTGCATGGGTTCTACCTCAGGCTGTGGTTTACCATACTGTGGGAGTCCTATGTGTATTGTGTCTCCCATTTTTTAGATTTTATAGTTCCATGTCTTGCTGGGTGCTTGTGTCTCCTGTCCCTCTTTATTCATACGGGTTAGGAGTCCTTCCTTCCGGAAACTCTTCCTTTAAGTGTCTGGGAGGACTATCCTTCCCTTCTTTTGTTGTTGTTTTTAAAAGGCTTGTGGCCTGTCCTTGGCCCTCATTCTTGCTCCCATTCAGGCTATCGTTTTGATTTGGCTCCGCCTGCTCCTGTGTCTTTGAGCTCGTTGAGATGCTTTATTCGGTGCCCTTGATTGGTTCTTCTTTACTTGTGTGGACTGTTCAAGCTACATGGTTTTCTCCAGCTCCAGCTTTGGATGACTCTACATTAGTCGCTTTCAACAGCTGCTGGCTTGTCCGATATAACTTGCTTGGCTCTAGTGGGGTTGGTAGGTTACTTACGTTGTTACTATTCAGACACAAGACTGGACCGGCGTCTTTTATAAATGAGAACTTCGTGTAGATTTTGGGTTGGTGGCCAGGCTTGTTCAGAGTAGACACGCTTGTTGCCCCTTTCGCCCTGATGTTTGGTGGGATTTGTGGGCTAGTGTGAAGAGGAGAGATCAGGAGGAGTTCTTCCTCCCCCTCTGTTCCCTTCTTCTTCCTCTGGTTGTCTTCACTGTCCTTGATAAGAACCTTTTTGATTGCCCTCCTCGTTCTTTTGTTGGGGTTAACATGGGCCTGCTGATCCCTTGACCTCATTGCGGTATGTGCTGTTGCTGTTGCTTTACTTTTCCTATGTGCGGGCAGTGTTTTGTTGGTGGCCGATCTTGGCAGAGTCTAACAGAGCTTGCCAGGGGCACTTCCCAGCTTCTCCTCTGTCCCCAGTCCCACGCACACCTGGTCACCCTCATCCACCTCCAGAAAAGTGTTTCACCCTTTTATACTTATCCTTTTTTCTTTATTTCTTTATATATTTCTTTATACTTTTTGTCCATTCGTCTTCTCTTGTCTCTTGTCCTTGTCTTGACTCTTGTCCTTTACCCTTGCATATTGCCTCTTCAAGCCTTTTGAGCTTTTCTATCTTTTATTTTGGCCTTTTTTGAACCCCTTCCTTTTGCCCCAGTTTGGCCCCTGTTGGCCTCTTTGGAGCGGTCCTGCCTGTAACCTGTTACCTGCGGATGTCTGGCTGGGGAAGAGAGAGGGGAGGAGAGGGATGGACAGAGCGGGCAGCTGGCTCAGGGGAACCTGCTCTGTGAGGAAGGCAGACACCCCTCACCTACCCCTCACTCTTTGTGCCTCTCGACCGTAGGGCGTGGACCAGCCTCAGCAAGTTGGTCGTGCCCCAGCACGCTACTGTGAGCTGAGCTGAACCCAAAATAAGCAGCCGGCTGTAGCGCACAGGCTACTTTCCAAAGAGGAGGACAACGGTACCGTGGTGCAGAGCAGTGGCAGTGGTGGTGGGTTGAAGTGTTAGTGTGCTGAAACAGGCTGCGTTAAAACAGCTTATGTTAGGTTCATCTGTGTGAGGCTGTGAGGCTGAGTAGGCTGAGTGATGCTTGCAGCCCAATCTGAGTGTTGGTGTCAGAGGGCTGGTGGCAGGTGGTAGAAGCTAGTACGTCCAGATCTGAGGTCTGAGCTTAATTTTCGCAGGAGAGGTGGGCCAAAGCAGGCTCGCACCAGGCGGGGTGACAGAAGACAAGTGACGGGAGGCGAGTGACAGGTTGGCAGGTGGCGGGTCGGTGGTGGCTGCCACGGTGACTGCAGTGGTTAGTGTGGCCGTAGTGTGGATGTAATTAAAGGCCCTGGGTGAAGTGCCGGAGGCGAGAGCAGGGGAGAGAGAGACCTGAGAGCAGGGCATGCTGGGGCACCGCAAGCTGCACCCAACCTAGTTGGGCCGCTTCCGCGGGCTCACCTGTTCACTTCACTCTGTGGCAGCCGCTAATGGAGGCAACTTTATCACTCTCTCCGCCCCTACCTTCAGCTTGCTTCCTGCTCCAGCAGAGTCCGGGCCAACTCCGATGAAAGAACTCTGCACACCGAGCCCCGATGAGTCCCGGCGCTCCTGCCAAGCTCCTGCTGAGCTCCCTCGTACTTTTGGCTTAACCTCCATACCTCCACGTCGCAGCTCCTTGCTCCTCACTTTGTCACTCTCTCGTGGCTACACGCAGGCTTCTCACGTGACGGCAACAGAACAGCATGTTAAGACATTGGCCTACCTGAAAGGTTTCGTGGTGCACTTTAAGAAGATGATGGGCTATAAGAATGGCATGATCCTTATAAAACTTGGCTGTCAGGCCATCGCTTATCGTGCCTTGCCACTCGCCATGCTGCAGATTGTGCTAATAATGTCCTCCTCAGTAATGGGCCTACCTACATATTCTCTGTGCCTGTTAGTTAGCCATGCCAATGCTCCCTCTTCTAAGGAATTATCTACTTCTGATTGGGGGATCTCAGGTCAGGTGTTAACTTGTATAATGTTTCATGAAAGCACCTGGAGGCCTGTAGTATGGCCTGTGATTCAATTGTGTCTCTGTCTAGGATGTGTGTATTTTAGTTGTACTAAAGGCTGCCCATGGTATGCATATTTAAAGCTGCTAGCAATCTACTGAGGTCTCTCCCTCTTTGTATCTTTGGGTCATATGATATTTCCTCAGGACTTATATTGAGGAGCAGTGTGTGAAGTATTGCATGTAAGTATTATAGTATCTCCAGATGGCAACAAGTGGGAGCTGTGCTATTGATTGTCGACCGGTAACAGCATGGCATATTTTGCACTTGATGTTCCATCAATCTGGAGACCACAACCAAGTCTGAACACTTCTATATGCTTTGAAGAGCCTGACCCAAAATGCATTTCAGAATTTACCAAACCAAGGGGCATATTATCTAGGGCTTTATCTCTGCTTTTTTGGCTTTAAAAGATAAAACTAGCACCCTATCAACAACAGGGTGCTAACATGCAAATTTGCATGTTAGCACCCTTTTACTCTACGCTTCCCCTTGCATCTCTAATGAGAATGTTCCAGAGTAAAATAATAGGAGAAATGTCGCTAAGCGAAATTTCTCCTATTATCAAGAATATCGCTAACCCTGTTAGAGACAAAAAAAGCAGCACTAACCGCGTTTAACGCTGCTTTTTTACGTCTGGTATTTTTCTGACTTAGCCATGATATCCTATGGAAGGAGGATATCATGGCTAAGTTTGTCTGTCCCTATCAACAAGCTAACGTGAGATTATCGCTGGGTTTCCAGCGATAATCTCACGTTAGCCACTTAGCGTGAGGATTTTTATCGCTATTGAGATAAGCGTTGCTAATAGCACGCTATCTCAGCGATAAAAAACGCTAGCCAGCGATAATTATCCTAGCGCTAAGTGCGCTTAGCGATCATTATCGCCGGTTGTTGTTGATATGCCCCCATGAAAGCCCTATTTTTGTGGCTTTGAGTAGTAAAAACAAAAAAAGTACCGCATTCACTTTGCGTCAGAGTGCCGTTCCGTGTGTGGAGCATGGGTTTTCCCATGCATCAGCCTATTGATTCTGACGCAAAGCCAGATCTATTAAAAACAATAAACCAATGTTTGTGCCAAAATGATGCACCTACCCAAGAGAGGCATAACAAGGAGAAATACCTCCATTCTCCTTCTTAGCTCCGATTTCATTGAATGCTGCATACTGCAGAATACAAGGAAAAGGGGATACGCTTCTAAGGATTATTTTTGTGCAGTAAGGTATTTCTTCCTGCACAAAAACAATCCTGCTTTAATACAGGCACTCTTCAGCCACAGTGCAAAGGGGTGCCTACCTCGGTGCTATGCAGCCACAAGGGCGCCAGCACTAGGAGAGAGGTGAACTGCCTCATATCTTTGTAAATATGGCGCTGTTCAGCTCTCTCCCTTTCATGCAACGCAGCACAGCAACTTCCCTTGCTGTGCTTCTTCGCTTGAAATTTTAGTAAATAAGACCTAAAAGGTATCAGTTCCATACAGGCAACTGTTCAAGACGCCAGCTTTAGGGAACCGACTTCTTGCATACTGTCTCATTAATAGAGTAAAAGAGTCAAACATTATTCGTAGAGCAGATGGTTTTAAGGATAAATACATCAGCTTGCCACCTTTTTTAGAAGAAAAGATAGCTAAAAATAATTATCAACTAGAGAATGGCCCTCTGCTGACCTCAAGCTACTGGGCTGGGCGA
This sequence comes from Triturus cristatus, assembly GCF_964204655.1. Taxonomy (NCBI): domain Eukaryota; kingdom Metazoa; phylum Chordata; class Amphibia; order Caudata; family Salamandridae; genus Triturus; species Triturus cristatus. Next base: position 353,813,663 of record NC_140590.1, read on the forward strand.
TAGAATTCAAGTCAAATCGACCCGATGGGATCATTTTCTCAAATTAAATGATAAATTTGAGTCCTTAATCTCGCAGAGCAGGGCCTCAGGGTCAGGGGCAGACATGTCACCTGCTAACTGGTATAACAAACTGTTATCATTTGTTGTATATGAATTAAAGGGGAAATGAAAATTGAGAAACCACATAAGAGAAAACCAAAGCAGCCAAACCAATTTTAAGGAAAAAGAATGTTAAGGAAACAGAAATAAATCGAAAAATAATTGAAACATTGTAAAGGAAAGATAATTTTAAGGGGACATCCAAAACCACACTTTTGGTTGAAGATTAGCAGTAGTGAGGTGTTTCTGGGTTCAGTGATTGGTGATGTTTATGGGCAATGAGGGTTTGTTAGGGTTATTAGGGTTTGGGATGGGTGGAGTATAGGGGGTCCTGAGGGGTTTCTCGGGATCAAGAACGGGTGGCTTGTAGAGGTGTTGAGGTTTTTAAGGTTTTATGGATGGGTGGAGTTTTGGAGTGGTGACAGGATTTTAGTGATCAGGAATGGGTGGAGTTTAGGGTGGTGTGAGATTTTAAGAGGCTCAGGGATAGGTGCAGCTTGTGTGTAGAAAAACTTTTTTATGTTCACGGATGGGGTCTAGTGATAATCAGACGTGCTAGGGGGGATGAATGTAGTTTATGGGTAGTGATGGATTTTAAAGGCTCAAAGATGGGTGGGGTTTAGGCATAAAAACTGATTTTTGTGGTTCAAGAAAGCGTGGAATTTACGGATCAGATGGTGGAGTTTAGGTGTGGTGAGGGGTTTTGGGGCTCAGGGATAGGTGAAGGTTAGGGTTACACAGGGCTTTTAGGGTTCAGGGATCAGTTGAGTTTAGCGGCTGGGATAGAGTAGGTTATGCATAGAGAGGCATTTTTAGGGGGAAGAGTTGGATGTTCTTGAGTGGTGGTGAGGGTTCAGCGAATTAAAAGCATCCAAAAGAATTGTTTGACAATGTAAAAGATATAAATCCAAAATAATGTCCCCTGATGTAAAGGATTAAAATAAACACCTTTGACAAAAATTGTTTCTAAAAGACCTGCACCCATTTCATTTACACCCTAAAAAATAAGTATGCAGAAACCAGTTTTGAAAAAAAAACATTCTATGAATTGGTTTCTATGAAATGGTAAATTCTATTCATTCTGAAGTTTTCCATTAAACTGTTTAGATTAAATGGTTTCCCAGCAATGGTATGCCATAAAATATTTTTTCTATGAAATCACATTGAACCGTTATTATCCTCTTGTAAGTATTTATGCTATATGTGTAATGCTCCTTAGAGACAGAGCAGGTCCCTCAGGACCTAAGGATTTGAAGAATACTAGAGTGATTCCTGCACTAAGGAAAGGGACTTTGGACCCTGATCTATTGGAAAATTACCAGCCAGTCTCTCAATTACCACATCTATCAAACTGTTGTAACAGGCTCTTTTTAAACGATGTTTAAGCTTTGTTGACTCTCATTCGCTCCTGCAACCCTCTTTTGTTATGCTTAGGACTAGTTTCTGTCCTTGCCCATCCCTGTATTAGACTTAATGTTTGCTGATGCTACACAGATCACCTTCAGAATTGATGACAACATTGATGTAAATGCTGAAAGACTAAGAATGTGTCTGGCTGAAATCTAACAAAGGATGTCTCTTGACATGTTAAAACTAAACAGGGATAAAATAGAGATATTGCTCAGTTTAGACAGATACCAGCTTAATGGGCCAAAAACCTAACACAGTGTCTAAAGTAAAAAATGTAGGGGTCATAATTGACTTCAATCTGCGATTGGATGATCAAATTAAATCTGGCTTATGCACTATATGAAAATCAGAACATGTCCCCATATTCATTCGACTCCAACTCACAAATAATTTAATGAGGTTCAAGAGATAGATACTGAACAATTTTTACTCCGCAATCCTGTTATCAAACATGAGCTGTTCCAAAGCATCAGAGAATACTTGCACATTATAGGCATGCCAGAATCTCCAAAGGGAAATTCTGGAAGGTATTAAATGCTGGTGTGAGATGCCACCTCATGGAAGCCTCAACACCCCTGAAAGCAATAATGAAAACAGCCAGGGCCATGTTGGAGTCCCAATTAAATGAACTGGAACATCAACATAGGCGCCCTAATTCTAAAAAGATATGGAGGAACATCCCAATTATAGAGCTCAAATTCGAGCTTTGGATTATGACAAAGCAGAAAACTCCATTGCATGCACCAAACATTTTTACATGGCAGGCAGTAAAGCCCTGATGGTTGATCCCCCAGCGAATACCATACTAAATAGAGCTGAGACAATAGTGGGACACAACAAATGCAAACTGACTATGTTTGCAGGCAATATAATGATAACCATCCAACGTCTGGTGAACTCATTGGAGACATTACTAGTGGAGCTAGAGGCCTTTAGGTGATTTTCAAGGATTAAGGTCTTTGTAGGGAAATCTGAAGCATTTTTCCTATACCCTCTCCCAGATCAGATTCAAGTGCAAGAAGTAATTCTACCGCTTAAACTAGGCTTAAATACAATTTCCTACTTGCGAATCAATGCATGTCCCTTGATAGCCTAAGTAATAAATAGATACATACGGTCCAATAAAAATTTCAGGTTACCAGCAAAGCAAGCTGTCACCTAATGGAAGAGTAGTGATAAGACACAGACGCACTTAACACATTGCGTCCCTGCTGAGATAGCTTGTGGAATGGGACAAAAACTGTGGTGTACCATAGATCATTTAATAGCAACTAAACCACAGCAAATTCCCAGGATATTCTAGATACTCAAGTACCACTCCCTGGGAAGGAATCAGTAAGTGGGCATGGGAGAGAGAATTTTCTAACTTTCTAGAATTTTGCTAACTTTTCTTACAATGGACACAGCTTCATTTTTACCAATGTAATGGAAGATCATGTTATTTTTGGCCCATTTTTATGGACCCTATCTAAATGAACTTCTACACATTCATCTTACAGTAGACCCTATAAAAACCTTCATGTTGGGCCCTGCTGCCTCTACACAGACACTCATGCTCTCCTTCCAAAACTGATTTTCTACCTCCTTGCATTTGGAAAAATCCTAATAGGACTGCATTTGAAGAAACAAATTAGTCTTTTTTGATTTCTTGCTTGAAGCCTTAAAGCTGTTAATCTTGGCTATGTTTCTTTAAACCTGTATCTCAGAGCATGTGAGTTCTTGCCAAGCTCTTTCCAGAGGCCCCAGAAATTCCTCAACATGTCACCTTTGCACTCATCTATGAGTTCCTTCTTTATAGAGTAAAATTCCTCCATCAAGTCATGGTTTATTATGACCATGTGCTTTGTGGTTACAGGCCATAGGGAGTGTTTTGCTCTGAGTCTGTTTAAGTTGGATGAATCCATGTCGAACCACATTATGTCATGTGTGCATAATTTTACTATGCAATCTTGTAGAATTCCAGTATAAAATGAAGTCCAAGCAGTATGAATTGCTAAGAAGGATTTAATAGAGTGAGGCGCAGTACTTCCACATGAAGATCTCCAGGCAGAATGACCAGGAGAACAGTAAAGGATAACAGTTCTAAAAAGAATCCACAGACCGTGTGGCATGTGCCACAATCAAAAGCATACAAGAAATTAAAGGGCAAGATACAAGAAAATAAATATACAATGATAACAATGTAACACATTTCTCCCCTAAGGGAAATAATGAACCCCTATGAACACATTTTGTAACACGCCTGGCATTCCATACTTTACCATCCTGTGTGACAACACTATTGTAATTAACTTTAACAATTTTAATAGGGTTCCCAAACTTGGATTCACCTTTATGCACTAAACCGGGCTTCCGCACTCTGACCCATTCACCTACAGTAAAGGAAGGTTCTTTGACTTTCATACGGAGATCATAATTACACTTGCTCTTCAGTTGCTTAGTCTCTACCCTTTTAGCTACATCATCCACATGGACTTCAGAGTTACAATGTTTCATGTTCTTTTTGAACCACCAAGGGCACAGTTTGGAAATAGGATCTCTACTCCTCAACAAACGGAATGGTGAAATTTCAGTTGTGGCATGAGGAGTTATACGGTACAATCAGAGTTTTTCTCTTAACTTATGCTTCCACTGAGCACCAAAATTACAGGCCCACAAGATATCTTGTTTAAGTACTCTAGTGTACCTCTCCACCTGTCCATTACTTTGAGGTTCATACAACGCTGTGGTCATGTGATTGATATTATAAAATGTAAGAAAATCTAACATCTCAAGAGACTTGAATTGCACACCATTGCCAGAAATAAGAAGTTCCAGATAACCTTCTCGAGCAAAGATTTCTTTAAGAAAATAAAATAACACTTTCAGCAGTGGGATGAGGCACAAGTTTGACCTCCGGCCATTTAGAATGATAATCAATCAATACCAAAGCAAACCTACAGTCTTGTGGTAAAAAATTAAAAGGACCTGAAATATCCAATCCTAGTTTTTGCCAAGGATGATCAGGCCATTGTATTGGAATCAGAGGAGCAGGATAACATATACACATTTTATCACTACTGACACATTCAGGGCATTCTCTTACCACTTTAGCTACAAACCTATCTAAACCAAACCACCAGAACACAGATCTAATCAATCTTTTCATTGAAGACATACCAAAGTGGCTTTCATAGCTCACAGATAAAATGTGGTTACGAAGTGATGAAGGGTGAATGCACTTTCCTTGTCTGAAAGTCATATCTCCTTCCACAACGAGCTCTCCAGAAACCTTCCAGAAAGGAACAATTTCAGCTGGAATGTCATTTTTGGATGGCCACCCTATCCTAGTGTAGTCAATAATTTTACGCAAAAGAGCATCTTCATCCATAGCCCTATTCCACATTTCTTCAGAAATAAAGCCAAATTTACCTGAAGTTATTTCAGTGATATCACCTACCACTTCATCATCTTCATACTCATCTCCAGCGACACACGGAAGTCTTGACAGACAATCTGCAGTCACATTAATCTTTCCTGGGACATATTCAACGTTAAAACTGTACTCCTGTAAATGTGGCATAAGTCTGGCAATACGAGCAGTAGCTCTTAAACCTCCACCAGGAGACAAGATAGAAACTAAAGGTTTGTGATCTGTTCTCAAGACAAATCTAGCACCCCAAATATAATTACAAAAATGCTATACTCCCCAGACACATGCTAACAATTCCCTTTCAATGACCGCATACCGCCTCTCAGTAGTACTGAGAGTGCGGGAGGCAAATGCAACATTCCACTCCTCCTTCCCAGCACATTGAGACAACACACACCCTAAGCCATAAAGACTTGCATCAACCGTGAGTAAACACAATTTGTTCATGCAGAATGGCTTAAGCGTTGGGGCAGCAATCATTTCACCTTTTATGTTATCAAAGGCATCCTGTTGTTTTTTACCCCAAGCAAATTCCACATTTTTTCTAGAAAGTTCTCTTAGTGGTTCCATTTTTGTAGCAAAATCCTTGATAAACTTGCTGTAGTATTCGCTTAGTCCTAAAAATGAAAGGAGTTTGTCTTTACAATCAGGGGCAGGCGCCTTCAAAGTAGCGTCAACAAGAGATTTCGTGGGAAAAACACCTTCCTTAGATACAGTATGTCCCAAATACTCAACAGAGTCCTAGTATAATTTGCATTTCTTAACGTTAATAGTAAGACCATAGTCACTAAGAATTTTACAAACACTCTTCAGATGCTCTGTATGGACCTCTTTGTTTGGAGAGAAAATTAAAATGTCATCTTGGAAACACTTAACATAATGTTTCAAGTTTTTAAACAGATGGCACATACACCTCTGAAAAACAGCCGCTGCTGAGGCTAGTCCAAAAGACATCCTCTTAATTGAAACAGCCCTTGAGGTGTGATGAATGCAGTCAAATGCCTAGACTCTTTTGCCAACTCTATTTGGTGATATGTTGATCTAAGATCAAGCGGAGAGAACACAGTAGCTCCTCCTAACATACTCACTACTACATTTATATTAGGTAACGGGTGACAATCAATAATGATATTGGCATTAACGGCTCTAAGGTCAATGCACATCCACAAAGATTTATCCGGTTTCCATGATAGAACTACTGGAGAAACCCATTCTGACGATTCAATTTCCTCAATTACACCACCATTTAACATTTCTTTCAACGTTTCCCCCAACTCTTGTCTGACATTGATAGGAACATTTCTTAATTTTTGCTTAACTGGAGATGCACCTTGTTTGAGCTTTATAACATGAGTGAAACCCTTGAGTTTCCCTAATTTTTCTGTAAATATCCCTGGAAATTATTTTTCAATATCTTACATCTCTGTATTATCTTCAATCACCATTACCGGTTCTTTGTTGCGGGGATTCAGAATGATTCCCAATTTCCACTGGTCTCTCCAACCTAGGACATTAACCCCTTTTTTGGCAACATACAATTTGATCAGAGCGGATCTTCCCTTAAACTCAATCTGAGAAGCCACATATTCAATAAACTCAATGGCAGAAACATCAAAGCTTTGAGCCATGATATCAGGAGGGCATCAATCCCCAATAGATCTTTTACCACCAAATTTTTCATTGAAATAACACTCTGTTACAATGGTCCAGGGGGATCCTGAATCCGCCATGAGCTTAAGATCTTCATCCAAAAATGTAACTATGCACTTAGGAGAATGTAATGTCTCTCCTCAACAACACCTACATTCACTAATGAAACAACGATTCCTTTTTCTGCTTGAGAATCATTACAAGGTGAATGTTCGCATTTATTACAAGTAAGTTCACTCAGTTGATCACACCTTACACACGAAACTTCATTATTCCTGTTAGGATTTCTATTCCTATCGACATTTTTTTTTAATCATCCCTACAAGTCTTAGAAAAATGTCCCACTCTTCCACATTTGTTACACTCCTTACCTATCGCTGGACAAAACTTAAACGAAGCCACGTGGTTATTGATCCCACACCTATAGCATATAATGTTTTTTCCTATAAATTTCCCTGTTTGAGAATTTTTACTAGAATTATTCATAGCACATACTTCATCACAACTTTTTTCACCTTTATCGATTTTTGAATTGACATCTTGAATAGTCTTCATCCACTTATCTGATTGCTCAAATGCTTTTGCAGTGGCAATAGTATCATGCAAGCTGGGATTGCCTAATATCCATACTTGTTCTTGCGTTTTCTTACTCCGAACATTTACAAAAATTTGGTCCCTAATCATTTCATTAGAAATGTTTTCAAAATTACAAGAAATTACCAGCGTCCTCAGTGCAGTTAGGAAATCATTAAATGATTCTGAATCTCTCTGCGCCCTAGTGTAAAACTTATATCTATTTAGCGCTATACTGGTTGTAGGCTCGAACCTAGTCTCTATACCCAACATTGCCTCATCAAATCCTCCCAAATCACCTTGAACAATAGGAAGTGCCCTAAACACAGCTTGTCCCTCTGACCCTAGGCAGTGAAGAAAAATACTTTTTTTTCTTTCATTTCCTATTCTCTCCCCATCAATAGCCTTTAAATACGTTAGAAACTCCTCCTTCCATCTCACCCAAGGAATACGAGGGTCACCTTTAGATTGGAGAAATTTGGTTGGGGGATCAAATTGCATAATAAACAACTGAGGTAACTACTTAGGGGCCGATTCCAATCCTGGAAAAAGGCTGTACGAATCGTTGTACAAAGCGTTTTCTCCGTACGACTCGTACCCGGTAAACTTTCCGTACAACCTAGGAAGTACGATTCGTACAGAAAGCCTATTTCCGTACGAATCGTACAAAAGACTGTACGGGTAAAAAAAACCTATGATTCGGATCCGGAACAGCCTGTACGCGACGTCCGTATGTATTTAAGCAGCGTTTTCCGGCCCAGCAAGTACGATTCGTCCCTACGGCACTCCGTACGGCTCTTTTCTTACGGGAGCCAAAAACAGCCGTAAAAGCAGAGTCCCCAGGGGTACAAGTCATACAGGCATAAACCCCCGTGCGTTGTGTATGTACGGTGCGTACCCCCAGTGCGAATGTACAGTGCGTACCCCCAGTGCGAATGTACGCACCGTACATACTTAATGTTGTTGTAAGGTACGTACATATGCATGGGGGGGCCTGTACGACTCGTACCCCAGTACGACTCGCACCCCGGGAACAACTGTTCCCGGGATACGAGTCGTACAAAGTTCGCTTCGTAGCGGGTAAAGTCATTCCCCGTGTACGGGACGTTTTCCGTACGAATCGTAAATCGGAAAGCCGGTCCGGATCGTACTTGTACGGTCGGACTGTAGTTTTAGGCTTTGTACGGAAAAGTGTCCGGGTCCATCTCGTACAACTTTTCCCGATACGATTCGTACGGATCTGGACGATCCGTATGTATTTTTCCCGTACGAATCATACTTCACGGGTCGGACGGGACTTGTACGATTCGTACGGAAAAAATTACGGATACGAGTCGTACGGGAAAAAAAAATATAGGATCGGATTCGGCCCCTTAATGTAAAATAAGTTGTCAATATGATTAACCCAAGCTGCAATTTGTATGAAAAGATAAAACAATTACTATAGATGGTAGTAGCAGTACAAGTGAATATAAGAGGTTGAAATGTTCTTTTCCTTGAAATATTTCCTAATAAAGTTATTGTAGAATGAGCTGTGCTGTGCACATCAGCGTGATGTTCAAGGTGACAAATAAACAATGCTCTGCTCCAACACGAGTTATACACGCAGCACGATGTGTACAGTACCTTCGATAATGTGTCTATTAAGACGTCTTCATTCAGGAACAAATAATATAATATCGGGTTACCGCTATGCGTGATTAATCTGTAGAAAACATTTCCCAATTTGCCAAAATTCTCACATATGGTAAATAAACTTCCAAAATGGTGGCTACTGACGTAAGACGTTACGTTCCACTCGGCGTTAAAGTGATGATGTGAAGACGCCGAAATGGAACACGTATATTGACATCGAAGAGCCGAAGAGTAGAACACGGAACACCTTGCGTCGTGTAAGAGGAATAACAAAGACCTTTCAGGTTTCCATGGATCCAGTAGGCTCGCGCTGCGTTGCTCGTTCTCAGTTGCTTGCGTGGGCAGTTGTTAAATCTTAAAAAATGCTGTACTTCTAAATCCAGGCAAAATTGAATAAAATCATGAAAAATGTATATTTCTTCATAGAAAAGCGAACTTTTCAGCAGTAAAAATCAGCAGACATGTACCTATCTCAGGGGTACTCTGGTTACGAAGTGCAGGCAAGATAAAATTAAAATAATGGTCCAAAAATTAAATGTACTGCTCTTGTGCCTCAAATGAAGTAGCAGGTACTCCTGTCGTCGCCAGTGTAGAATTCCAGTATAAAATGAAGTCCAAGCAGTATGAATTGCTAAGAAGGATTTAATAGTGAGGCACAGTACTTCCACATTAAGATCTCCAGGCAGAATGACCAGGATAACAGTAAAGGATAACAGTTATAAAAAGAATGCAGAGACGGTGTGGCATGTGCCACAATCAAAAGCATACAAGAAATTAAAGGGCAAGATACAGCGAAATAAATATACAATAATAACAATGTAACAAATCTCTTCTTAGGAGGCATGGTCTCTGGAAGGCTGCCATTAATGACACCAGGGCACTGAGGTACAACCTCATGTCAAATATTCCTAGCCAATATTTCGTTTGTAACATAATGATGCTATAAAAACTTCTTGCAAATGTCATCAGGCTTATATTTGGGCCCTTCACGTATTAATGCATCCTTGTGATTATAAAAAGGCCTAAATAATAAAACGGGCCATTACCGACATTCATAAGTAGCTCTTGATAAACAACAGAGCTCAGGCCAATTGTCAGAGGAATGGTGGGGTCCAGAGATAGTGCAAGATATTGTTTCCCGCAGGCATTTTCTTTGGCAAGGACCATGGCATTCAACTTATTGCCAGTGTCCCAGCAGGCTGTGATAGCATCATCTGATTAAGAATTCAGATGTCTTCCAACCAACCTCACAGTGAGACAGGGGGAAGCATTGCACACATTTGGGCCAACAGAGAAGAATGTTAGGGTAGTTGAGTTTCTGAGTGACAATCTTCACTCTGCAATCTGTGTTGGTCTCTCTGCTCCAGTCTCTGCTTTTCTCATTCCGCATTTATGCTCACATTTCAAGTACTCCATTGGCCCCTTATGATACACTGAGGTATTGTCACCTAGCCTCAAGGCCAGCATCAACAAGTCTTGCAGGCTTGAATCAGTCACTACTGCCAGCTTCTCTAAAGGGTGTGTAAGCCCACCTTGGGCACCCTGACTCAGCTTCCTTCCACTTTGAAAGTCCCGAGGTTACCCAACAAGAGGTCCTAGCACAGAAATTAAAGGCCATAGCACAATAATTTTTCAAGCTCTAAGACCAAAGATTAGAATAAAATCCATTCCGTTCTCTGAATTTGCCAATATAGCCAGGGGGATCTTAGATTCCAACAAAAGTAGCGGAGTCAGCACCAGATGACTCACATTTAAGACTGAGGTCTTCCATGCACATACATAACATAGATCTCACTTTAGGACTGTTATATGACCCTTCATTATCAGTACTTGTCCTCATCCAACACTGGGCTCACAGTAGCTCTAAACATTTCTTATCCATCTGAAATAGCAAACCAGCTACTGTGCCAAATTCTTCTCTGAGCCAGGTAGTCACCATTAAATCTGGTTTCACCTTGCCCAACATAAAAAGATGGCTGTGGTCTCTTTGGACATAGTATTGGCATGTCACAAAAAGACTGTTGCTAATGCTTTATTACATTGTCCTATGTACAGATATTTGGTAGTTAGAGGCAATACTTATGACAAAACACTTGTATCTTTTCAGAATACATTGCAGGAATGAAATTGTTTCCTTGACAGTGTAGAAGGAAGACTGTGATTATAATATTATTGATACATTAGGAGCATTCTTGACAACATCGTGGCAACTCCAGGCATACCAATAGCCTTTCCTTGACACAATGAGAGCTTTTCTGACACAATATGGCTGTCTGACATAATGTGTCAGATCTCTTACTATGCATTCATGGATGGCCGGACATGACATATAGTACAAGTTCTAAGAACCATTCTGTCCATCCCTTGCACAATGATGGCTCCTGCTTGATGTACACTGGGCATTCTTTGGTTTGTCAGTTATAGTCAGAATGCCAAAGGTGGCCCATCCATGACATATTGTGTGGGGATTCTAGAGAATATGCTATTTAGCCCTGATATAAGAGTTGTCCATCCTTATTATGTTGTGTTTCCTCTTAACATAACTGTGGCTATTGCACAATGCTGCCTTACACTACTGAAGCCTTCATAGCTGCAGCTGTTTTTTTGATATAAGACATGTTATTGGCATTTGTAGCATAACAGTAAAAGGTACAAAGGGTCACAGACAAGGAACTGTGGTCTGTGCAAGTTACAAACATCATTGGTTCTCTGCCACATAATAGCCAGCTGCAACTGCTCCATTCGGTTAGTTCAGTCCAGCAAATATGTCCCTGATTTCTCCCGCAGCCTACTCCAGCCGGCTCACAGTCCGCACGCCATCAGTCCATCTCTCCCCACCTCTATCATTTGTTCCAAGTAAATTCATCTGTAGTCTTACCATCCTCTCCAAATATTCTCGTGTTTCTGTGGGCAGCCTCGAGATTGTTAAATGGAGTATTCAAGGCTCATGCTATGATGAATGCCCTTCTTTCATCTCTCCAGGGATGGCTCCTCTGTGCAGTTCCATGATTGCGCTATGTCACACTTGGTCAACACTGAGCCGCCGCATAACAGTGCTCTTCTATAGCAATCCCCCTCCATGTCTTCTGTGATGTGTAGTATTACTAGTTTAGGGTCCCTAGGAAGAGTCCAACCCAGGACGGTCCCCAGACTGGACAGAACCCCTATCTAGAAAACCTCTAAGATACTGTGATGCCACTTGTGTGCAGGAAGTCTTTTGGAGTGGAACATTCAAGGCGTTTCAGCCAAGTGATCAGCCCCAATCTCCACAAGCATTCTCGGGTAAAATAAGCATGATGGAGGTATTTCAACTGAACTGCCCAAAATCTGGTCACTACAGCTGACTTGCATGAGGATTAATGCCTCCCGTTAGTCATCATCTGTCAGGAGACCCAGGTCACCTTCCCATGCCTCGCACAGTTGTGAGATGGAATCAGGGGTATTAATCACCAGGGACTTGTACATTTTAGAGATTTTAGGTCACTAGGGGTTTTGAGTAGGATTTTGCCTTCTAAAGGAAAGGGCTGTGGTCAGGAGTGTCTCAATGGCAGATGTATAAGGCGTAGGGGTATGTCTGAGTTATAAGTATCAATTAAATTGCCTGTGGTGGAAGCCAATATATTTGCAAGTCAATGAAGGAATTAATTGTCATCCCTGTCATCATGTCTCCTAGCATTGAAATCCGATGAGATCCCATTGTTGTAATCCTTCCAGCTCCATCACCTGTCACAGGAACTTTCGAGTCCAGAGAGGTGTTTCATGGATCAGACAATTGGCCAAGCCCAAGTCTCTGAGAACGGCCTTCCAGACGTTGAATACAGTGCTTGTGGCAAAGGGAAGAGGGAGTTTGGTTGAACCACCATACATTGGCATATGCCCATTGCCCCGACGCATATGCGGATCATTGAACCTGTTGAACCACCATTCATTAAGAGCGACAAGGTGAGAGGCTCTATAGTATGAGAAAATGTCCAGAGTGGTGATGCCACCATCATGGCTGGATTTAAAGCATTTAAACAATGCAATTCATGGGGTCTGATTACTCCACAAAAAGCCCCTAAGTGTGGTATTGATCTTAGTGAAAAAGAAGGAAGGGACCAGGCATGGGAAGTTCTGGAGTTAGTTGAGAAGGTGTGGCAGCTCTACTGTAGTGAGTTCTCCCTGAATACGTACATACATTGTTAAGTTAGCATAACCACGTTAGAGGTTAGAAAGCCATCTTGCTGCTTTTGCGCACGACACTGCGTTTACATGTTATTTCTTAAACAAACTGCTGACTCGAGACTTGCTTCACACGAGAGCAATCTGTTGTTACCATCCCAAGCTCTGCGCAGCGACCTTGGTCTGACCATGGTGTGACAAACAGTCTGGATTATTACACAATGCATGTTTTCTACTCTAGGTTGATCGACCCACTATTTAGCCATAACACACGCGCAGCTGCAAATACCTGAAAGTTGGTGCTTTTAATATCACAGACATCATGTTTATTATTCAGACCGAAGACGAGCCTTCCTGCGAGAAGACTCCTGATGCTCCTGTGATGTGATTTCACTAAGCTGATCTTTGAGGTATGGGGTCCCCTATTCAAGCCTAAGAGACCTTCTATTAGCATAATAATAATATTAGCTTCTTAGTAAAGGGAAGGTGGTAGTATCCACTGTCATTATAATATGATCACCCCTTTTATATTCTAAGGTATTGTCACTATGTTGATGGTTTTGATATTAATCATTTGTCTGCTTGTATTAGCCAAAGTACTGCATCTTAGGACACGTGGTCTATAAAAATAAACTCTTTTTATTTACACCGTGTCTCTGTTGATTCTTGTTGTGGACTGATGTGAGAATAATATACGAACAGGTATTTCCGATTCCCACCATTCCTGAGAGTATACTGAGTCGCTTGTTCTGGGTTGTCTTTTCATTGGGACCGCCGAGCTAAATCTCGGATAACGAATGGGACACTTATGCTAGCCGGATACTGGGTTCTGGGTTCTGAGGTGAGTTTCTGGTACACCACAATTCACTGAGGTCCCGGGGTTCTACGCATAGTTCTGTGTATAAGCAGAATCCCTGCAACATGGCGCACCTAACGTTTGGTCTATGAGTTGAAACGCCTTAGTAGTGCTTACATTTAGTCCACAGCACCCTCATTCTTGTTTCCGGATAACAAGTCTGACGGATTTAAACCTACCAAGTTCTATTGATATAGGTTCCTTCAAGCTTGATCATTAAAAAGGTTATTGAACCCTTGTGCTACTGAATACTTCGAGTGTAGCTTGTCCTTATGGCAGTAGACATAGCGGCGCATAGCCGTGCGGCACTGAAACGTCATTTGACGCAGTATGGGGTGCCGGACGCGGGCATGGACGTCATCTTTGTGGTGGGAGCCGATGCGGCTCATCCTTTTGAGTTATTCTACTCTTGGGTGACGATTCCGGCAGTCAGTGGGGACGACGATACCTTTCATTCTTACACTGCCACTGCCGTGCCTGCTAACTATGCGCCGTATAGGACACAGGAAATACCAATATCTGCTTGGCAACATCAGATTTGGTTTAATGGCGCCCTCCCCCATGTGGTTATACCGCCGAGAATGGGCCCTTTATCAATTGCGGGGGCCACTTGGCCGGTACTAGCCGGATTTACGCCTCATCCCCGTTACCTCACGGTGACGGTGGCTGAATTGCGTGTACTACACACTGCCCTTATAACAGTATATAGGGCGTTGGTGCAGTATGTGTCGCGCACTGTACAGGCGGGGGCGCCTGTTAGTGCGGGACAACCTAATGATCGTCACGCGGTAGTCATTAGCCCTGTTATGGTTAATTCTGTTATGGGCAAGCGCTTATCCGCATACAACTCCTGTGGAGAAACACAGGATCCTCACCATCAGTTTGCCTAAAGACTTAGTTCCCCATATGGATGATTGTGTTTCCTGGGGTGAGGTTTTTGCTGCAACGTACGCGCAGTGCTTTGGCACTCCGTCTATGTTACAGCTGCCCTCCGTTATCAAACGTGTTCAAGAGAACCATGGAGCGGAGTCTGCAATAGAGTTAGGGATGCGGCTCCTCGGAGATTTTGGCCTGGTGGCTACCATGATAATGGGAAACCTTAAGGGTGATGCGTTGCACTTTCAGGTTCGTAATGAACTGAAGAAAGTTGCTGAGGAGGACAAGCCGCAGGAATTTGCGAAAATAATCTCTGGTGCATACCGAGATTTAGGTCGTAGCTCTTTAGGAGTTAAGCCTGTGATCAAAAATCCTGATTTTAAGCAGCAGGGTAAGACAGAAACTTCTGGTAAGGATGACCGGCCAAATTTTCCGAAACAAAATTGGCGGTCTAAACAACAGGGAAAGCAGCAGCAGCAGAAACAGGGCTCTCGGCCTGCCTCTCCCGTACAGTCAAGTAGTGAACGCACTTATGATCTGCGAGATCGTGCTACTATTAAGTCTCCTGATAGATTTCAGGTTTCTGAACAGCGTTCTCCTCGTTCTTCACAGGAAACATCGGCTACACAGTCCGGTGGCGGAGGCAAAGGTCGGGGTGCTCCACAACAGCGTGACCAACCCCGACAGACTGAGGGTAAAGGCAAGCAGGACGAATTTGCTCGACAAAGACAAAGACCCCCGTTTCAGACGAAGAAAGTGGCGGCTCTGACGGCAAGGTATGCCTCAGATAGTGCGGACACAGCTTCGGAACCGGACATGGGCGCTGACGCTACTGGACAGCGCGGCGGAAATTACCATAGTCCGTCAAGCTCTGCGTCCATTTCTGGCGGTGACAGCAACTGATATATTGGTTACTGTTGAAACAGCTGACACCAGAGTGGCTCCCCCTGACAGACTTTATGAAATAGTCTTATTAATTGAGGGTGACATACAACGTACTATAAAAGGGATTTTTTGGGATAATCTGACCACCACCTATGATATCCTCCTAGCGGAGGCAGATTGGCCCCCAGCCTTCATTTTGGAAGCTCCTAGAGGGGAGGAGGTAATCCTCCTGTCCTTTGCGCACACAGTGCCTAAGGACCAAGCTGAAGTGTACGCTGGGGAGTGGGCGCTGGCGCTTGCGCCAGCGGTGTATCGTACTCAGGTGGGTTGGGACCGGTTGTCCCCCTGTCATGAGATTCCATTGCGGTCTATGCCCCAGCCTCAGCCCCAATATCCCATGCGTCGTGAAGCTAGACCCCACGTCGCGGCGATCCTTGAACAATTGGAATATCAGGGTGTTATTGAAACTTGTGTGTCCCTTATGAATAACCCTTTATTCACTGTAACGAAGCCTGATGGCTCGTACCGTTTAGTTTTGGATTACCGGCACCTAAACTCCCATTGCCGGACCTGCGTGGTACAAAATACACATAGCTTGTCGACAGTCTCGTGCGTAAAAGGTTTAAAACGACACTTGACATTTCTAATGGCTTTTTTAGCCATAACCTGTCCACACTGAGTAGCCAGTGGACAGCGTTTACATCGGGCGGTAAACAAAAACAGTTTACGAGATTAGCAATGGGCTACAAAAATAGCCCTGGCGTCTTTTCCGCTCGCGTGGTTTCTCTCTTAGAAAGAATAGACCCCGAGGCATACTCCTATGTTGACGATATCTACCTCACGGATGATGAGCTGTTGCCGCATCTGTCTCGAGTCGACAATATTGTAGTGAGTTTTGCTGACTATGGCTACAAATTCAATTTTGCGAAGTCTCACATCGCGGAATATACGGTGTTGTTTTTGGGCTACGAGCTCAATAATGAAGGGAAGGGGTTAGCTCCCCACTTTCTGGAGAAGTGCGCATGCTTGAGTGCACCAACGACACTAAAGAAATTACAATCTCTGCTGGGCTTTCTGAATTTCGGCCGTACGTACATTCCTGATTATGCCCAGCGTATCAAGCCGCTTTACGCCTTGGTACAACCCACATTTTCGAAGTCTAGCTGGCAGCTGGAACATTCTAAAATTTTACAGTCTTTACAGGCTGACCTTCTTGCTTCACAATATTTGCTGACGCGTGATAACCGCACTAACCTGGTAATAAGAATAGTGCCAGGCGCCGTGGGTTTCACGTATTTGACGTTTAATGAGGGCGATACAGTCCCCATTGCGTACAAATCCCACTTGTACACCTCTGCTGAATTACGTTTTTCCGCAGTCGAAAAAGTTCTGACTGCTGTACAGATGGCGATCCTTAAAGAACGCGCACTGTCGCATGGGAAACAGATTCTGGTTGTAACACCCTATCCTGCCTTGGAAGCAGTGACAAAGGCAAGTGTACCAAATTCTAAAGCTTTGCATCCACGGTGGATACAATGGGCAACAACACTGACGTCGCCAGACGTCACTTACATCTTTGATGCCTCATTACAGACTCAAGAGTTCTTGCAGTATGAATTCGTTCATCCGGCACCTCTGTCTTTGCGCCCGCTCGAAGACTACCATTGTGTCATATACACTGACGGGTCTGCGCAGCCCGCGATTGGATCGAAGCACGCTTATTCAGCGGCTTGCGCAATTGTCGTAGGTACATTCGTAAATGGTGAATTCCAATCTGATGCAGTGCATACGCAGTCATTGGGTGATTGTACCGCGCAATTGGCGGAGCTTCGGGCTCTAGTGCTTGCACTGGAGTTTGCTGATCCCCGAGTCACTACTCTTATAGTGAGTGACTCCTTCTACTGTGTCCAGTCCTACAATGACAATTTACACTTCTGGTCTCAGAATGATTATCGAGACACGAAAGGTGGCACAATAAAGCATAAAACGCTTTGGGTTCGAGTGGCAGACTTTAAAGAACGTCTCCCTCTCGTGAATTTTTTTCACACTCTTGGTCACCAGCGACTTGGTGTCCATGCTGTCGGCAACAGCTTGGCTGACGAGGCAGCAAAAACAGCAGTGGCTACATACTTAGTGGCAGCAGTTACAAGATCCAAAAGTAAGATTGATGATGACATCTTGGCAGCTATTGCTGCTACAGAGAAGGGAAGTGATTACCCGAAGGGTTTTCCTTCTCGTTACGTTTATCATTTAAGTCCTGATAACGTCCCATTAGTGAGGATTAACGACGTTGGTGACAGAATTATTCCCAACGCGGACTGCAGACCAGCACTGATCTTGGCTGCGCACGAGGGGTTGGCATCTGCCCACGCCGGTGTGTCAGCTACAATATCTCTGCTACAACAACGTTACTGGTGGTTTGGTTTATATAAGCAAGCGCGCGCTTATGTTCTTGATTGTGACATTTGCCAACAGATTAAACCTTCCACTGTTGCGCGCCCACCACAAACACAGTTGTACATATCTAATAAACCATTTGGTTGTGTTTATTTGGATCACTGCGGTCCTTTTTCTTCTGATACTGCGTACAAGTACATCTTGGTTGCAGTGGATTCGTGCACACGTTTTCTATGGGTATGGCCACAAAGGAGTGCTGACTCGCGGACTGTCATCAGGGATTTGCGTGTCTTTGTGGGAACTTTTGCGTGTGGTACCTTCCATTCTGATCAGGGCCCTGCGTTCGCCTCTAAGGCTTACAAGGAGGCTATGAGAAATTTGGGGGTCCTAGTCAAATTTTCGTCCCCCTACCGACCTGAGGGTAATAGTGTGGTGGAGCGAATGAACCGTGACTTAAAGCAATCATTGACAGCACGTGTTTTAGGCATAGGCCGGAACTGGCTAGCCCATTTGTATAACGTCCAACGTGCACTTAATAATCTCCCTAGAAGGTCTCTGGGTGGGCGGACCCCGTACATGATGCTCTTCGGAATCAGAATGTTTGTCCCAGACCTTGATGGTCTAGACATGGCGGCGTCGACCGCACCCTTTGACGTAGATGATCACTGTGCTGTTTTGCAGACTCTACAAGAAGCCAGAGACACTCTTTCGAAGGAACACTTGCCCTCCACATCTGAAGCTGAAGTTCAGATTTCGGTAGTCGGCTGGCTACCACGAGTTGGAGACCTGGTCCGTGAGAAGGTGGAGAACAAGAAGGAGTTCGGCCCCTCTTACCGTGCACCAGTTCCAGTGCTTGGAGTGCAGGGTACAAGAACAGTCATTTTACCTCCACTTCCTGGTCGCAAAGAGAACAGGTACATCTCTATTGACAATGTCAAACTTCAGCGAGTGGCCGATACTTCTTAGTATGACTCCAGCAGTTTCATGCCAGACGATGCAAAGAAATTCAATGTTGACTCTTGCTTCTAACACCTTGCCTGATGTTGCCATCGAGATGCAATCAGTTACTGATCCCTTGTTAATACCACCGGCTGGTGGTTTGCCCGAAGAGACTGAGTATGCTTATCCTACACGTGGTCCCTCGCCTGTTTTACAATCTACAGCGCTTGGCCGGTCCCGTTTCTCCTTTGACACTAACTCATTGCCCTCAACTCCCCCATCGAATATTGCTGTTTTTTTCAGCTGGTTTAAGAGACATTTTTTGATTGCCCCTTGGACGTACATCTGGTTGATGCTTTTTACTATTTTTTTGTTTATGTCAATTGGATTTGTGATAGTTTTTTTCCGTTTGGTGGATGGCCACTATCTCAAAGAGAGATCGACAATTAGACTTATCAATGGAACTTTGGCCCCCCACTCCTCGTCCCACATCATGAAAAGGGACCAGACTTTTGTGAATATTACTGCCTGGCCCGTCTTGGATGGAATCGCGTGGGATGCTGTTAAATTCCAAATTCATGGGCCTACAGAGGTCATTAATGTACCTAATGTATTTCGTATTTCGATGGGTGATGTGGTTAGGCAGAAAATACGTTCTGATGATTGGGATGTACACGCCATTGAATCACTGTTTTCAGATTTGAAATATTATGCCGCTTTTGATGCTGAAGATTTATATGACAATGCGGCTAATTATGCAGAACAATATTGTTTTCAACATTATGGCAATCACTTCCTGCATAAAGCAAATACATTTAGAAATTTTGTAAATTTTACCCAATGGGAACACTGTCCAACTCCCTCTTTCGGAAGTTCACAAACCCTAGTTAATAAGTATTCTTATTTTACCGATTTCAGTGTTTCCAACCCGGCAGCATTTTATTTTAAGGTACTGCCTGAGTCTGCCGCAAAGGTTCGACTGACACACACAAAGTTACTTTATTCCAAGTCCTTTATGGACGAGTTGTCAATCAAAGGTTATGATCTATGGAAGGCTACTATTGATCTTAAGTCGGTTTGGGGTTCCAGACCGTGGCAGGTTCAGGGTACAGAGGCTTTACATCGTGCCTGTCTTATACCAAATCATATTCTGTTTTTAAATTCATCCATCTTCCAAACCACCTGTTTCGGATTGGCTACTTCTAAACAATTAAAGTCACCTTCTGTGCCGGATCTGGGCGCTTACCCCAATTGGGATAACCACTCAGATCTGTCCCGTACTGCTTTGCAATCATTAGTTTCAAATACATCTTTCAATATTTCGAAATTTAATAGTGAGGGTTGGTTGGTTTGGCAAAGCAGTTCAGACACCTGTCAACGTCGTTTTCTGGGACTGAAACCGGGGTATACTTAGGAACGCGTAGACCCTCGGTTTGAGTCGTCACATACTGTAACTACATACTCTGTGGGAAAGTTATGTCAATCCTGGCTGCAACACTCCACCTTGGCTTCTGTCAAAGTTCATTTATCAAAGTTACATGACAAAATAGATTTGAATGATTTTGTTAAAGGTCCTGTGGGTGGCAGAACAAAAAGGTGGGCGTATGCTATTTACAACGAAGTGTGGAAGTTGTCGCAAATTGAGGCGGCTTCCAGATTGAGAGCTATTGACCAAGCAAACATGGAAAAGGTTTTAGCCATTATAGATAATAGTATTAGCACTCTCTCTTCTAGAATTTATACATTAGATAATATTGTTTCGTCGGTTGTTGATATTGTGCATGATGATGTGTCTGTGTTATATCATGGTCAAAACCAGTTGCGTTCTGTTATGCAGTTTGCATGGACGTTGCAGACGTTAAAGGCAGGGAGGGTCCCTTGGGACTATTTGAACACTACATCGTTATTCCTTCCCTTTAACCTTACTGATAAGCAGCGATTTATGTCCATGAAAGATGCTACATATTCATTGTTACATATTGAAAAATTAGAACCGTTACCTTTCTCTGTGGCGGAAATCAATTCGGCCACGTGGCTTGTACACGGATTGATAACTCTGCCGTTCGCGCTTTTTAAGTTTACGTCTTGTATGAAACATTATGCTCTGGGTAGATATGAACAGCTGGGCACCGCTTTCATACATGAGGTTTGGTCCCTCCCCTTTACGTATAGATGTACTAGGGACGGAACTGAGGTTTATCTGAAGGGTGAGGAATGTACCACGACACCGGATCATTCCTTGGTTTGTAGGCACATTCAATTACACGGTACATGCAATGTACAAGCCCCGAATTTGGCCTGCGTCCTACGGGGTGTCCCAGTGCCTGTGATTACGCCTTCTTTCACGCTGCTTGCAAACGGTAGTTATTTAATTTTGAATAATGAAGCTTGCTGCGGGATGTTAGTGGGAATCCCATACATAGTAACTGTATCGCAGAAAGTTGTCTGCTGCAATAATGTTCTATTTCCACCCCCGCATGGGCGGCTGGATGTTTCCATCTGGCCTTCGATTCCAACCTTGAAAGCAGAGTTCAACAAGTTGAGCAGAATAAGAGCTCTATTGTCCCAAAAAGAGGTGCCATTGACTTCCTCTCGTGAAACATTTGTCCTTCACGTTGCTAATACGCGCACTGAGGTACAGGCGCTGTTGAATACTGACCTCCCCCTCCATTTCGGTGCTTTGATCCAAACTATTTTCAATGCCTCGTCCACAACAGGCCTGGCTCATTTTTTTAAACTTGTGGGCTCAGGCCTCGTGACCTCTTTTCAAACTATCTTTGGTGTGATTCCGGCATTTTTTCATTCGATTTTCTCGAGCATCTTTGGTGGTGTTCCGCTGCTTCTGGCGCTGGTGGCAGGTGTGCTGCTTTTACTTTTCGTGCTGCGGAATGGCTGCTCTTTCTGTGCCACACGAGCACCTGTCCCGTCTGCATCTTCTTCGCGATAGGATGCTTGACTTTTATGGAACTCTGCCATTGGCGACTTTGAGCCTGGCATATGGATTATCCTTCAGGTATTCCTACTTCACCTGCGTGCAGCCTGTATTTCACTGCTTGGATTGTCCCTTTGAATGGCCTCTGGATTTGTGCTTGACCAACACGGTGTCTCCTGTGCCGGATTTCGATCGACTGATGAGGCCCTTAGTGTCTCACGAGTTGGCCTGTTCTGGTGTCCGGATTATGGCCTGTGGTGCGGCGCATGGTATCCTGGGTAATTGGGACATCTCAGCGGCTGCCTACGACTTCTTGGCTATGAGCTATTTGGAGGAACATTCCGGTTGCCCTCTGATTGTGCTAGAGGCTCCGATGGTTGAAGAACACGTATGTTCCTTTTCTTTACTTAATTGGATGGCTGAGACTTTTAGTGGCCCTGCAAACGATTTTTTGTTGGAAGCAGTTGCCACGTATGCTGCCTATACATTCATGGATTAACTGAACTGTCATCCTTTGCGCCTATGCTACTGGACAGCAACATGGCGCAGCATTTATTTTTTCTTTCTCCTTTTTTCTCTTCCTGATGGTCGTTTTGAGTTTTTTTATTTTACTTGCATTTTTTTAAGAAGTCCCTGTGTATTTTTTCGTCGTTTCAGACTTTAGCACATTCTGAAACTTTGGATTGGTTACACCTTGTTCTGCTCTGTCGAAACTGAACTCTGCGTTCTCTATTTTTCTTGCCTATTAAATAGTGCTTTGATCAAGGGGGCATGTAGTGAGTTCTCCCTGAATACGTACATACATTGTTAAGTTAGCATAACCACGTTAGAGGTTAGAAAGCCATCTTGCTGCTTTTGCGCACGACACTGCGTTTACATGTTATTTCTTAAACAAACTGCTGACTCGAGACTTGCTTCACACGAGAGCAATCTGTTGTTACCATCCCAAGCTCTGCGCAGCGACCTTGGTCTGTACATGGTGTGACAAACAGTCTGGATTATTACACAATGCATGTTTTCTACTCTAGGTTGATCGACCCACTATTTAGCCATAACACACGCGCAGCTGCAAATACCTGAAAGTTGGTGCTTTTAATATCACAGACATCATGTTTATTATTCAGACCGAAGACGAGCCTTCCTGCGAGAAGACTCCTGATGCTCCTGTGATGTGATTTCACTAAGCTGATCTTTGAGGTATGGGGTCCCCTATTCAAGCCTAAGAGACCTTCTATTAGCATAATAATAATATTAGCTTCTTAGTAAAGGGAAGGTGGTAGTATCCACTGTCATTATAATATGATCACCCCTTTTATATTCTATGGTATTGTAACTATGTTGATGGTTTTGATATTAATCATTTGTCTGCTTGTATTAGCCAAAGTACTGCATCTTAGGACACGTGGTCTATAAAAATAAACTCTTTTTATTTACACCGTGTCTCTGTTGATTCTTGTTGTGGACTGATGTGAGAATAATATACGAACAGGTATTTCCGATTCCCACCATTCCTGAGAGTATACTGAGTCGCTTGTTCTGGGTTGTCTTTTCATTGGGACCGCCGAGCTAAATCTCGGATAACGAATGGGACACTTATGCTAGCCGGATACTGGGTTCTGGGTTCTGAGGTGAGTTTCTGGTACACCACAATTCACTGAGGTCACGGGGTTCTACGCATAGTTCTGTGTATAAGCAGAATCCCTGCAACACTACCATCTAGAAGATCGCTGATCTGCCAATAAAGGAAAGGGGGAGTGAGGACCAGAATCCAACCGCCCTAAGCATTCTTTCCAGCTGTGGCTTCTGGTTGTACTATTGTGCTCTCTGAGGATGTCCTGAAACGTACATCACAAGATATTGAAAGCAATCGGTTAGGACCTGGATGTCTCCCGCCCATGTTTTTTGGGTATAGGATGGGTCGGTCACACATAGAGGGCTTTGCCATGTTAATTGTAAGGCCATTAAAGACACCAAACACCTGCACTATCTAGAGAACTTGGGGACCCGACCACTCTGGGTCATCCAGGAAGACGAGGATGTTATCGGCGTACAGTACAATTTTGTCCACAGTGCCTGGTGCCCATTTGAATTCCTTTACCTGTGCATCCATCTGAATCCATGCTGCTAGAGGCTCTTTGGCCAATGGGAATAGCAGTGGGGATAAGGGGCAAGCCTGTCGGGTGCCTTGCCTGATGGGGACTTTGTGCAACACAGTGCTGCCACAGTCAATATGTCGGGGTTCGAAGTTCATCTTAACAAACAGGGAAAATAAATAATCACAATTCACTGAGTGGAGAGTCTTCTGGAAGTTGATGAGCAACATAGCCTGTGCCCGGGGGTGATGGTCTGAAAAGACTAGGGTGTTGTAAACCTGGCAAATATTGTGCCTTGTGGCGCGAGGGGGCACAAAGCCCACCTGGTCCTGGTGAACCAGTGAGCTCACCGCTCACAGTAGTCTGTTCACAAGGGCCTTCGACCATATATTAACCTCTACAGTAAGGAGGAAGATTGGGCAATAAGACGTGCATTGAGTCATCACGGGTTGATCTGGTTTAGGTATTACCACAATCTAATTGTTATTTATATCAGGTGGGAGTACCCCCATTCCAAGCAGCTACTGGAAAACTGCCAAGAGGGGAGTGCTCAACCGCCACCAAAAGGCTTTGAGGAATTCAATGGGGAAACCATTGGGGCCCAGGGTCTTGTCTGGCTGTAGTTAAGCCAGAGCCTTTCCCCAGTTCCTCAACAGAAACATGGGCCTAAAGAAAGGCCTTTTCACCATCCATTAGTCACTTAGTGAGAAGATCGGCTGCAAGGGAGGCCAAGTCAGTGGGTGTCTGTGCCACTGTATGTGAGTAGGATCTGCCTCTATTGGTTACCCCCACTCTTTGCTGATGTTTCACTGTTTTTCGACCTTAATCTGGCAGGGGCCCTGCTATTCAGGACCCCAGCCTAGCTGCTTCCTCTCTAAATTGATTCCTAGTACCTTAGGTACACCACAGATTGGATTCTGGTGTGCCCTTATAAGTCCCTAGTATATGGTATACTATGTACCCAGGGCATAGGTACCCCAGAGGCCTACCAGGGGCTGAGGCATGTATTATGTCACCACTGGGAAGCCTTCCAAAATGACACCACAGGACTGCCACTGCAGCCTAGGTGAGGTAGTGCATGCACCTCATACTGAGATATAGGTTCACTATATCTCACCTATCACTTCACATAGAAACCTATCAGTCACCCCTATGGCAGGCCTTATCAATCCTGAAGGCAGGGTGCTTGGTTATATGTGAGAGGGCCTGGAAGAGGAAGCGCCTGTCGAGCAGGATCGCTACCCCACCTGAACCCCTGGTGAATCCTGCATGAAACACCTGCCAGAGCTCCCCACTAGCCAAGAAGAGAGATATAGAATCCAGAAGATGAGTTTCTTGGAGGAATGCTACATCAAGGTTAGATGGCTTTTAGAACTGCCCCCCTTAAAATCTTGTTGGGGAGGCCGTTCATGTTCCATGTTAGGAATCTCACCTAGCCTCCAGCCCCATCTGTGTATTGGTCAGCCATCAGGGGAAAGTGTGTGTAGGTGTTTGAGTACCTTATGTGTGAGCTGTGAGGGGTCATCAGTGTACACCAATTCATAAAGTGTCGAGTAAGCAACCCTTCATTCTGAAACCCATGACCCCATCCTCCTACCCCCTTATGTATCTTTCGCAGCATAACCTTGAGGTCATTGCCAAGAAAGCAACAAAACTACACCATCATCCCCATGAACCAACCTACTTCCTCCCCGTACCATAACTCAAATCCCTCCGAGCAAAAACCTCCAACTGGAGCAGCCTAACCTAGTGAGAGGTTCCCCACCTAGCATCCAGGCAGTATGTCACAGCAAATGTTGCTCAGCAGAGCTAAGAAAAGTATGACCACATTGTGTTTGGGGTGAAACAGGCCCAGAGGCAGTCGGTCTCTGTCACTCCGTCAGTAGTGTGATGCAGATATTGACGGAGAAGGCTGAGATCTACTTGGAGCTAGCAGATTTATCCCCCTTGAGACACTCTAGAGTCTTTGATGGCCTGTAGGATTGAGTTAGTTTGGTCAATAGGTGGTGTTGCCAGCTCCGTTTTCATGTCTGACGGCTGCTTTGCCAACTGTGAAATTGTCATAGAAAATTAGTTGATCTTCTCCTGCTTGGATTGCAATGGTTTGTTGTCTTTGCCCATGATGGCACGGCAGTGGATGCCCACATCAGGCAAGTCCTAAGGTGGGGCAGGGCAGCGCAACCATACTCCAATCTGCAGCCAGGTGAGTCAGCGTTGGAGCCCTTAAGATCAGATCGCAAAGAGAAGCCCTCTCAGCGCCAGGTGCGATTACCACCGCCAACTCTAGGCAGATGGGCAGTGGTGGGTGGGGAGAAAAGGGGAAGGAAGACCCCTCCACAGGTGCAGCCCCACACTCTTGTAAAGGGGTGCCCCCAAGTGGGCCACAAATCTTCCAAAATTCCCCCTCAGCGGGGCTCCACTTCCCCACAAATTGTCCAATCAGTAAGGATCTGAGGTACCAGGGGCTTCACACCTCCAAGGTTACTGTTCACTCTAACCATAGAGGGCCACTACAGTCAGGAATGGTCACTGCTCGCCGGGCCCAGCAGAGGTGAGTCCTGGGGTATGCGTAGGCTGAAGGAGTAGCAGAAAAAAAGGGTGGGACATCCCTCCCCAGGTAGGGTTGCTGTCCGGTGTACAGGCAGGGATGGTACAGTCTACTCCCTGGACCCCAGATACTCTTTCAAGTCAGGTGCTCTGAGCCATTAGCAGGAACACCATCAGGAAAGGAGCCCGGGTCTCTTCCTTCAAGGTTGTAGGCTATCTGGAATGCTTGCTGGTTAGCACGCTCCATCGTCAATCCAGACCTGGTGGACTGGGTTCTCCCCCTGCCATTGCAAGTCCTCAGGGGCCCAGGAAGCTCCCACTCCGCATGAGCACCGCTCCCTCACTGAGCGGCCCGAAAGTAGGCCTGTCACGCCACTCCCCAGAGCAGCGCAAGCAGCAAGAGACAGACACTGCCCGGATCTTCACCACAGCACAGGGTCAAGCGGTTGACCACACCCTCCTCCCAGTCTTGAGCAGGGCTGCATCATGTAGATAACGTTCGATTGTGGTGGGACTGAGCGTAGAGCTCAGGTTGCTGTGTCTGCTATTGTCGGTGCCTTAGCCACCCCTCCCACAACCCGCTGCAGCTGGTTTTGAAGATGGTGCAGGCTGGCAAGGGGAGCAAATTGGACTGCATCAATGGTTTCAGATTCTTTTGAATCCACTCAACGCTTCATCTTGGCACTTCTTGACATTCACTCTTGGAGTAAGACCTTGACCTCTGTTCTGGGTCAACTCTCTCCCAAGCAGCTCCGCTGTGCCGTCGCCGCACCGCATTCCCTTCACCTCCTCCTGGTGAGGTTTGCACCTGGTGCCTGCTCCGCTGCCGATCCTGCCTGCCGGCCTCAGCCCACGTCCTGCCCCTCGCTGCAGCCCACAGCCATCGCCTACCGCCCCGCGCCTTATTTATTTATTTTATCCTCCTTGGTTTTCTCCCGCTTCATCTAATATTTAATTTAATCCTTAACTTTTATTCTTTTCCTGTGCCGGTTCCTGCCGCTGCTGCCCCTGCAGCCCCTCCCACCCAGACAGCCCCCGTTCCCAACTCCCAGCCTCTCATCCCTCCCCCTTCCCTATTTAAAGGCAAGCCCATCTGCACCCATCTGCACCCATCCGCAACCCGACTGTGACCAGCACCCGGGACCCTGGATCTCCCACCACGCACTGCTACTACCCCACCTCCCTCCTCGCACTCAACCCCGGAAGAAGCAACAACTGTCAACAAGCTGCGCCAAATACGACCCATGGCCAGTTCTCCTGCCACCACTGCCTCAAGACCTTCACCACCGCCCTGGCAGCCAACACCGCCGACGCCCTAAGATGCATCCTATTCAACGTGCGCTCTATGCTCAGACACGCTGTGGAGATCTGGAACCTCCTGAACTCTCACCCGACGTCGTCTTCTTCACAGAATCCTGGACCAACGCCTCCTCCCCTCCCAACATTGCCATCAATAATCCCTGATGCATGCAAGATCCAGAGGAAGGTCTGCCCCAACCAGCCGGGAGGAGGCCTTGCCATCGCACACAAAAACTCCCTCTGCTTCACCACCTCCAGCAAAACCTTCCCCGCTGCCGAGCATCTGCACTTCCATGTCCAGACCAGCCCCAACTCCACACTCCACAGCACCCTCGTCTACAGACCTTCCGGCGACCAGACCCTCTTCACCGACACCATCACTGACCTCATCGTACCCCACGCCATCGCCACCAAGGACTACATACTCATTGGAGACCTAGACTTCCACCACGACAACCCCAATGACCCCAACTCCGCCGCCCTCCTCGACAATCTAGCCAACATCAGACTAAAACAACTCGTCACCACACCGACCCACAAGGCAGGACACACCCTCAACCCCATCGTCGCCGATGGCAACAGCGTCCATTTCAGCCGCACCACACAACCCCCATGGACCAACCACCACTGTGTACACTTCCTCATCAACATACCCAAGCCACCCTAACCCGCTCCGTGCCCACGAAGGAACTGGAGCAAAGTCACCAAGGAGCAACTCACCTCCACCCTCAACCTCAACACTCCCACCACTACAACCAACGCCAACAGCGCAGCCAGAGAATTCCACACTTGGGTCTCCAACTGCGCAGAGAAGCTCACCCTACTACGCAACTCTGAAAACAGTGCCCTAGAAAAGCCACCTGGTTTACCACCGACTTCCAAGAAGCCACACGCGCCTGCTGATGCCTGGAGAAGAACTGGAGAAACAACAAGACACCGGAAAACTACACCACCTACAAGAACACAATGACAGACTACCACCAATGCATCAGAACCACCAAAAGGACTTTCATCCACAACAAATCCTCGTCCACTCCAGGAACTCCAAGGAACTCTTCAGCGTCATTCGGGAATTCACTAAGCCCAGCAGCAAAGACACGGACATCACCCCCTCCCAGGACCTCTGCGACAAGCTTGGATCCTACTTCTACCTGAAGATCAAAAACCTCTATGACAACTTCAACAACCCCATACCTGACTTAGCAGCCACCCCACCATCTGGCATCACCAGCCAGCCCACCATCTCCTCCTGGACCCCGGTCACGACCGAAGAGACTGCATCAACCATGAAAAGCATCCATTCAGGGGCACCCACTGACCCCTGCCCACAACACATCTACCACAGAGCCGCCACCGCCATCGCACCCAAACTACAACGCACCATCAGCACCACATTCGAGACCGGCACCTTCCCCGATGACTGGAAACACACAGAAGTCAAGCCCCTGCTCAAGAAGCCCTCAACAGACCTTACAGACCTCAAGAACTACCGGCCCATCTCGCTCCTCCCCTTCGTGGCGAAAGTCGCTGAGAAAACTGACCACGCCAGAAACCTCGGCATTGTACTCGACTCCTCCCTAGCCATGAACCGACAGGTCAACGCCATAGCCTCAAACTGTTTCAACACCCTCTGCATCCTTCGTAAGACTTTCAAATGGATCCCCCCTTGAGTCAAGGAAGACAGTCACCAACGCTCTCATCACCAGCAGACTGGACTATGGAAATGCCCTCTATGCCGGCATAAACAAGTCCCTTCTCAGCAAGCTCTAGACGATACAGAATTCTGCCGCCAGACTCATCCTCAGCATCCACCGACACAAACATCAGCCAACACCTACGGAAGCTCCTCTGGCTCTCCATTGAGAAGAGAGTCACTTTCAAGATACTCACCCACATCTACAAATGCCTAACCAACACCTGACCCCAATACTTCAACGATAGAATCACCCTCCACGTACCCTATAGAAACCTCTGCTCTGCCAACCTCGTCCTGGCCGAAACCCCACCGATCCACAGAGCCGAAGCAGGGGGAAGATCATAATCCTACATCGTGGCCTTCCTCAACACCTTCAGAAAGGCTCTCAAGACCTGGCTCTTGGGCTGAACGGAACTGCTGACCTCCCTCCAGCGCCATGAGACCCTCACAGGTGATTAGCGTGCTTAACATACCCTGATTGATTGATTGATTGCCTGTATTTGTCTTTAGATGGTGTTGATATAGCGCAAAATCCATTTTCACTGTAGGGGTACATTATAATTACACGTG
The DNA here is from genome assembly GCF_964204655.1 of Triturus cristatus. Classification (NCBI taxonomy): domain Eukaryota; kingdom Metazoa; phylum Chordata; class Amphibia; order Caudata; family Salamandridae; genus Triturus; species Triturus cristatus. Next base: position 353,843,693 of record NC_140590.1, read on the forward strand.
TAGACTGAATCCGCATATAGGGCCAGAAGTACGACGCTTTTTAGCGTGCACAAACAAGTCTTAGACCTTTTTGCGCACGCTAAAAAGCATGCACCCATGTACAAACAGTATTTTGTGACTCGCAAATTACTGTTTTGTGACTGGCCATTAGGAAGGGGCGTTCCCTTTCTAATAGTGACCGCAAAGCTATGTATCAATGTTTTCAGGCTGCAATTGCGATCACAAAACACTCGCAAATTACCACCTACTTCAAGTAGGTGGTAATGCATTCGGAAATGGGAAGGGGTCCCAAGGGGACCTCTTCCCCTTTGCAAATGCATGCAATATTACTTTTTTAAGGGCAGGCAGTGGTCCCAGGGACCACTGCCTGCCCTTAAAAACTGAAACAAAAACAATTCATTTTGTCTTTTTAAAATGCATCACATTTTCCATAAAGGAAATCAGGCTGCTTTATTTAAAAGCCATCCCAGAGATGGTGGTCTGCTGAGCCCAGCAGGTCACCATCCCTAGGAGGGCCTGTCATTCCCCATGGGCTCGCAAATTGCTAGAGGCTCATTAATATTCATGAGCCTCGCAATTTGTGACCCCCATTGGGAATCGCAAATAGTGTTAAACACATGCCAAATAGCACCTCGCAAAATGAGAGTTGCAAATGGTACACACTTTGCGAGGCGCTATTTGGCAGGTTGTACATCTGGCCGATAATCTTTTACCTGCTAACCTAAGTGTTAAGATCTTGCAATGTAATAACATGAATGAGATGTGTGGAGGCCAAAATGTAGAATATGTCGAAAAGCAAAGTGGAGAATCAAATGTAACCAGCGGGAAACATTATCTGAAATGCTTCTGTTGTGCAATTGACAATCATTTTATTATTGAATTTGCCTAGTAATCATGACGTTTTATATGTAGATGAAAATATTAACTGTATATGTCTCAACTTCCATATAATTGCATAAATCTCAGGTTCCATTTCTCTTATGTTATCTGAATATTGTTGGGCTGAAATGCATTTTCCCTGGAAGCTCTCGCATTAAATTAATTGTTGATTTTCATGTGCATGTTAGATTCTGTTCTTTCTCACATTTATGTTGCAGGTGGAAAAAGTACCCTTGTTCATTAGAATAATGAACAAGGTTCTAGGAGTTAGGCAAGGAGAGACGAGGATGCATTGGCAGCTAATGCCGATAACGAGAACTGTTGTGTGTTCTCACTGGAGAGGGCTTGGGAATCAAGGTCATCATGTTACTGCTTGGGTGTAATCATCGTCCCATGAAAAAATACCTATGAGAATGAGGCCTGATCAGATGGCGTGACCTAAAAATAATCACGGGAAGACACCTGTGATATTTAGAGTATTGTAAGTATGGAAATAGCCCACTCCTTCTCTGTCTTTTGGGGAGAGAGCATCTTAGAACAAGCTCTGTCTCAGTAGCTTCATGCTACTCGACCCAACTGAAGTGGAGAGACTTCTAAGGAAGACTCCACACACTGACACCTAATCTGTCCTGCCGCAAAGAATGTTTAAATAGGGCTCTTACTTTAGTGCTAGTGTAGGGATAGTTTAATGCTTTATCTAAAAAAAAACCTTGATGCAGGGGAGCTTGGATTCCTGTTTCTTGATCTTTTCTATCCTGATTCTTTTATCGATTGTCTTGTTTATGTTGCACCGCCTCAATCTTATCCGTAGATTTGGCTTTATGATGATGTATTTCTACACTCTTATCCTGAGGTGTCTGTATGTCCAGTTGTTTTTGCCTTTGTATTAAATTAACTAACCTTATTTAGTAGTCTGTGAATATTATGGGCCTAGAGAGCTGAAATCAATTTGGTTGAAATTGTTAATGCATTTGTCTCCACTCTACGCTCTCATGCTGAGAAAAAGTACCATCGACTCAGTGTTCTAGAGCAGATCTAGAAAATGCTTTCCGGCTCTTCCAGTTGGTAGCAGAGGATTATTTTGAAATGATGCGAAGGAAGAATCCAGAAAAATCCAGAAAAAAAGACTTAGATCCCCAGAGTACCCAAAATAGAGCCCAATGGTCGAGAACAGAGAGTGACGGAGTTTGGCAGAGATCAACAGAGCTTGATGGTGTGGCGAGAACAGCGGCAAACGTAGGAGTGAGTATCAATAGGGTTGTGTTGTGTGATAGATTGTGGGAATTAAGTGATTGTGCAATGTCTGGCGCAGCTTTTGTGAGTGTCAAGTGAATGTGGTTTTGGGCTTGACTTGGTCCAAGGATTAAGATTTGAGTTTCAGTTCCCGATGTGGCCTAAGATCCCAGGATATATTAAATAGTGTAGGAGGCACCAAGTTATTGTGATTGTCTGACCGGAGATTTGAGGAGTTGTCATGAGACATCATCAAGAGTTCCACCTAAGATAGGGAACTTTGTGTGAATTAATGTTCTACTGTGAGATCTGTAGAGGTCCTGAACCTACCCCTCTCGGGAAAGTCAATCCAAGTCATAGCAGTTGGCAACAAAAGAATGGCAAACCCATTGACAGAAGAAGTGCCAGTGAAAATCGGAAACTTTCAAGATCATAACCAGTTTGTGGTGTGTGATTCGAGACCAGTCTGTTTACTAGGGCGTGATCTCTTGTGTAAATTAAATTGGACCATCTATTGCACGCCAAAGGGAACTGAACTGAAGATGAACGACGATGACATCGCTTTCAAGTTAGCAAATCAGAACCATTGCATAGACATGCTTCCCTTACTGACTGTGTGAGACATGCCACTGGACTTGAGAGACACTGACTTTCCAGCGGTGTTGGATTTCACAGGGGAGGAGATAGGACTGATTCGAGGAGTTGAGCCAGTCCGCATACTTGTAAATTCCCAAGAATGCCCCAGTACAACCTGACTTTGGAAACGGTGGCAGGAACTACACCTTTGATTGATTCCATGATCGCGCAGGGCATACTGAGGGAGATCATAGGAAGTACATGCAATTAGCCCATCATAGGACTGCAGAAGCCAAGCAGAAAAAAACATGCATAGTTCAGGATCTTAAGAAAATCAGTGCCATTGTGATTCCATGTTGTCCCGTGGTACCGAATACACCCGTGATCCTGTACAGATCCCTTGCAGTATGGTTTACTGTAATTGGTTTGTGTTAAGCATTCCTTTCCATTCCATTCCATGAGTAAAGCCAGTTTTTATTTGCTTTCCATCTGGAGAACCGTGTCTTAACGTGGTGTCGTATCCCTCAAGTGTATACTGAAAGTTCATCTATCTTTAATCAAGTTTTGAACAAGCACCATGAGAGCTTGAGTTTGCCCCAGAATTCTGTGATAGCAAATGAATATCGATGACCTCTTAATTGCATTTGAGACCCAAGAGGCTTGCAGGGATGATACTATTGCCTTACTGAATCACTTAGCTGACAAAGGACACAAGGTGTCACCGGATAAGCTTCAGTACTGTTTGATGGAAGTTCAGTAGCTGGGTCATCACATTGAGAAAAGCAAGAGAAAGGTGTCACCAGGGCGAGTAGAGGTGTTCATGAAAATGAATCCGCCTACCAAACAGAAGGAAGTCAGGATGTTTTGGGGATTGGTTGGCTGCTGCCAACTGTGATGACGAAGCCTTTACAGACAGATGCTAACCCACAAAGATGTGAGTGATCCGGTACCCTGGGATAATGACTTCTTGATTGCCTTCTTGGAGCTGAGAGAGTGACTTTGTCACGCTCCAGCTTTAGTAAATGCCTGATTACAATAAAGCACTTTCACTGCTCTGCTGTGAGAGGGAATGTTGTGCTCTTTCTGTACTCACCCAGACCAATGGAAGTGTCCATAGAACAGTGGCCTTTTGTTCAGCTAGATTAGATCATGTAGCTTCAGCGTTGCCTAGATGTCTCAAATCCGTTGCTGCTACGGGTGTCAGCATTGAAAGATGTGAAAGCATCGGGCCCGATTCACAGAACTAACTTCAGACAAATTCCTAAACTTACTACCATTTACTCATTTTGGTATTCACAGAAGGCACTTACTCTTTTTGGTAATCACAGAAGGCACTTACTCATTGATGAGTAAGTGCCTTCTGTCAATACCAAAATGGTAGTAAGTTTAGGATTTTGTCTTAAGTTAGTTCTGTGAATCGGTCCCATCGTGATGTGTCATCCGCTTACTGTATATGTTCCACACTCAGTTGAACTTCTGATGATAAGAACCAAAACTCAGCATTTGACAAAAAACAGGTTGACAATATATGAGTAGATTGTGCTTGCAGCGGAGAATGTGACCTTAAAGCGATTTTCAGTTTTAAATTCTGCTACCTTTTTACCTGTTTCAAATGTTAATGTCGTAGATTGTGAAGACCATGACTGCTGAACTTTTCACCAAACCGGGATCTGACATTGTCGATGAAACATTGTCTGATCCTGAACAAGTAATTTTTGTTGATGGTTCGTGCCTAAGGGACAATGATGGTAGGTTGAGAGCAGCATTTGCTGTCTGCACCATATCTGGAGTTGTAGAAGCTGCTTGTTTATAGGGAGTATACTCCACACAAGTGGCTGAGATAATTGCCTTAACTCGCGCCTGCCTTGTTTCTGGGAAAATCGAGTCACCATTTATAGCGATAGCCAGTACGGTTTCAGCGTAGTTCATGACTTTGGGAAGCTGTGGTCGCAGAGAGGTTTCTTAACATAATCAGGATCTCCCATAAGAAATGGGTAATATGTGAGACAATTGTTGGAAGCTTTACATTTACCAAAGGAAGTGGCGGTTGTGTAATGTGTCACCCATGGAAGTGGGGATGATTTTGTCACAGTGGGAAATCACTGAGAAGACGAAGTTGCTCATTTTTGTGCCACACATGCGTGCATCTTTAATGGGAAACATGTTCGCGAGAGCACAGAGTACACCGAACTCAGCATGACTATAGCCATTGCAGATACTTGGGATGAAGTCAGGCGATTACAATTTGAAGCAACAGATCAGGAACAAGCCAGTTGGATCATAGCAGGATGTGAAAAGGGGGAAGATGACCTTTGGATTTCAACTGATGGTAGAGCAGTGCTACCAGATTGTTTGTCGAGTCCAATGGCAAGACAGATTTATGGAGCAGCTCACATAAGGAGAGACGCAATAGTAAGATTGTTCAGGCAGACTTGGTTCAACCAGAGGTTCCATGTGATTGCTAACGCAGTATGTCATTGGCATTTCACATGTCAACAAATGAATGCTGGAAAGAAAACAGTGGTTGCCTTAAGTCACATTGGGAGACTGGGGAGTCTTTCAAATTGGATTCAGTTGGATTTTGGTTGAAATGCCTGTGTGCAATGGATTGAGATACATCCTGGTTGTTGTGTGCATCTTTTCATGGTGGGTGGAAGATTATCCGAATCGAAGGTGTGATAGCCTCACAGTAGCAAAGTTGTTGAGGGAGCTTATTCTGCACTTCGGATTTTCAACTGCATTGGAGTCGGATGGAGGAACGCACTTCACAGGGAGATCATGGAGCAGCTGTGTACCGCCTTAAATGTGGATCAGAGACTGCATTGCAGCTACAGGGCAGAGGCATCAGGAATTGTGGATCACATTAATGGGACGCTAAAGGCAAGAATATCAAAAGTGTTTGCCTTTGGTTCAAATGAGTTTGTCCAGCATTCCTGATAGAAGAACTGAGTTATCTCCACATTAAATCCTCCTGGGGAGAGCAATGTGCTTACCTGTAGTTGACGTGGACCGTACCAGGTGATCTTGGTGACAAATATCACTGTGAATTGTGGAGGCCTGCCAAACTGGATACAAGCCTCACACAACTGGCGAGTCTCAGGGTCCTCTGAAGAATCAGCTTCTCTACCAGAAGCAATACAGCCATGGTCGCAAGATCGCCGGAGAGGGCAATTCACACTGTGGGGGTTCCTGAAGAGGCTGGATACCCACCAGGTTGAGCTGAGGGGGTCAAGCTACACAAAACCCAGGTATAGACTCTGAGGGAGACGGTAACATTGCTAGTGGTATAGAGTCTGACTCAGCAGAAGATACTGGTGTGGAGATTGGCCGTGTACAGTTAAGGAAGAGAAAGGTAGCAAACAAATCATGGCCAGTGAGACAGAAAAGACAAAACCTGAGACTTGCATCTAAGAATGATCTTGCACTGATAACTGAATCATCTGAATCTGATCGAAGCGAGTCTGAACAAGCTAAAGGGAGCGTTAAGAGATTGAGGAGAGCAAGAGTGCCATGTCAGAGATACGCCTTGCCTTTCCTGAGTGGACTTATCTAGCTGCAAATGCCTGGGAGAGTGATGTCTGAGACGTCAACACTGATTATAGTGATCCTGCTGAGAGTTCCTGGAATAGAGGCTAATGCAGTTTTATCATTGACTCTGCTTTATCCACCAAGGTAGAGTGACTTGCGGACTCTGATTTTGGAAGGCATCAACTTTCCCGACCATCGGAAATCAGCCACTGCCCAGAAGATTGTAGAATTCCGGGCTGAATTGTTACAGCGAGTCATCGACGAAATTGGCTCTTACCTCATAAGGGATGTAAAATGAACTTTGAACTGTAAATAAAAATTCTTGCTTGAAAGAAAATAACCTAGGCCCAAGTGGAAGAAGAATACACATAGGGATTTTTCCTTTAGAAGAAGAAAGAGGGCTAGGGAAGTCTTCCAAGCTGTGTAACTACTGTGCCAGGGACTGTTGAAGAACTTTCCAAGATCCTAAAGATGCCGTTCAAAGACTTTGTTGTACCAAAATAGAGAGAGACATTGCGTTGATCCTCTTACAGCTACAATTTGAGCAAATTTGAAAATGGAATCTGGAAATTCGAACCGTAGGCACAAATGTATAATAGGTACACTTATACACTTATTGTAGGAGTAATCATTTTTTTTTTTTTAAACAATTTTTATTGTTTTCAAAACAACAACTCAATACATGCCCCTCTACCTCCACCGTCGAAAGGAGAACTGTACATTTATCATTGCTACCAAACATCCAGGAGCTTAATCATCCTTCCCATGTGGACCCTCCCGCCCTCCCTCTCCCACCCCATGTCAGTGTGCCCCCCTCTATCGTCCCCTCTCCTTACGTACCCTTCCCTGACTATGAGTCATGTACGGGTGCTCAACCGCCCCTAGGAAACCCAGGCTTTCCCACACATCCTGCTACTTCTAAATCGTCCAGTGCTCACCAGTATTCCTCCCCTACTCCCCCCCCACTGTGTCCTCCTGCCTGTCAGACGTGCTCCCTGCTTCCCCTGTGTCAGACATCAGCCCCTGAAATTCCACCACCAGCGCCTCCCACGCTCGGGCCGTCGCCAGAGCTCTCTCGTCGTCCCTCCGGAGGGCCAATTGCAACCGGAGCGTACCCTTCGCCCCAGCCCATCTCGCAAACGCCACCCTCCACCGCAAGAAACTTGGCCCGCCCGGGATTTCCAGTGCATGGTCAGTTCCCTCTTGGCCATGATCAACCCTAAATCGTAGAACTTACTGGTAACCTTCGTCCGTCGGGTGTGGGGAAACCAAAGCAACAAGCAAGCCCCCATTTCTGGAGCAATAGAACGGTCTGTCACCTGATTCAGGCAATCCACTACATCTGCCCAATAGTCACCCAACTGCACGCAGGACCAAAACATATGGCGGAAATCGGCCCCCTCTCCCCCACACCTCGGGCACTGAGAGTGAGCACCCCCAAAATATTGCAATATCTTAACCGGTGTCAGATAAGCCCTGTGCAGCGTAAAAAACTGAACCAACTGAAACCGGGCATTCCGCGTTCCCTTCCAGGCCCTCCGCACCAGCGTGGACCACGTGGTCTCGGGGATCAATTTCGCAAGGTCCACTTCCCACTTACCCCTTAACACGGCTAGGGGTTGCAGGCCCTCTGTCGACAGCCTGCGGTAGAGGCAAGTAATGGCCTTGGCCGTCCCCGCCGCCATCACTACATATTGGCAACCCGCGGCGACCGGTGGCTCCGAGAGCCCCATAGCCCAATGTCTCTGGAGGCTCGCAACAAGCGCCGCGTGGAGTAAATAGTCCCCCCGAGGAAGCCCATAAGAGTCCTGCAAGTCCTGGAAGGGCAACAGCACCCCTTCCCTGAATAAATCGCCTACCACCTGCACGCCCAGCTCCTCCCAAACAGCTAGCCCAGACCAATCGCCCCCATGCGGGAGCGCCATACACATTCCCAAAGGGATCTCCAGAGTAAGCTGGGCAAGGTCCAGCCGCTGTTGAAGGACTATGAAGGCGAGCACATGCCGCGGAATTAACCTAGCCTGTGGGCCGTCCGGGCCTCTATACTCCCTGGCCACCGCCTGCGTAAGCCATTGGAGCTGGGCCGCCAGGTAGTACCATTCAAAGTCCGGGGCTGCCAGGCCCCCCTCCGCCCTCGGCCGCCGCAATGTGGTCAAAGCCACCCGCCTTCTTCTCGAGCCCCATATGAAGCTCGTGGATAGTGCTCGAAGCCGTGCAAAAAGCGATGCAGGTATCCATATGGGCAGGGTGCGAAAGTAGTAGAGGAGGCGTGGCAACGCCACCATCTTCAACAGCACCACTGTCCCAGCGCACGAAAGCGGGAGCGTGCTCCAGAAACCCATACTACCACGCAATCCACGAATGGCTCTGCCAATATTCCCCTCCAGCAAATCAGGCTGGGTGTGGTAAATATTAACCCCCAAATATCGCAGGCAGCTACCTTCCCATCTGATCCCTGTCAGCGACTGGGGGACCTGTCTACCCGGCAACAGCGGAAACAAGCATGTCTTGCCCCAGTTGACCTTGAGCCCAGACAGGCGACCAAAGGCCTCCAACAAGGCGACTGCCCCCCCGGAGCGCACCATCCGTCTCCGCTAAGAACATCAGCAGATCATCTGCATACAGGGATATATAGTGGGCTTCCCCCCTCAGCTGCACTCCTGCATAGGAGCACCCCAGCCGGGCATGCGCCGCCAACGGTTCTATGGCTAGGGCAAACAACAACGGGGAGAGCGAGCAACCCTGCCTCGTCCCTCTCCGCACGTGGTAGGGGGCCGATATGGTCGCCCCCGTCCTCACACGGGCCGTTGCGTTGTTGTAGAGCAAGGCGGTCCAGCGCACAAAGCCATCCCCCAGGCCAAATGCCCGCAACACGCGATATAAATAGGGCCACTCCACACTGTCAAAGGCCTTTTCTATGTCAACCGACAGCGCGCAGGCCTCCGGGTATGTGTCCCGGTCCATCTCCATCACCCTCAGCAAACGTCGGACGGAGGTGGCCGTGTTACGCCGAGGGATAAAGCCCGCCTGATCCGGGTGAACCAGGGCGGGCATGTGGGTCAACAGGCGGGACGCCAATATTTTACTCAGGATTTTATAATCCACCATCAGCATGGAGAGCGGACGGTACGCCGTGCGGGCGCCGGCTTCCCCTCCAGGTTTCAACAGGGGCACCACAATTGCCTCCCGAGCGGAGGCAGGTAAGCGCCCAACCCGCCACGCCTCGCTGTAAAGGACCTGCAACTGCGGCACCAGCAAATCCGGGTAAGCTGCATAAAACTCTACGGGCAAGCCATCGGCCCCCGGGGTCTTTCGCCGGGCCATATGTTTAATCGCTGCGTGAATCTCGCTCGGCGAGATGGCACCCCCTAGGTCTTTCCCAGTCTCTGGGTCCAGCCGGGGTAGTCGACCCGCCACTAAAAATGTGTCCAGGCCGTCAGGTTCCCCCTGCATGGTGCTATCATACAGCCCTGTATAATAACTAGCAAACTGCTTATTTATCCCTGCCTGGGAGTAGACCGGAGCTCCCCCTGCCTCGACCAGAGAAAGTATCGGGGTACCGCGGGCCGTCGGGGTCGCCAACCATGCCAGGAGGGATCCCACCTTATCTCTTTCCGCATGCGCCCGGGTGAGATAATCTTTGTGGTCAAAACAGCGAAGCATTTCCACCCGCACCGCTACTCCCTTGCGCGCCTCAGTGACCGCAACCATCGTGCCCTCCCCCGCCTTGTGCGCTCGCTCAGCCATCCGCAGTTGGGCTTCCGCCCCCTCCACCTCCCGCAGCAAGGTCTTTCGCACTCCAGCCGTGGACGATATACAAACCCCTCGGACAACCGCTTTAAACGCATCCCATTCCGTCGCCCGGCTCAATGCCGTTTCCGAGTTATTCCCAAAGTACTGCTCTATGCAGCCGCTAACCTCAGCCCGGAAGACCGAGTCCTCCAACAGCAAGGGGTTGAGACGCCAAGTGGGAATCGCCTGCCGTTGCCTGGACCACTGAAGCGCCCCCATACAGGGGTTATGGTCAGAGATGGTTTTTGCCAAATATTCGCTATGCCGCATCAAAGTCTGAGCATCTGGGGAGCACAGTATGCTATCTAACCGGACATACAACTCGTGGGGAGCCGAATAGAATGAGTAATCCCTATCTACCGGATGATGCGCCCGCCAAGTGTCCACCAACCCCCAAGTGTTCTGCCAAGCCCGTCTACTATTGGCCACCCTACGGACCACCGACTGCGCAAGGGGCGGGTGGGACCTGTCCAACTCAACATCGGTCACAGAATTAAAGTCCCCTCCCATCACCACCGTTCCCTTATTGTAGGAGTACTCATAGTGATAGCTGTAGTCATTACTGAATCCATTATAAGTGCACACAAAGCTGAGGCACAGGGAGTGGGGTACATGAGACATCCACACCTACCACTACCACCTCAAAAGAGGAGAGGGTACATTAGGATCTGATAGAGGCTTATTAAAGCAAACTAGGCGCTTGCTACATGTACATTTGTCTAAAGGTGATTACGAGATGAATGCTTATGCGAAACTGTTGTATTAGTATGTGGACACACTGGATGTGAGAGACTGTTATGTGTGTATGCAATTGCCTGCTTCGGTCAAGGAGGGCCAAGGTACCATCACCTGTCCTTGACGTGTGGTATTAGTTGCAGTCTGCTTCTCAGCATGTTTTATGGAAAGGGTCACTATGAGTATTAGTTCTCAAATTATGATTTGGTGCTTTCAGAAATTCCAGTTTACAAACATCTGAACAAATATGATTATTACAACCAAGAAGAGAGAATGGGAAAGTATTTTGTACCCACAGTCACACTAGACACTGCTTATGCGCATAGACACAATTTAACTTACACACTAATAGATATAGAGAAAAAGTTTGTAGATCAACTAGAAGATTGACATAAGGGACTAACAGTTAAATTTAATAGTAGGGAGGAAACTTTTGAGTGTACTAAGGAAGAATTAGCTCACAAGGCTAAGGGAAGTTATGGTCCTATAGCTTTAGATTGGGAACAACTAGGCAAGCTTTTCATTTTACAAGTACAAACAAGCTATGATATCATTTTTGTGGGACAAAGTGCATGCAAATACACATTTCTGATTGATGCTTCTTCAAAGAAATTCTTGCAGGAAGCTGTTTAAGTGGTGCCAAGTGTGTATTTTGTGTGTTGGAAAAATGCGGATGTTCAGCTCTCGAACAAATTGTATGGTACTTGCTATATGGCTGTTGTGTTTCCAAAGATATACCAGGATGATTTGGAGTCTTTTTGGAAGGAAAGTCAGCTATAGAGAGAAACGTGGAACGAGTGCTTGTGAAATTGTGGGGAACGTATTTGGAGCAATGATACGTAGTTTGGGAGTGGTTTTGAATGATATAAAGATTAGAAGGTTATGAACTATCGTGGATAAGTTGTCAGTTAATACTGTTTAGTCACTATTGCTTGCAGCTGGAGAGATGGTTTTGATAGGAGCTATGGTAATGCAAAACCGTCTTGCTTTAGATGTGTTATAAGCAAAAGAGGGCAGAGTCTGTAAAATTCTAAAGGTCCAACAGTGTTGTACTTACATATCTGATAATAGCAAGGATCTAAGGAAATACATAAGTAACATCGCTGAAATACACCATGAGGTACATGATCTGGCACCTGAGGGAATTTGGGATAAGATTGGGAAAGGATTTGAAAAAGTGTGTTTGCAAACCTTGGAAGAGGAAGTCTTAGATATATCTTGAAGCCGATAGTATATTGTTGTGGTCTTTGTTATCATCTTGTTGGGCATAGTGTGGGCATACAAATGGCACAAGCCGAACCAACTGGAGAATTCCATTAGAGAGGCTGAAAGGAGAATGGAAAGACTGCAGGACAGTTACTATGAGAACCTTAAGAACTTGGAAGATTTAGACAAAGGAGGTTAGCTACGACATCAGTTTAGATCAGTCTACTCTACGGGGAGTTAGAGTATTGTGATGATACAGGTCATCAGAGGTGGTACTGATATAGCGCAAAATCCATTTTCATTGTAGGGGTGCATTATAATCACAAGCATAGACTGTATCCACATATAGGGCCAGATGTACCACCAACAAAATTGCGCCTTGCTGAAATGCATTTTCCCTGGAAGCTCTCGCATTAAATTAATTGTTGATTTTCATGTGCATGTTAGATTCTGTTCTTTCTCACGTTTATGTTGCAGGTGGAAGAAGCATCTTTGTTCTAGGAGTTAGGCAAGGAGAGATGAGGATACATTGGGGGCTAATGCCGATAAGGAGAACTGTTGTATTTTGTCACCGGAGAGGGCCTGGGTACCTAGGTCATGGTGTTACCGTTTGGGAGTAATTGTCTTCCAATGGAAAATTACCTATGAGAATGAGGCCTGATCAGATGGCGTGACCTGAAAGGAATCATGGGAAGACACCTGTGATATTTGGAGTATTGTAAGTAGGGAAATAGCCCCCTCCTTCTCTGCTTTTTGGAGAGTGAGCATCTTAGAACGAGCTCTGTCTCAGGAGCTATAGGCTACTCGACCCAACTGAAGAGGAGAGACTTCTAAGGAAGACTCCACTCCACACGCTGACACCTAATCTATCCTGTCTCGAAGAATTTTTAAATAGGAATGTCACGTTAGTGCTAGTGTAGGGATAGTTTTATGCGTTATCTCCATCAAACCTCGATGCAGGGGAACTTGGAATCATGTTTCTTGCTCTTTTGTATCCTGATACTTGAATTGATTGTCTTGTGTATGTTGCACCGCCTCAATCTTATCATAGATTTGGCCTTACGTTGGTTCTAATGTATTTCCACACCTTTATCCTGAGGTGTCTGTATGACCAGTTGTTTTTGGCATTGTAATAAATTAACTTAACTTATTTAGTAGTCTGTGATTATTATGGGCCTATTGAACTGAAATCGATCTGATTGACATTATTAATGCATTTGTCTCCCCTTTCTCATGCCGGAAAAAGTACCACCTACTCGGTGTTCTACAGCAGATCTAGAACATGCTTTTCTGGCTCCTACAGTGTTTACAATTAGCTTTTGGCTGCATTGGGTGCATTTTCAAATAAACTCTGAAAAGTACCGGAGCCTGGCGCATCAAATTAATTTGGTGAGTCTCATTTAGGAGGACTTTGTTCTTCCCTCCCACAAAATCCCAAATGACACGGAAACAAGCAAACAGACCTAAGCAGAAAGTATCTTGGGCTGTAGAACACAAAAAAGGTGCCAATTACGATCCGGTAAAAAATTGCCCCGTACGACTCGTATCCGGTCTTTTTACCGTACGAATCGTACAAGTGCCGTACAAACTGGCAATCACGATTCGCATGGTAAAAAGTCCATACGAATCGCATTGGGAATTATTCCCCACACGTCCTCGGGTCGGAAAATGTGTCCGACACGTCCTCGGACGATTTACCGTACAAATGTGAAAAGTGAAGTCCGACCGCGGAATCACGATCCATTCCGTGCGTCCGATGTTACAACCAGATGGAAAAAACACCGTCCGCACCGAACTCCCATAGCAACCATGGAGACGTGCCCGCATACGCGCCGACCCCCCCCCAGCCCCCGTACGTACGCGCCGACCCCCCCCAGCCCCCGTACGTACGCGCCGACCCCCCCCAGCCCCTGTACGTACGCGCCGACCCCCCCCCAGCCCCCGTACATACGCGCCGAACCCCCTTGTATGTACACCCGTGTACGTTTGAGTCGAACCCCCCCGTGTACGTTCGAGTCGAACCCCCCCGTGTACGTTCGAGTCGAACCCCCCGTGTACGTTTGAGTCGAACCCCCCGTGTACGTTCGAGTCGAACCCCCCCGTGTACGTTCGAGTCGAACCCCCCGTGTACGTTCGAGTCGAACCCCCGTGTACGTTCAAGTCGAACCCCCCGTGTACGTTCGAGTCGAACCCCCCGTGTACGTTCGAGTCGAACCCCCCGTGTACGTTCGAGTCGAACCCCCCGTGTACGTTCGAGTCGAACCCCCCGTGTACGTTCGAGTCGAACCCCCGTGTACGTTCGAGTCGAACCCCCCCGTGTATGTACACCCGTGTACGTTCGAGTCGTACCCCCCGTGTACGTTCGAGTCGAACCCCCCCGTGTATGTACACGGGTGTACATACACGGGGGGGTTCGACTCGAACGTACACGGAGGGGGGTACGACTCGAACGTACACGGAGGGGTTCGACTCGAACGTACACGGGGGGGGTTCGACTCGAACGTACACGGGGGGGTTCGACTCGAACGTACACGGGTGTACATACACGGGGGGTTCGACACGTACACGGGTGTACATACACGGGGGGTTCGGTGCGTACGTACGGGGGCGGGGGGGGGGTCGGCGCATACGTACGGGGGCTGGGAGGGTTCGGCGCTTACGTACGGGGGCTGGGGGGGGTCGGCGCGTACGTACAGGGGCTGGGGGGGTTCGGCACGTACGTACGGGGGCTGGGGGGGGGTCGGCGCGTACGTACGGGGGCGGGGGGGGTACCGGGCCACCTACTCTGGTCGATTCGCGCCGTACTTCGCTTTTCCGGCACTTTTTGGGTGCCGTGAAAATATTGCCGTCCGGACTGCTGTCGGTTCGAATCGTAATTCCTGGGTTGTGAAACGCTGCCTGAAAGCGTCCCAATGTCACGTCGCAGCATTCCCGGATCACATTCGTATGTATATTTTCGTCGGTCGGTGTTTTTTACGATTCGTACGGAAATGGTGTTTCCGTGCGAATCGTAATTCCATGTTTGTAAAGTTTTACGACCGGGTACGAGTCGGACGGGGAAAACGCTCCGACCGACGGTTCGTACCCGGTTTTTACCGGTTCGTAATCGGCACCAAAGTTTTACACTATCTCTATGACATTTCTCTGCTCAACCCAATCTTCCACCGGTGTAAACTATAAGAAAAAGCAGTATCAGGAAGGCAACAGTCATGAATTACGTGAAATTTTGCTTGCGTAAAGAATTTCACCAAGGCCTCTTTTTTTTATTTATTTTGCAGCAAAATACAAATATTCTATTAGAACTGTAATTTCCACAGCTGTTGCTTTCCTTCTGTATGGCCCACAATGTATTTTTTCCAATTACAGATCATCAAAAGTATCCAATGCCATTATTTTATCACAAATTTCTCAATATCCGCACTCTTGGAGTGCGTAACTCACAATCCTCCTGTTTATCATGCTGCCTGTCCGGGCTTGAACCCTGATTTCCCATTACTTTTTGTCTGGTAGGCACAGAAAGTTGATAAGGCAAATAACCAAATTAATCGCGGACATCCAGGGAAGTGCACAAAATCAGCTGGGTGACCTCTGGCGTTGTACAGATAAATGGAAGGATTGCGGGAGGTTAGCCCTTGTTATCTCTAGAATTATTTAAATTATCTAGGTATTCTTCTTTCAGTATAGTCTTGAATGTGTTGACACGGCGATCCCATTTGAGTGACAAGAGGTACCAATGGCTACCTAATTCGAGAGATACCATGGAATAATGCTGGTGTTTACAATGTGAAACGTCTGAATTGTACTTCTTTCAGACCAGGTTATCCCATTTGAGTGACAAGGGGTATTTCAGGGCCCTCTGGCTTTCTCGTGCATGAGTGCTGTTCTCTCAGATTTAGCCCAGAAGACGATCAAGCGATGCCACACTGCCACTGGATGGAGGGTGCAGGCTTTCCAATGATGGGCTATGCAGCGCATAGCGAACAGGAAGTGAGCCAACGATTTGCGGTTTTAGAGCACAAGTCTCCCAGCTATGTAAATTGTTAAGTCTGGCTTATCATCCCGTTACTGTAGTCCAGAAATGAGCCAGCACAGGACAATCCCAAAGCATGTGCTGTATACCTGCATATGCATGTGGGCTTTCATTTTGCAAAGGGTTGCTAAAATGGTAGCTAAAAAAGCCTTATATTATATCATTCATGACATATTATATCACGCATGACTACATGCATGACATAGTTAATAAGGATGCAATGTTTTAAATTTTACAAAGTGGTCTAGTCCATTTTCAATAATGTTAATGATTTATCCAAATGTAAAGCCAAACATTTACCAGTTTTGTGAAAATGCACTATTTCATTTCATCATGCATGAAACCAAGCACTGGCATTTGAAAAATATATGTGAACGCTTTGCTTTAAAATGCACATTGGTTTCTTTAATTGGGGAGGGGGCAGATCTCCTATGCCACCCACACCCTTACTCTTTTACCCTCCTAGAAAAAGTCAGACCCATGGAAAACACAGTCAAAGATCACGAGCCACCGCTGGTGAGTAGAAGTAACACTGCTCTCCCCTGTGCAACTCCACCACTAAGTAGCTGCCCACTGATTGCAGTGTTTGAGGCCCTCCTCCAGCGCAGGCTCTTGCCTGCACCTCATCCCTAGTAGTCCAGTTGTAGAGCATTCTGATCTTCTGCTGTTCTACCCCTCTGTCCCTCTGTTGCTCCTGCATTTTCTTTGTTCTCTCTTTTCCTACCCTCCTACTCTTTGTGCCTTTTATCTCTTCTTGCATATTCCTCTGTTTTTTCCTTTTGCCTCGTTATTCATGTTGCTTCTTCTTCTTGCCCTCCAGTGCTTTCCTGCCGCTACTGACCCCGCAGCACCCCCCAGTGTGCTGTTTTTCCCGCTCCCTGCTTTCCGCCTCCCCGCTGACCAGCCCTCCCCCTCTACTACTTAATGGCGGCCGTGCTGAAGGCATGCTAAAGGCAAGCCCGTCTGCGTACCTCAGCGCACGTCCGCGGCCCAACAGCGCCTGCTGCCAGGGACCCTGGTCCTCCGGCCCTCCACCCCTACGACACCAACATCCTCCAGATCTCAACCCAAGACGCAACAACAACTGCCAGCTCTTGACACCAACCCCCACCCACGGTCAGCTCTCCTGCCGCCTCACCTTCACCCACCTATGTACCCTGGCTCCCTTACCCAACCTACCGACCCTCACCACACCCAAGCTTCTCAAGTGCATCCTCCTCAACGTACAATCCATTCACAAACACACCATAGAGATTGGGACCTTCTCGACGATGCCTCGCCCAACATGACGGGAACCAGGAGGAACTCGAGCTCAGCACCAGAGATTGCCACCACCATCCCCGACGGCTACAAGATCATCTGCAAGGACCGTCCCATCCGGCCAGGGAGAGGCATCAACATCGTCCACAAAACCTCCCCCCACCTGACCACTCACTCAGACGAACCAACGACCCACATGTAACACCTCCACCGCTGCTTCCAGATCCAGACCAACCCGAAAACCACTGTTCACGGCACCCTTGTCCACAGAGCACCTGGTCCCAGCACCTCTTTCACCGATGCCATTGTCGACCTCATCGCACCCCAGGCCCTCACATCCACCGACTACATCCTAGTTGGAGACCTTAACTTCCACCTGGACAACCAAAATGATCCCAACCCCCTCTCCTGAACATTGCCAATGTAGGACTTAAACAGCTAGTCTCCTCTCCCATGCACACAGCAGGACACGCACTCGACCCCCTCTTCACTACAGGAAACATCATCTCCTACTGCCACACCACCGAACTTCTCTGGACTGACCATCACTGCATCCACTTCTCTTTCAACAAACCCACCGCACACCAGCACGCCCTCCCTTTACCCAGAAGAAGCTGGACAGATTCACAGTAGATCAACTCACCACCTTCCTCAATGACTCATCACCACCGACATCCTCAGACGTCAACACCAAAGCACTCAACCTCCACCGATGGATCGCAAACTGCGTTGACACTCATGCCCCCCTCAAGAAAGCACTGGCAAACTACACGTCAAGAAAGCTACCTGGTTCAACTCCACACTTCAAGAGTCAAGACACACCTGTAGACTGCATGAGAAGCATGGTGGAACAGCAAAACCCCAGAAGCCCACGCCACCTTCAAAGCCCCCACCATCACACACCACCACCTAATCAAAACCTATGACAACTTCAACACCCAGGACCACTCCACTGTGCCAGCAACCACCACAACCGACGCTGATCACCCCGACTGACTCTTCACAGCTGGTCCCCACTCAGCACGGACGACACCATTAAAATCTTGAAAAGTATCCACTCCGGAGCACCTTCGAACCCCTACCCGTAACACATCTTCCACAGAGCCACCTCCCCAATCACATCCGAGCTGTGCCGAACCATCAGCTGCTCCCTTGAGACCGCCACCTTCCCCGATGACTGGAAACACGCTGAGATCAACCCACTACTTGAACCAAACCCTCTGAGGACTCAACGGACCTCAAGAACTTCAAGTCCACCTACCTGCTCTCCTTTCCAGCCAAAGTCATTGAGAAAGCCATCAACATTCAGCTCGCTGACTTTCTCGATAGCACCCATATCCTGGATATCTCCCAATCTGTATTCTGAAGCAATCATAGCACCAAGACCACCCTCCTCGCCACCACCAACAACATCCGCTCCCTCCTTGACCAGGGTGAAACCATGGCTCTCATCCTACTAGACCTCTTGGCAGCCTTCGACATGCCTCCCACCGCACCCTAGCCTCAAGACTCCATGATACTGGTATCCGAGAGAAGCCCCTCAACTGGATCCGCTCCTACCTCACTGGCAGAACACAACAGGTTAGACTCCCACCATTCATTGGAAACCAACAGCGATCAGCTGCGGAGTGCCCCAGGCCTCCTCCCTCAGCCCAGCCCTCTTCAATGTCTACATGGCTTCCTCGCAGCCATCATCAGGAACCACGGGCTCAACATCGTCTCCTACGCCAACGACACCCAGCTGATGCTCTCCCTCAGCAAAGAAACAAAAGTCGCCAGGAACAACTTTCATGAAGGAATGAAAGTAATTGGTACCTGGGTAAAGGACAGCTGTCTGAAGCTCAACTCGGACAAGACAGAAGTCCTCATCCTGGGATCCTCTACTTGGAATGACTCCTGGTGGCCCTCTGCTCTAGGAAGTCCCTCTACCCCCATGAACCGCGCATGAAACCTCAGCATCGTACTGGACTTCTCGCTCACAATGGACCACCAGATAAACACTGTCTCCTCAGCCTGTTTCAACACGATTGGCCTGCTTTGAAAGACTTTCACATGGATCCCCACCAAATCCAGGAAGACAGTCACCCATGTCCTCATCAGCAGCAGACTCGACTGTAACGCACTCTACGCCGGCATCACCCAGAAACTCCCCTGAAGACTCCAGAATGTCCAGAACCCCGCAGCAAGACTAATCCTCAACATCCCTCTTTACAGCCACATCACTCAACACCTCCGCGAACTCCACTGGCTCCCAGTTGACAGAAGAATAACCTTCAAACTCCTCATCAACACATACAAGGCCCTTCACAATGCCGGACTCACATACTTGATTCACCGCCTTGAATTCCATGTACCCAACAGACACTTCTGCTCCACCCAGCTTTCCCTGGCTAACGCCCCACGAATCCACGAGACCAGAACCGGAGGAATGTCCTTCTCCTACCTCACCTCCAAGACATGGAACACCCTGCACATCCACCTCAGGAAATCACCCTTGCTGACGCAATTCAGGAAGGTCCTCAAGACCTGGCTCTCCGGATGAACTCAGAACTTGGTGTGATCCGCTGTGCCACCCCCCCTTGCACCTTGAGACCCTCACGTGTGAGTAGCCGCGCTTTACAAACCCTGATTGATTGATTGATTGAAGAATAACCAAAAATGGAGTCCACTAGCTATGACAGGCACACACATTCAAACATCATGGAGTCCTACTCACAGGTACCATACACACAATACACTCTCTACTGACACATGTAGATGTCAGAGTTGTGTCTGGACACGACACACAAATGGAACTTTCTGCCTAGGTCTGTGCACACATATATTATTTTGTGTGTGCAGAGCCAAAAGAAAATCAGGGTACCAGGTTCACCTGCAGTTGGGTGACTCAGGGTAGGGGTGCATGTCCCGTTACTATGTAGGGGACATTCCCATCTCAACAGTTATAGCCTTACACAGGGCTTTATACATCAGCGATTCTGCCCACTTTCAGCAACAGGTCAGAAGGTGGGAGGTAGTTGGAGGAGATGTGATGTGTGTGTGTGGATCTTCATCAGGAGTCACATGGCAAGCCAGTTACTAGGATCAGAGTATGATAATTAGAGCCTTTTACTACTAGCGGCCCAGGGCTTTACGTTACTAAGGAGCCCTGAACTAATCACCAAATACACCCCTATAACGCTTGGCACTCAGGGTGGCGAAGCCTAGCAGTCCAAGGCTTAATCGGATAGGGTGTGTGAAGTAGAAATTCTAAGCTCAGTGCAACATATAACATCACCCAATAATCCATTGGTGCTATTATTTTAGACGAAAGGATACATTTTCATCAGCACACAACATAATATCATACATTAAATCAAAGAACAAGAATATGACATTCAATTGGTAAACTAACTAATCACTGCAACTGGGGTCTTCAATTATTTATTGAAACTGCTCCAGTTGGACTACGTCAGAATGTGCAGTGCACATCCAATAATTTTGCCTTTGTATGGCGAATGGAATGGTAGGTTCTATTCTAGTTCCCTGTCCACTCCTCCTAAAGGATCTTGATTGAGTGACACATATTTCAACAATTCTCCCAGCAGTGTCTCGTCTTTGAACTGTACCTTGTCTAATGCCAAATTAGTCCCTGCATGTCAAGGCTTGCTGTTGCTGGTTAGTTGGAAGGGCTTGAGTGTGATCCTGGTGGTAAGACATGTGAAATCACAATCCCCTGGCCTCCGTTACATAGGCATGGTCTCTAGTGTGCAAGCCTTAAGTTGAGGGTGCAGATTGAAGTGAAGAACATCCCTGAAGAATCTTCGCTTGGGAACCTTAAAGTGAAGAGCCACCTTGGTGGTTACAGTAGTGATCCAAATGAAGGCCAAAGCCACTGCAGACTGTGATGAGCAATGTGGATCTTTCAAGCACTTTAGGAAATGTTCCTGAGAACACCAATTGTGGTTGTATCTTTCTAAGTGCCAAGCTGTCAAGCGCTATGTCTTTTTTTTTAATTTCTTTGTTTGAGATGTCTTTATGAAAGCAAAAGTGGAACTAGTAGTGGATACATGTTATCTGGGTTGAAGCAAAACCGAAAAACGTTCCTTAGCTAATCGACGTCTCCACTTACCTTCTCTCAGAATGGTCTTTTTGACATTTGTTATGATCCCCTGGTTGTGAAATGAGGAAGAAATGCACCATACAGATAGACAAATAAGATTTAAGTAATTCAAAACCAGTGGGCCAATTGCTAAGTTTGCTGGGGACTGCACTATATTTTGCAATTATTGCTGGCTTGTATAGGTAGAAGTGAAAATGTACTCTGAGTTAGTAATTAGGGAATTTGTCTTTTTGGTTTAGACTGGAAGAGAGCCAGACCGCAACGACTCATATTTCTTCACCTTCTGTTGTCAGTGAACGTATGTGATTTAGAAATCGGAATCTTTCTGAGCCTTATAGCAAAACAGAGGCGTAGCTAGAGCTTGTGGCGCCCGGGGCTATCCCTCAGATTGCCGCCCCTGGGGTGGGGGGTTGCTGGGGAAAAAGGACGGCAAGCACTTGAAAGAGGACCGAGAGACACGTAGTATCGCCGCTAATAGTTACCTCGATCATGCAAGCTACATGCATATACATGACACGGTCCAAGGCTACACAGTTGAATACACCGGTGACTTTCAGTACAAAAAAAACCACACAGACTGCATGATCTATCTGGGGACTCAGAAAAACCGCATGTGACATCCATCAGAGAGCTGCGTGAACAATTACCTGGTAATTCCCTCAGCACAATGCAAACATGCACATACATGACACTGTTCAGGGATCCATCATCTACAGCTGACAATAAATGACCATTCATCATGGTCCCCCAATTAAAGCAGTGCACTTTGTGATCTGCATGGTACATGTTCTTTGCAGCAGGCACATTAACCCTCTGTGCTACCTTTCCAGGAGTCAACCCTTCCACTAGACAAAACTCAGATCTCTCTCTAGGAAGTACATTAATCACCAAAGTTATCATGACATTTTTATTGTTTCTGAAAATTGCTGGAGGCCAGGAAGGAGGCAGCAAGTTTTTTTTAAACCATAAAATACTCGCAAACACTACGCACCCACATGAAATAGGTACCCAGTGCGGTCACACCGTTTGCACCGCTCTAACCTGCTCAAGGTTCATGTGACCTCAGTGACAGAGTCACAGTGACTGGATCACTATTGCTCTAGGGTGTGCTGTTTCGTAGGCCTGCCCGCAAGACTGGAGATGAACTTCAGTATGGATTGTGGTGGACAGGCCTTCAAGGTTAACTCACAATTGACACCACTAGGGTACACCTGCTTGTGCTAAGACATCAAGCCTTCTAAGGTCTAGTGGGGCCTTGTAAGGTCTAGCATGGGAATATGCTCCCTCAGTAGAGTGGTCTGGTGGACTGGTCATGAAGGCTGAACCCAGTTCCCCAGTTTCAAATTCGACAGCTCTGGCCATAGTGCCACATCCTCTCCCCCACTGAACACCATACTGCCCCACTGAGAGAAACTCGCACTGCCTTCAGCTATAACCTAATTGTGCCCGCTATAAACACTTGGATGTGGCTCAATTCAAATTATGCATTTGATAAGAGTAATATGCTGCCTAAAAAAAAAAAAAAGTAACAGCAAACCCTCATAGGGAATGCAAGATTAATGAAGCATATGAAATGTAAGCAGAAACAACATGGTTACCTTAACATTCTCTCACCCACTATTCAGAAATCAGCGAGTGGTTTTACCTGAAAAGTTAAGGACATGACTACAGGGCCCCGAAGGGAACCGTTTCAATGTCCATTGCTTATATCCTTAATAAACGTAAGCAGTATGGTTTAACCCCTTCTGTGCCCGCCCCTTTCCCCGCCCTGTGCCGGCCGTTGAATTAGCGGGCGGGGTCTATGACGAGCTGGACTCGTCATGGGCACAGCGCCACCGCGGCCCATGACGAGTCCAGCTCGTCATGGGCACTGAAGGGGTTAAAAAGACCATATCCATAAACAGAGCCATGGTACACATTTTGTTTTCCAATCCAACCATCAACCAGGTATTGCAGTACCTCCAGGAATGGTGCACTTCCCCACCTGGGGACAACAATGCTGTTCAAAGAAAGACGAGAAAACAAAAGTAGCGCTTCACTGCAAAGTCTGTAAAGTGAGGCTGATGTGTTTGGATGTGAATAAAACCAATCTGGCCACTTTGCAACCACTCTGTCTTGCTTTATTTAGGTATGTATTTATTTTTCATATTGAAAACCTTCTATTTCTCTCCATCCTGCTGTACTTTGGAATAGAAAAATGTCAGAAAAAGAGCATTTCCCGCAAGAGTGTTTTTCTTTTTTGGATCCATTTCACAGGGAAGCAACTAAATGAAAGAAGGAAAGAGGTTGTGAACCGTTTCTTCAAGTTACAGTTTTCAGTAAGTGAGGAGCAAGACAGGAAGAGAGGGAATAATAGGAAGAGAGGGGGGGGGGCAGCTGTCAGCACAAAAAAGAAGAGGACATTGCCCGAGTCCGATTCCTTCTCTGCCCGTCCCCGAACGTCCACGAAAGCAAGCCGAGCCTTATCTGAATGCCTTTGTCCGCCCCCAAAATAGTGCCGCCTGGGGCGGACCGCCCCCACCCCCCCCAGCTACGCCACGCCACTGTAGCAAAGGGAGTTCCTCATTACTCCAAAGTGCGGTAAAAGCTGACTTTTGAATGCTTTAAATGCTTCTGAAAGTCCCACCAAATTAGCTAAATCCTGCACAACTTTTTTTAGCTTTATATTTATATATATTTTAGCTAATAGATTTAGCTAGAAAAGCTTTTGGTGTATTTTAAAATGTGTTCTGATAAGAGCAATTGATATTATCACATTTGTAGGGTGCTTATGAAAATTGAATACTATGCATACAAGCAGCCAAGGTTTATTGTTTAAAGTCTGGGTGTCTAAGTGTTCTGTCATTATATATGTTTTTCCTAGAAATTCTGACAATGGTATTCTGCCAGATAAAATTACCAATCTGGGACTCTAGTTTTGTGAAAAAGGAATCCGCAACATAAATTGGTACTGCTGAAACAAAAAGGGCACTTTTGACAATATAAGCATGGTAATATAATGAATTCTACCAGAGATGGGTAGTAGTAAATTCCTTATCTTAATCAAGCATTTTATTTAAATCTCGGCCCATTCTTTGACATAATTAACTTGATCAATCCTGTTTTTTTAAATTTGAAACTGTGGCATATCTAACTTGTTTGCTGAACTCAAATATTATTTAACTAATGCCCTAGATGAAGGGTGCCCAACCTTCTGTGAGCACTGAGCAACATTTGTGTGTCAGTCTATACGGTAGCAGCATCTGAACCATGGATTAGTATGGTAATAAATTCATTATGTGTGACTTAGGCACTGATATCTGCAGTACCCAACAGTATTTCGGGGGGATGTCGGGGGCTAAGTGCACTGCATAATTTTTACTAATTAAATAAATACATAAGTACCTATACCAGATTGAGTGACCAAATGAACCATAATTGATGTAAGGAGCAATGTGAACTTAAATATGCATGGTGTATTCTTTCAGACATGTAAATGCTGCTGCTAATGTGCATTTAGTCCTCCAGGATCATGAATTGAAGCACTTCAGAGCTTGAAGCCCAGAAGATCAAGGGATTCTTTGTCAGGCTTATATATATCCTGGAAACTGAAGGATGCTTCAAGTATGTGGGTGGAGTCCAGCCCCAACAGACTTGCTTTGGAAGGGCCTGTGGGTCTACTGCAGGGGTCTTCAAAGTGTGGGATGCGACCCCCAGGGGGGCCGTGGAGTGATGGAAAGGAGGTTGTGCATTCCTGGTCACACTTCTGCCCAGGCCCATAGGATTACAAGGGATTCAGCCCCCCTCCTCCTCCGTAGTGTGTCTCAGCTCGAGCTGCTGTGGGCTTCGCTGGGCTGTGTCTGCAGTCTTATCTTCAGCACAGCCAGGCACGCCTGAGTTTTTCACAGGTCGTTAAAGACCATTTGCTTATTTACATACCTTTTGTAAACTGGTTACTGAGGCTTAGTTTTTTTTCTAGTTCCAGTACCCCCTGGGCCCCCATTCTGCCTTGTCCTTACATTTGTATTTTACATTCATTGCAGTAGTGTGAGAATGCGTTTCATGAAAAGAAATATAAAAAAGCCTGCAAAGGCCTCCTCTTACTAAATAGGATTGTAAATAAAATCATATGCATTCATTCGTAATGTGACTTTTCTGTCTTTGTTCCCTTTAATTATCAGTCATGAATCATTGAGGCAGCCCTATAACACAATTAAAAGCGCTTTCTATTTATATTTGCTGTTCCAAGTACGCACAGATGAGGGCTGAAATATACAGGTTTAGGTGACTGCTTATTTTTGTACCGTCTGGGACATCAAAATAATGAGCACACAACCCTAACCATAGGACTGGAAGTGTGTTGCAGGATCAGCATATTATTTATTTCCTCCACCCTCGATCCCTGATTAATGCCATAATAGCAATAGTCTAACTCATATCTTAAACCCTATGCCGCCGTCAATAACATGCTGAGTTACTTCAAGTGTCTCTGAATGCACCCTGCATTCAGAGAACTCACTTCTCATTCTCGCACGTCACTTTCACGCTCACCCTGCACTCACAGCGATCACAATGCACTCGCACTGATCACCATACACTCACACCATTCACCCGCTCACAGTGATCACTCTGCACCCACAATGCACTTGCGTTGTTCCCCCTGTACCTCACCCTGCAGTCACACTACTCATCTGCACTCATCCTGCACTCATGTGACACCTCATTCACCTACCCCCCACTGCTCAATTTGCAACTCACTCAAACAAGCCCATCACTATCCATGCATTTATTCATCCCTCTCTGCACTTACATCTGCACCCAAATTCATATGGTCACCTCACTCACACTGCAGTCACTCCTCTTTCCCTACTCTCACACTGTTGCATCGCTCACCGTGCACTCACATGGGCACTCTTGTCATCCACAGAGTGCAGAGGGTTAATGTGCCTGCAACAAAGAACATGTTCTATGCAGATCACAGTACTGAGTGTGAGTAAACTATGAGTAGTGCTATAAAAAAATGAAATGTTTGTCAGAAAGGTGCTATAGAGAGTTCTTGGTGAGTGGTAGTTTTGGAATTTATGGAGAAGGAGGAAACGGGGGATGGGGCACCAAAAAAGACTGTTGCGCCATGTGTGACCAGTGCTAGGGCCAGCCCAGCCTGGGAGTGTAGGCCCCCGCGAAGTTTGGGTCTAGTGGCTCCCATGCTTCTGCCCATTACTATAATTATTTACATTTGTAGTGTGCTGCTGTTACCAAAAGGTGTCCTGAGGCTAATAGCCATCTGCTGCCTGAAGGCAAATGAGAAACACACAGAAGGGGAAGGAGAACCAGCCAAATGGGGTGACCTACAGATCATAGAGCCAGGTTTTTATATCTTCCTAAAGGATAATAGATTCTTGGTGGAGCGAATCAAAGGAGGGTGCACGTTCCATAACTGTTCGTCTTGCACCAAAACAGCAAGACAGACAATTCATGCCCTCCTAAATTAGGGAACAATAAGCAGAGTGGCACAGGCCAAGAGGAGGATACTGGTCCAACCCGTGTGCTCGGTGAGGAGAGATGAGAGGATGAGAAAGGACAGCAAGGGAGTGAGAGAATTCGATTGAAGAGGTCAGGGATGAGGAGAAATGTGAAGTGCCGAAGGGAAGTGCGGACACGCAAGAAGTGATTGTGAGGGAAAGTTGAGGGCACAGAGGAGGGCTACTGTCAAACTGTGAGAGAAGATAGCTGAGAGATGATCTGTGACCTAAAAAGTAATTTGATACGACATGGGTGAGGGACAGCAGCGATAGGGAAAGAGAGGGAGTACTGGGGTGGGTGCTGAGCAGTGATTAATTTGTTATACAACATGTGCCAGGGACCTCACCAGTAGGCCACTGCAACTTTAACCACCTGCCCATTGCCTTGCCTGTGCGGCCAATGATAATACCTATGCAACTGCCAACCATAACACTTGTACAAGTGTGACTATTTCAAGCCCCCAAAGCTATAAGAATGGCATGGATGTTAGGAGTTAATCGTTTTTAATTCATATTGAATTAATAAACAGCTGTTCTGCTCATCTCTAAATTACACAGACCGAGCCACCATGTGGCAGATGGTCATAGTGCAAGTGTGCACAATTAGGTGCCAGTGCGGAGCACTGGAAACCACCTGCTCAATTTAAGCACTGGTGGTGAGGTAACAGGGGAGAAGGGCATTGGTTCAAGAAGGTGTGGAAGAACAAAGGAGAGATGTGAAAGATAAATGGGGGGACTGGAGAGGTGTAAGGTACAAATAGACAACAATTTGAATGGAGAGACGAGGTGAATGAGACGTGCAGATGGGCACGGGAGATAACAGGGCCAGAAAGGCCATGAGATAAATGCGAGAGACTGTTAGAGACAAGGGCAGTGAAAAGTCAGAAGAGGTGATTAAGGGTGAAGGGAGAAGTTGAATGGGGAGAGTTCAGAAGTTGTAAAAAGGGCTGAAAGAAAATGGCCTGCCAAGTGAGAGAGGGATCCGGAATTGGGAGAGGAGAGAGGGATGGAAGGGAGGGGTGAGATGAAAGCCGCATGGGTAAATTGCTTTACTCTGCACAAGACCGCCAGGGTTTTAAGGGACCCCTGCTGCTCCCGGCCAGGGCCAGGTGAGCTTTAATGAGGCAGCACGTATTCCTGCGGAGTGGAAGGCCCTTCACAAAGGTTGACTAGACATCTTTATGATGTTAATTGCTGTATTTTGGTTATAAACTGGTACTGATGGGGTGAAATCTTTCCTCCGTGTTACTGCGTGCAAAAAATTTCAAAATAATGAAGCAATTCTATCCCAAAATAACGCAGCATCACATAACATTATTTACATTTTCTTCCCACACAATTTAATCAAGCCTGTTGTGTGATTTGGTCTTCAACTGCCTCATGATTCCAGTAGCCCTGCCTACAGGTTTAGAAATGTTTGTCAGGAGGGGGTCCTTACGACTGAAAATGTTGACGGGGGGTCTCAGCACCCAAAAGTTTGAAGACCTCTGGTCTACTGGTACTCTAACTAGGATCCACTTGTAGCTTGCCACCTTGAAGAAGCACTGCATTCTTCATCAGGCATGTAATTTTCTGCCTTGGGCACAGAAACACTTTGAGTTCCTGGTTGCAACGTGCAGGGGCATGCCCACAGGTCTCCTGGAGCTTTCCCAATGGTCCCCTTGGAATTGGTCACCCTGGAGTAACATAGCAGTCCTCGGTGGACTTGTAAACTCTATGTGTGTGCAGGGACAACACTTGGGTGATCAGCTAGAGACTAGATTCAGGCCATGACTCAGACATGCAAGCATGCCTCCTGTACTTATGTATGGTGTCTTGTCAGAGCTTGACACCATGGAGAAGCATTTGAACCCATTTGAGGGTTGTAGCACTGGGTAACAGTAGGCATCTTAAGTGGCTGGAGCCCTTATCGAGGGGCTGTACCAGATATTTACAAACAGACCAGGGGCGGCTGCTAACCTTAGAAAGGGGTGGGGTGAGTGAAGTGCCCCATCACTTCCTAAAAAATAAAACAAAACAAAACACCCCCTCCCACCAAAAACCCTAAATAAAACACTCCTCCCTACAAAAGCCCAAACTAAAATACTCCCTCCATCCAAGAGCCAATTACAAAACAAACCCTACCACAAAAACCCCCAAATAAAACTTCACTAAAATTACAAAAAATTAAATTTAAATAAAAGGTACTTACCTACTGCAGCACGCCCACCTTGGTGTTCTAAAACTGCAGTCTGCTGTGGAGCTCCCCAACCCAATTCAGGCGCTGGTCTCATGCTACTAACCAGCATGAGAGAAGCGCCAGGAATTGGTGGAGCAGGCTGGTTGGAGGCCTGTGCTTGCTCTCCACCCAGCAGTCTAAGACAGCTCGGGTTGAAGAGCTGCAAAGTGTGCATGTCAGTTTGGCTGTCGCAAGACCCCCAGCCAAATTGACATGCTTACTTTGGAGCATCCAGCCAACCACTGCTCCTGTCCTGCATGCTGCCAATCTGCACCAGAGGACACGCCCGTATGTCTTTAGGTTTGGGGCAGGCTGCGGCGTACAAATTGGGAAAAAAGAAAATGGCAATGAAATCATTTCATAGCTATTTTATCTTTTCAACCGTGGCTGGAAGCGGGGGGAGGGCGATACTCCCCCGCCTTCATGGCAAAACCACCGCTACAACAGACTTTCTTGTGGTATACCTTTGGTTGTGTCAGAGTTTTGGTGGAGCAGTAACACCAGTCAAACTGTTGAAAATGGCTGTAAAGCTGCTATATCTTTTGCTAGAGCCAGCAGCACATATACTCCACCATTTTGCATGGAGAGCGCCTGTTGACAGAAAATTAAGTGCTTTTTCATGGAGAGTGAGATTTGCATCATGGCCTGCATTAGATCAAGGCTTTTATTACTATTTGCCAATTGAATTTTGATACATGCAGTAACTCTTGTTAACACACTTAAAGGAATTCTGAATATCGTAATAAATATCGGTCAAACCTGTTACTACTTAGGTGCCGATTCTGATCCTGTAAAACCCGGGTACAAATGGTCGTACGGAGCGTTTTCTCCATACGACTCGTACCAGGGAATTCCACCGTACAAACCAGCAAGTACGATTCGTACAGAAATACCATTTCCGTACGAATCGTAAAAAACACCGTACGGCTAAAAAACTACATACAATTCTGATCCTGGACAGCACGTACGTGACGTCTGCACGGAGTCAGGCAGCGTTTTACGGACCAGCAAGTACGATTCGTACCCACAGCACTCCACACGGCTATATTTTTACGGCAGCCAAAAAGTGCCGGAAAAGCTAAGTACGCCATGATGCACGAGGAAAAGGGGGCCCGCTCAGCGACATACACGCCATCACCCACATCGTACGTGTCATCATGTACGGTGCGTACCCCAACATTGCATATGTACGGACTGTACCCCCCACCCCCGTATGTATGGACCGTAAATCCCCCCACCCCCGTATTTTCCGCACCGTACCCCAGGCGTACCCCCCACCCACGTATGTACGCACTGTACCCCAGGCGTACCCCCCACCCGCGTATGTACGCACCGTACCCCAGGCATACCCCCACCCGCGTATGTACGCACCGTACCCCAGGCATACCCCAATCCTTGCGTATGTATGGTCCGTACATAAGTGAGGATTGGGGTACGGAGCGTACCTATGTGGGTGTGGGGTACGGTGCATACATACGCGGGTGGGGGGTACGCCTGGGGTACGGTGCATACATACGGGGGTAGGGGGTACGGTCCATACATACGGGGGGTGGGGGGTACGGTGCGGACGTACGCGGGAGGGGTGGGAGGCTGGGGGGGCCGTACGACTCATACCCCGGGCACAAGTGTACTCGGGGTAGGGCTCGTACAAAGTTTGCTCCATACGGAGCCTTTTCCATGCGCTTGTGTTTTTGGACGCGCGGTACGGATTGTACTTGCGCGCTCGGACTTCAGTTTTACGATTTGTTTGTAAAACTGTCCGGGGACATCTCGTAGACTTTTCCCGAGGCGATTTGTATGTATTTTTCACGTACGAATCGTACTTCGCCGTTTGTACGGGACCTGTACGATTCATACGTATAAAAATACGGATACGAGTCGTACGGGAAAAAAAAAATCCAGGATCGGAATCGACCCCTTAGTGTGGAAAAATGCCTTATAGGGGAATGACCTCATCAAAGATGACCCTAATGTGAAGATGACACGGTGGCTATCTAAGATAAAAGGATTTCTGCTCACAAACAAATAGGATTTTACTATAGGTGGCAGGAGCCGGAGGCACTGATTTGTGACTGGTGCTGGAGTCTGAAGAGCATGGTGTGAGATTTACAGCTCCCAGGTCTTTGCAGAGAGCACCGCTAAAGTTTTTCTTACCAGGCATGCTCAGTTCTCTGTTAGCAGCAAATTCCTAGACTCCGCGGATCGCTCACAAACTAAGTAGAAGCATGAGCACTTGTAACTGCTCGTAGCCATCAGCACTGCTTTCCAATCCCCTCAGTTCCCTCAGAGAGATTCTTGCAGACTGCCAAATCACATCTCTGTACCCACTCATTCAAACATTTGGTCTTAACCAGGGTTTAATATGAGAGGGGGCAGCAAAGAAAACAGCACCAACTTTTAACTCTCTACTCAAATTTACATTATTAATAATTACCCCAGACATCAAGCGTTGCGCAGATGCATCAAGGGTCTATGCATTTGTTGTTTCCGAAATTTTGCTCTGCATATATTAACTCTGAAAAAATATAAGTTAATGTATGAAAAGCAGACAGCACAGTTTGGAAACGGGAAACAGCCTTTACAAGAAGGTTTTTACCTTGTTGTACCTTCACCATGCATGTTCTTAGAACGCATATGCGTTTAGAACATATGCCTCTACAACACATTTAAGGTACGTCCAGGGGTAAGGGGGGTCTCGTCCCACCACATATATTTTATATATATATATGTGATCAAGGCCGTTCGTCGGCCGAAACGCGTCATGACATAAGGGAGATTTGAAAACTGTAAAATAAAATAACAGTATCTACCGACGAAGAGGAGTTCGTGCATTCTTTCTTTTCCTGGAGAAAACCGGTGAATGCTTTGTGTCCATATATATATATATATATATATATATATATATATATATATTCAATTCGACAATGCCAGAAGCACTCCATGCACTCCTTACCAAAGAAAGCACGCTCCAGATCACGGGGCTTCAAAGTCGTTTATTTTCAATAACCAAGCCGCACATGCCCAACGCGCTTCGGCGTCACCGCCTTGATCACG
Source organism: Triturus cristatus (assembly GCF_964204655.1). Classification (NCBI taxonomy): domain Eukaryota; kingdom Metazoa; phylum Chordata; class Amphibia; order Caudata; family Salamandridae; genus Triturus; species Triturus cristatus. Next base: position 353,875,807 of record NC_140590.1, read on the forward strand.
GGTAAAACTGTCTTCCAAGTATGTCGCTTTTTAAACAATCAACAATATACTACGCATGGCGTAAAACGCCAAATAAAGTGATACAAAAAGAGGACATATCGGAAACAGAACAGAAGCACAATGATACAATCTCATTCCCAATGCGTCGGCCATTTTTGAATGGTAAAACACTCCAACCTAAGTACTCAATAATTCACAAATTATATTTCACAAATTACTTATGTCATTTGCCCCTTGGTTGGAACAAATATGCATTACTCTTTATACAGCCAGTACAATATGATCACAAAATTAAATAACTGCGATCTACTCAACACTCGTAGTTTCCTTCCTATATACATGCTGAAATTTTTTTTTTCTCTGACGAAAAGTAACTACTTAGACAGTATATAAAGTGTGCCCAACAAAAACATAGTATTCTATTTCAATGACATAAAGACATCCGATAACTCATCATGTTTGTATAACCGCATAAGATTTTTGTATTCAAAAAACTTTATTGACACTACGTGAATGCGGAAATGCTGCTCCCATTTCAATAATGTCATCGCCATTCCATATATGAAACAATCAATATATAAGTAAATGCACCTACATACGTACACATAAATATATATATATATAAATATGTGTAAAATGGTATGTGCCCGTTGGGCAGAAGAAACCAAGAAATTTTCAAATGGCATTTACTCAGAGTAAGATTATATTCCACCTTTTAAAGCCAAAATTGAATAATACAACCCTAGTGGGTAAAAGGTTCTTCAATATACCAGAAATGGAAACATTATGTGAATTCATAACATTATTTTTGTTTAAGTAGATAAACTCACAATAAAACCCCAGTGGGTAAGTGTTCGGGTAGCAGAACTAGCATGAATAGAATTATTAGAGTTAAACATGTAATCCGACTTATAACAGTAGAGAAAACTAAAACATACTCAATTAAACCCCAGTGGGTAATGGAACTTTAGTAGACTAATACTGATGATTGATTATTAATAATAAATCATACTCGGAGTGTATCTTCACATCAGATAATTCTTATATGTCAACTCCATCTGAAAAGAATAATAGATGAGATGAAACTTAATGGTTATCACATTTTGGACACACTGTATCACAATCCATTGTTACTATTGCACTGGAGTGAAGACTGATCAATGTGCATGAATAAGTTAAAATAGGGATGTGTGTCAGGAGATATTTGAGTCAGAGTCCATTGATACACCAATTACAAGTCATCATTTCATAAACATCACAGATAGATCATATATAGATCATATTTTCAATCGCCCAGAAACCAAGACAATTCTTCCTCGGAATTCAGACTCCCCGGGATCTTTGTGTCAAGTTCCAAAATATATTTGCATTCTAGCTGTCGTAGTTTGCGTATTCTATCCCCTCCTCTGATTGTTGCGGGTATCCGATCAATCACAAAGAATTTTAGCAAACCACGATTGCTTTTATGGAACTCCTCATAATGTCTTGCTATGGAAGAAAGCTTGTCCCTGTTTTGTATGGCCCTCATATGCTCTAAGACACGTTTCTTGGCAGCAAACATCGTGCTGCCCACGTGTCTTTTGGCACAGGGACAGGTTAGTACATAGACACAGTGATCCGATAGGCAATTAAGATGTTTGTCAATGTTTCAGTTCTCATCTGTGATGGGATAGTAAACTTTTTTCACATTCGAGCTAAATTTGCAAGCCTTGCAGGACATGCAAGTATAAAAACCCTGCACTTCTGTGGTAGAGGGTCTCATACAGCTGATTTCGTTCTTACAGAGTTTGTTACATAAGGAATCTGCCTTCCTAAAAGTAACATTGGGTACGTCATTGACGATCTCTTCCAAAGTTGACTCAGTTTTAAGGATGCCCCAATGTCGTTTCAGACACTTTTTCACATCATATGAGCCTGAGTTATACGTTGTTATGTATCTGACAATATTGTTGTTTTCCTCATCAGGGTTCTCTCTAGGGACCAGCAGTTCTTCATGCTTGAATTTAGAAGCTTTCAAGCGTGCTTGTGTGATGATATTGGGATTATATCCCCTTTCCACAAATCTTTCATTCATAATTTCACATTCTAGTTCAAAGTTGTAATCAGAACTACAGTTCCTCCGCGCACGGAGGAACTCCCCAAACGGAATGCTTTTAATGAGAGCTTTGGAATGTCCACTGTCAGCGTGTAACAATGTGTTTCCAGATGTTTTCTTACGAAACAGTTTCGTTGTTAACACATCTCCTACTGGCTGGATCTGTAAATCCAGAAATTCAATACATGAATTGCTGATGGTCCCCTCAAATTTCAAGTTGAACTCATTATCATTGAGTACTTTAATAAATTCCAGGGCAAGATCTTCACTTCCCTCCCAGATAATGAAGAGATCATCTATATATCGCAACCATGTTTTCACATGGTTGCGATATGGACCGTACACCTTGGGCACCTGCTGCTCCCGGTGCCCCATAAACAGGTTGGCATAACTGGGAGCAAAGCAGGTGCCCATAGCAGTACCCTGTTTTTGTCTGTAAAAATTGTCATTAAAGACAAAAAACTTATTTTCCAAACAAAATCTAATCATTTGGAGTAGCATGTCTGTATGTTGCAGAAAGGAAATAGAACGTGACAGCAAAAATTGTTTACAAGCCTGTAAACCGTCCTCATGTCTGATGGACGTATAAAGACTACACACATCAAGTGTGATTAACAAATAATCTTTTTGCCAAATGATATTGTTGATTTTCCTAAGAAAATCCCTACTATCTTTCAGGTAAGATGGAAGACTTTCTACGTAAGAGCGCAGAAAATAATCAATGTACTTGGATGTTTTTTCCAACAGCGATCCTATAGATGACACAATTGGTCTCCCTGGGGGTTTCTGCATATCTTTATGCACTTTAGGCAAAAGGTATAGTAAAGCTACTTTGGGTGTACGGTTCAATAAATAGGAATATTCATTCCATTCCAGGATTCCCTGAGTATGCCAATCCTTTAACATTTTGTGATAAATAGTATTGGACTCATCTATTTTCCCTACATCCACTGTCTCATAACATTCAATAACTTCCAACTGACGTAGTCCTTCCTGAAGGTAATCTTGTACATCCTGTATAACTACATTACCCCCTTTATCCGATTGCCGGATCACTATGTTTTTATCAGTTTGTAGGGATTTTACTGCTAGTCTTTGTCGTTTACTCAAATTATCGCACCGCCATTTCCTCTTTCTGGCTAAGGATTTAAGGTCAGCAATCACTAGGGTTTCAAATATGTCTATGCCGCTAGGGGGCATAGTTGGGTTAAAATTAGATTTGGGTGAAAAGTTATTAGGACAACTGAGGTCAGTCTTAAAGCCTAACGATTGAGCAGTAATGGGAATAGGATCAGTAATGTCTTCAAATTCTAGTTCTTTTAAGGCAATCAACGTATTAACCTCATTAATGGTGTCCTGCACTGGACTAACTTTTGTTAAGAGATTCTGAGGGTGAATATTTTTGACTTTCAATTTGTGCCATTTGTGCAACCGTAATTTCCTGGTGAAGTGATATAAATCTACTCTTTCTTTAGGATACGAAAACAAAGCAGTAGGACAGAAAGATAAACCAAACTGTAGTACATCATACTCATCAGTACTTAAACAATGGCTAGAAAGATTTACCACATTCTGAAAATTCTTCATTTTCGATTTTTCTGACCCCTTGTTTCCATTCCCATGGGGGTTGATGTGGTTCTTGTTCCATCCGCCACGTCTGATTTGTTTGGCATTAAGGATTGTCCTCCTGCTCTTCTTCCTCTTCCTCTGCCTCGTCCTCTGTACCCCCTGCCTCTTCCCCGGCCACGATCTTTTTGCCAACCCTGTTGGTTCTGGGTTTGGTTCATTAAACGGAATTCCTCCCAAAAATGTACTGGTCTGGGTAGGGTTTGTACAGTTGTCATTGTTCCATCATCTGATACATCACTCTCACTGACATCACTTTTGTCACTTTCATTAAAATGGACAGCATTCTGTTCGAACATTCCATTAAATTGCTTGCCCATTCATTAGCAAGTTCCGGATCTGGATCCTCATATGATGGTGCGATCAGAATATGGAGCCCCCTTGGGACCCTTCCTTCTTCTTGGTATTTCTCCAAAGTTATAGCTTCCCACCATTTCGAGATTTCTTTGTTAATCAATTTCTCCAATTTAGAATACTTCTGATTTAACGAGGTCGGCAGAGTTTCCATCCCCTGAGTAGGCAACTGATCACTTGCTTTAGTGAACATGGACTTTGCTCTCAACCTCCTGCGTGCATCCATATCTTCCTCCATGGCGGCTGGTTGAGGTCTACTATGTTGTTAGACCTCCACCTCCAGATCAACTAATGTCGACCTCCCCTGTTCACAGTTTGAACCGATCTTTTCTGGCAGTGCAAATCTTTGGTAGCCCCTTCATACACGGTCAAATCCATATGGATGTTGTGTGTGCGGGGAAAGTAGCATCATGAGACAGCCTTTGATGTTCAGTTATCAATATATATACTTCTTGAATAAGAAATAGAATCGTCCTCCATGGTTGTATTACTGAACAGTTAGGAATTAGTATCGTACGCGGATCACTCGTGAGCCCAATTTCCGCGTTCTTATGAATATCCTTGTGACAAACCTTCAATGTCATCAAGGTTCAAACAAAGGCGTCTCCCGTTGCGGTCAACCGGTCTTACATTCAATTGCGAATCACATCCTTAGAGGTTACCGGGACACTCAAACAGCGGTGCATTACAGGGTCCAAGGCTCCCTGTCAACAATTCAATTCGACAATGCCAGAAGCACTCCATGCACTCCTTACCAAAGAAAGCACGCTCCAGATCACGGGGCTTCAAAGTCGTTTATTTTCAATAACCAAGCCGCACATGCCCAACGCGTTTCGGCGTCACCGCCTTGATCTACCCGTGATCTAAATTGGAGAAATTGATTAAAAAAGAAATCTCTAAATGGTGGGAAGCTATAACTTTGGAGAAATACCAAGAAGAAGGAAGGGTCCCAAGGGGGCTCCGTATTCTGATCGCACCATCATATGAGGATCCAGATCCGGAACTTGCTAATGAATGGGCAAGCAATTTAATGAAATGTTCGAACAGAATGCTGTCCATTTTAATAAAATTTGCCTGGAAGGAACGGGCAACTTTACTGAGAACAATTACGGATCTCAAGGAAGAAATACAGAAAGAGGATAACGCAGAGAATTTCACAACAAGAATGAATGAGATCAACAAACGTGTTGAAAAACATGAAGAAGAAATAATAGCTAAAAAAGAAAGGAAATTTTTACGGGACAAAATTGATTATCAATCTGGAAGGATTTTTACATTTGGTCGCAGATTTGATAATATGAAAAGAAAGGACACAGAAATAACAGAGGATACAACTACAGTCAGTGTAAGAGATGAAAGTGACAAAAGTGATGTCAGTGAGAGTGATGTATCAGATGATGGAACAATGACAACTGTACAAACCCTACCCAGACCAGTAATTTTTTGGGAGGAATTCCGTTTAATGAACCAAACCCAGAACCAACAGGGTTGGCAAAAAGATCGTGGCCGGGGAAGAGGCTGGGGGTACAGAGGACGAGGCAGAGGAAGAGGAAGAAGAGCAGGAGGACAATCCTTAATGCCAAACAAATCAGACGTGGCGGATGGAACAAGAACCACATCAACCCCCATGGGAATGGTAACAAGGGGTCAGAAAAATCGAAAATGAAGAATTTTCAGAATGTGGTAAATCTTTCTAGCCATTGTTTAAGTACTGATGAGTATGATGTACTACAGTTTGGTTTATCTTTCTGTCCTACTGCTTTGTTTTCGTATCCTAAAGAAAGAGTAGATTTATATCACTTCACCAGGAAATTACGGTTGCACAAATGGCACAAATTGAAAGTCAAAAATATTCACCCTCAGAATCTCTTAACAAAAGTTAGTCCAGTGCAGGACACCATTAATGAGGTTAATACTTTGATTACCTTAAAAGAACTAGAATTTGAAGACATTACTGATCCTATTCCCATTACTGCTCAATTGTTAGGCTTTAAGACTGACCTCAGTTGTCCTAATAACTTTTCACCCAAATCTAATTTTAACCCTACTATGCCCCCTAGTGGCATAGACATATTTGAAACCCTAGTGATTGCTGACCTTAAATCCTTAGCCAGAAAGAGGAAATGGCGGTGCGATAATTTGAGTAAACGACAAAGACTAGCAGTAAAATCCCTACAAACTGATAAAAACATAGTGATCCGGCAATCGGATAAAGGGGGTAATGTAGTTATACAGGATGTACAAGATTACCTTCAGGAAGGACTACGTCAGTTGGAAGTTATTGAATGTTATGAGACAGTGGATGTAGGGAAAATAGATGAGTCCAATACTATTTATCACAAAATGTTAAAGGATTGGCATACTCAGGGAATCCTGGAATGGAATGAATATTCCTATTTATTGAACCGTACACCCAAAGTAGCTTTACTATACCTTTTGCCTAAAGTGCATAAAGATATGCAGAAACCCCCAGGGAGACCAATTGTGTCATCTATAGGATCGCTGTTGGAAAAAACATCCAAGTACATTGATTATTTTCTGCGCTCTTACGTAGAAAGTCTTCCATCTTACCTGAAAGATAGTCGGGATTTTCTTAGGAAAATCAACAATATCATTTGGCAAAAAGATTATTTGTTAATCACACTTGATGTGTGTAGTCTTTATACGTCCATCAGACATGAGGACGGTTTACAGGCTTGTAAACAATTTTTGCTGTCACGTTCTATTTCCTTTCTGCAACATACAGACATGCTACTCCAAATGATTAGATTTTGTTTGGAAAATAATTTTTTTGTCTTTAATGACAATTTTTACAGACAAAAACAGGGTACTGCTATGGGCACCTGCTTTGTTCCCAGTTATGCCAACCTGTTTATGGGGCACTGGGAGCAGCAGGTGCCCAAGGTGTACGGTCCATATCGCAACCATGTGAAAACATGGTTGCGATATATAGATGATCTCTTCATTATCTGGGAGGGAAGTGAAGATCTTGCCCTGGAATTTATTAAAGTACTCAATGATAATGAGTTCAACTTGAAATTTGAGGGGACCATCAGCAATTCATGTATTGAATTTCTGGATTTACAGATCCAGCCAGTAGGAGATGTGTTAACAACGAAACTGTTTCGTAAGAAAACATCTGGAAACACGTTGTTACACGCTGACAGTGGACATTCCAAAGCTCTCATTAAAAGCATTCCGTTTGGGGAGTTCCTCCGGGCGCGGAGGAACTGTAGTTTTGATTACAACTTTGAACTAGAATGTGAAATTATGAATGAAAGATTTGTGGAAAGGGGATATAATCCCAATATCATCACACAAGCACGCTTGAAAGCTTCTAAATTCAAGCATGAAGAACTGCTGGTCCCTAGAGAGAACCCTGATGAGGAAAACAACAATATTGTCAGATACATAACAACGTATAACTCAGGCTCATATGATGTGAAAAAGTGTCTGAAACGACATTGGGGCATCCTTAAAACTGAGTCAACTTTGGAAGAGATCGTCAATGACGTACCCAATGTTACTTTTAGGAAGGCAGATTCCTTATGTAACAAACTCTGTAAGAACGAAATCAGCTGTATGAGACCCTCTACCACAGAAGTGCATGGTTTTTATACTTGCATGTCCTGCAAGGCTTGCAAATTTAGCTCGAATGTGAAAAAAGTTTACTATCCCATCACAGATGAGAACAGAAACATTGACAAACATCTTAATTGCCTATCGGATCACTGTGTCTATGTACTAACCTGTCCCTGTGCCAAAAGACACGTGGGCAGCACGATGTTTGCTGCCAAGAAACGTGTCTTAGAGCATATGAGGGCCATACAAAACAGGGACAAGCTTTCTTCCATAGCAAGACACTATGAGGAGTTCCATAAAAGCAATCGTGGTTTGCTAAAATTCTTTGTGATTGATCGGATACCCGCAACAATCAGAGGAGGGGATAGAATACGCAAACTACGACAGCTAGAATGCAAATATATTTTGGAACTTGACACAAAGATCCCGGGGGGTCTGAATTCCGAGGAAGAATTGTCTTGGTTTCTGGGCGAGTGAAAATATGATCTATATATGATCTATCTGTGATGTTTATGAAATGATGACTTGTAATTGGTGTATCAATGGACACTGACTCAAATATCTCCTGACACACATCCCTATTTTAACTTATTCATGCACATTGATCAGTCTTCACTCCAGTGCAATAGTAACAATGGATTGTGATACAGTGTGTCCAAAATGTGATAACCATTGAGTTTCATCTCATCTATTATTCTTTTCAGATGGAGTTGACATATAAGAATTATCTGATGTGAAGACACACTCCGAGTATGATTTATTATTAATAATCAATCATCAGTATTAGTCTACTAAAGTTCCATTACCCACTGGGGTTTAATTGAGTATGTTTTAGTTTTCTCTACTGTTATAAGTCGGATTACATGTTTAACTCTATTAATTCTATTCATGCTAGTTCTGCTACCCGAACACTTACCCACTGGGGTTTTATTGTGAGTTTATCTACTTAAACAAAAATAATGTTATGAATTCACATAATGTTTCCATTTCTGGTATATTGAAGAACCTTTTACCCACTAGGGTTGTATTATTCAATTTTGGCTTTAAAAGGTGGAATATAATCTTACTCTGAGTAAATGCCATTTGAAAATTTCTTGGTTTCTTCTGCCCAACGGGCACATACCATTTTACACATATTTATATATATATATATATTTATGTGTACGTATGTAGGTGCATTTACTTATATATTGATTGTTTCATATATGGAATACCGATGACATTATTGAAATGGAAGCAGCATTTCCGCATTCACGTAGTGTCAACAAAGTTTTTTGAATACAAAAATATTATGCGGTTATACAAACATGATGAGTTATCGGATGTCTTTATGTCATTGAAATAGAATACTATGTTTTTGTTGGGCACACTTTATATACTGTCTAAGTAGTTACTTTTCGTCAGAGAAAAAAAAAAATTTTCAGCAGGTATATAGGAAGGAAACTACGAGTGTTGAGTAGATCGCAGTTATTTAATTTTGTGATCATATTGTACTGGCTGTATAAAGAGTAATGCATATTTGTTCCAACCAAGGGGCAAATGACATAAGTAATTTGTGAAATATAATTTGTGAATTATTGAGTACTTAGGTTGGAGTGTTTTACCATTCAAAAATGGCCGACGCATTGGGAATGAGAATGTATCATTTTGCTTCTGTTCTCTTTCCGATATGTCCTCTTTTTGTATCACTTTATTTGGCGTTTTACGCCATGCGTAGTATATTGTTGATTGTTTAAAAAGCGACATACTTGGAAGACAGTTTTACCCGTGATCAAGGCGGTGACGCCGAAACGCGTTGGGCATGTGCGGCTTGGTTATTGAAAATAAACGACTTTGAAGCCCCGTGATCTGTAGCGTGCTTTCTTTGGTAAGGAGTGCATGGAGTGCTTCTGGCATTGTCGAATTGAATTGTTGACAGGGAGCCTTGGACCCTGTAATGCACCGCTGTTTGAGTGTCCCGGTAACCTCTAAGGATGTGATTCGCAATATATATATATATATATCTATATATATATATATATATATATATAGATATATATATATATATATATATAAATAAACCAACAAATTGCCCTGAAGCATTGGAGGAACACTCACGATGTTCTGCCATCCAGCTTCATCGGCTGGAAAGTGCATTCGGTCCCAACCGATGATGGTGCATCCTCCCACGGCCGGGCAGCCGTGCAACTTTATAAACCAACAAATTGCCGTGAAGCATTGGAGGAGCACTCACGATGTTCTGCCATCCAGCTTGATAAATGCAGCCAGCCTTTAAAATGCGTGTTTCTTTCCACACTGCCTACGCGTTTCAGGGCCGCAAGCCCCTTCTTCCTGGGCAAAAAACAGCACAATTGAAGCCTGCACATTTCATTTCCTGTATTTATTAAACATGCCCACCCTCCATGGGCGTGTGGATCTTACACTCTCCCCGGATGCATTGTGGGGCATGGAGTCCTTTGTGCAGGTAAGTCATCTCCTTTCAGTAAGTTCATGCGTGCGTTTTCAATTATATTTACATTATTTCCTATGAGTGAGTCACGCACTTGAAGAGCCAGCTCTATTTGCATATAGAACATTGTGCCTGTACAAGTCCCGATAAGTTCAGAGCTCCGGCTTACATCGGCTGGAAAGTGCATTCGGTCCCAACCGATGACGGTGCTTCCTCCCACGGCCGGGCAGCCGTGCAACTTTATAAACCAACAAATTGCCCTGAAGCATTGGAGGAGCACTCTCGATATTCTGCCATCCAGCTTGATAAATGCAGCCAGCCTTTAAAATGCGTGTTTCGTTCCAAACTGCCTACGCGTTTCAGGGCCTCAAGCCTCTTTTTCCTGGGCAAACAACAGTACACCTGCAGCCTGCACATTTCATTTCCGGTATTTATTAAACATGCCCGCCCTCCATGGGCATGTGGATCTTACACTCTCCCCGGATGCATTGTGGGGCATGGAGTCCTTTGTGCAGGTAAGTCATCTCCTTTCAGTAAGTTCATGCGTGCGTTTTCAATTATATTTACATTATTTCCTCTGAGTGAGTCACGCACTTGAAGAGCCAGCTCTATTTGCAAATAGAACATCGTGCCTGTACAAGTCCCGATAAGTTCAGAGCTACGGCTTACATCGGCTGGAAAGTGCATTCGGTCCCAACCGATGATGGTGCATCCTCCCACGGCCGGGCAGCCGTGCAACTTTATAAACCAACAAATTGCCGTGAAGCATTGGAGGAGCACTCACGATGTTCTGCCATCCAGCTTGATAAATGCAGCCAGCCTTTAAAATGCGTGTTTCTTTCCACACTGCCTACGCGTTTCAGGGCCTCAAGCCCCTTCTTCCTGGGCAAAAAACAGCACAATTGAAGCCTGCACATTTCATTTCCTGTATTTATTAAACATGCCCACCCTCCATGGGCGTGTGGATCTTACACTCTCCCCGGATGCATTGTGGGGCATGGAGTCCTTTGTGCAGGTAAGTCATCTCCTTTCAGTAAGTTCATGCGTGCGTTTTCAATTATATTTACATTATTACCTCTGAGTGAGTCACGCACTTGAAGAGCCAGCTCTATTTGCATATAGAACATCGTGCCTGTACAAGTCCCGATAAGTTCAGAGCTACGGCTTACATCGGCTGGAAAGTGCATTCGGTCCCAACATGTCATGTGAACAAGGCTTTTGACGAGCTGAAACGCGTCATGGCGAAGAAAGGAGTAAACGATATTTGAGCACTTACTCTGGGTCTGTGTCCTACTTTGTTCGGCGAACTTAATACACCGAATTGGAATAGAAGTAATATATATATATATATATATATATATACATATATATATATATGATCAAGGACAGTCTGTGTCCGAGTGCGTCCTTAAACTGAAGGGGCAGTGGAGTTGGATGTACGACGCGGCAGCCCTTGCCGCGAAGGACGCACCACCCCACCAACATTGGGGGCCATGGGGCTCGGTATGCAACCTTGCCTCGCTCATGGGACATGGACTTTGGATTTATCGCACGTCCGTATGCGGAGGCCCATCTGTGGGCTTCGAACTGAGTGAGCAGCGGAAACGAGTGCACCCATTCAGGGAACCCATCCAGGGATATATTTTTTGAGACACACTACGGGAACCAGAATTTTTTGCCTATGATGGGCGTGGTATCGTAGATAAACAGGTGTGTCCCATATTGCACACGGACGTCAAGCCTTTGATAAAGAAGCTACAGGCTTTGAAACGCGTCAGGCGTAATTGACTCTGAAGCTGCAAGAAATCTGTATACGGAACGTGAGTTTGCCAATAAATGATCAAGGACAGTCTGTGTCCGAGTGCGTCCTTAAACTGAAGGGGCAGTGGAGTTGGATGTACGACGCGGCAGCCCTTGCCGCGAAGGACGCACCACCCCACCAACATTGGGGGCCATGGGGCTCGGTATGCAACCTTGCCTCGCTCATGGGACATGGACTTTGGATTTATCGCACGTCCATATGCGGAGGCCCATCTGTGGGCTTCGAACTGAGTGAGCAGCGGAAACGAGTGCACCCATTCAGGGAACCCATCCAGGGATATATTTTTTGAGACACACTACGGGAACCAGAATCCTTTGCCTATGATGGGCGTGGTATCGTAGATAAACAGGTGTGTCCCATATTGCACACGGACGTCAAGCCTTTGATAAAGAAGCTACAGGCTTTGAAACGCGTCAGGCGTAATTGACTCTGAAGCTGCAAGAAATCTGTATACGGAACGTGAGTTTGCCAATAAATGATCAAGGACAGTCTGTGTCCGAGTGCGTCCTTAAACTGAAGGGGCAGTGGAGTTGGATGTACGACGCGGCAGCCCTTGCCGCGAAGGACGCACCACCCCACCAACATTGGGGGCCATGGGGCTCGGTATGCAACCTTGCCTCGCTCATGGGACATGGACTTTGGATTTATCGCACGTCCGTATGCGGAGGCCCATCTGTGGGCTTCGAACTGAGTGAGCAGCGGAAACGAGTGCACCCATTCAGGGAACCCATCCAGGGATATATTTTTTGAGACACACTACGGGAACCAGAATCCTTTGCCTATGATGGGCGTGGTATCGTAGATAAACAGGTGTGTCCCATATTGCACACGGACGTCAAGCCTTTGATAAAGAAGCTACAGGCTTTGAAACGCGTCAGGCGTAATTGACTCTGAAGCTGCAAGAAATCTGTATACGGAACGTGAGTTTGCCAATAAATGATCAAGGACAGTCTGTGTCCGAGTGCGTCCTTAAACTGAAGGGGCAGTGGAGTTGGATGTACGACGCGGCAGCCCTTGCCGCGAAGGACGCACCACCCCACCAACATTGGGGGCCATGGGGCTCGGTATGCCACCTTGCCTCGCTCATGGGACATGGACTTTGGATTTATCGCACGTCCGTATGCGGAGGCCCATCTGTGGGCTTCGAACTGAGTGAGCAGCGGAAACGAGTGCACCCATTCAGGGAACCCATCCAGGGATATATTTTTTGAGACACACTACGGGAACCAGAATCCTTTGCCTATGATGGGCGTGGTATCGTAGATAAACAGGTGTGTCCCATATTGCACACGGACGTCAAGCCTTTGATAAAGAAGCTACAGGCTTTGAAACGCGTCAGGCGTAATTGACTCTGAAGCTGCAAGAAATCTGTATACGGAACGTGAGTTTGCCAATAAATGATCAAGGACAGTCTGTGTCCGAGTGCGTCCTTAAACTGAAGGGGCAGTGGAGTTGGATGTACGACGCGGCAGCCCTTGCCGCGAAGGACGCACCACCCCACCAACATTGGGGGCCATGGGGCTCGGTATGCAACCTTGCCTCGCTCATGGGACATGGACTTTGGATTTATCGCACGTCCGTATGCGGAGGCCCATCTGTGGGCTTCGAACTGAGTGAGCAGCGGAAATGAGTGCACCCATTCAGGGAACCCATCCAGGGATATATTTTTTGAGACACACTACGGGAACCAGAATCCTTTGCCTATGATGGGCGTGGTATCGTAGATAAACAGGTGTGTCCCATATTGCACACGGACGTCAAGCCTTTGATAAAGAAGCTACAGGCTTTGAAACGCGTCAGGCGTAATTGACTCTGAAGCTGCAAGAAATCTGTATACGGAACGTGAGTTTGCCAATAAATGATCAAGGACAGTCTGTGTCCGAGTGCGTCCTTAAACTGAAGGGGCAGTGGAGTTGGATGTACGACGCGGCAGCCCTTGCCGCGAAGGACGCACCACCCCACCAACATTGGGGGCCATGGGGCTCGGTATGCAACCTTGCCTCGCTCATGGGACATGGACTTTGGATTTATCGCACGTCCGTATGCGGAGGCCCATCTGTGGGCTTCGAACTGAGTGAGCAGCGGAAACGAGTGCACCCATTCAGGGAACCCATCCAGGGATATATTTTTTGAGACACACTACGGGAACCAGAATCCTTTGCCTATGATGGGCGTGGTATCGTAGATAAACAGGTGTGTCCCATATTGCACACGGACGTCAAGCCTTTGATAAAGAAGCTACAGGCTTTGAAACGCGTCAGGCGTAATTGACTCTGAAGCTGCAAGAAATCTGTATACGGAACGTGAGTTTGCCAATAAATGATCAAGGACAGTCTGTGTCCGAGTGCGTCCTTAAACTGAAGGGGCAGTGGAGTTGGATATATATATATATATATATATATATATGTATATATATATATATATATTATCTACTGGCGGTCGCCAGTAGATAGTTATAGTTACAACCTAGTTTCCATAGGAAATCTCAAAATTCTATTTTGAATAACTTTGGCGCCGGTTGACGAATCCTCGCGAAATTTTCAAAACTAATGGGGCGCTCCATTCAGCTCCTACCCTGAAAGCCTCGGGGTGATTCGTCAAGCGGGGGCCGAGAAAAAGGGGGGGTTCCAAGATATAGTGCATAACCAGCAGCCCCTGCATGCTCATTAATTCTGTTCAATTGGCCTCCGGTGTGCCCATAATTTCCTTTAACATTTCCAGTGCATGCTGGGCTACGTAGTTTATTGTGCACCAATGTAACCCTCCAGTGGGTTCAAATGTTCACGTTACATCAAGGACAAATCATTCAGCCCCCATTGAGACCCGGAGAAGATTCTGTCTGTTAAAATCACGGCACCTCCAACGCCAATTCAAGAAGAATTTTCCTCCGAACGGACCCTCCGTCATTCACTCGGGCGGTGCGTCGCCTCCACGGCCTGAAGCGCGCCGTGCAATGAAATTATGGGCACACCGGAGGCCAATTGAACAGAATTAATGAGCATGCAGGGGCTGCTGGTTATGCACTATATCTGGCAAGTGCTCACGGTGGCCTCTGAAGAAGATGAAAGGAAATCATTGAAACGCGTAAGGCCAGCAGGACACAGATACGGGAGGGGAAGCTGTCTGTTATGAATAAAGAAAGATGTTATCTTACCTTCAACGGAGTGCGGCCTTAATTACCGAAGCAATTCTTTGGGAACATGTTGCACGGCGCGCTTCAGGCCGTGGAGGCGACGCACCGCACGAGTGAATGATGGAGGGTCCTTTCAGAGGAAAATTCTTCTTGAATTGACGTTGGATGTGCCGTGATTTTAACAGACAGAATCTCCTCCGGGGCTCAATGGGGGCTGAATAATTTGTCCTTGATGTAAGCAATTCTTTGGGAACATATATATATATATATATATATATATAGATTATTACCTACTGGCAGTCGCCAGTAAGTAATTATAGTTAGGACCTATTTCCCATAGGAAATCTGCAACATTCTATTTGGAATAACGTTGGCGCCGATTGACGAATCTTCGCGAAATGTTCCAAACTTTTGGACAGCTCCGGTCCGCTCCTATCCTGAAAATTTCACGGTGATTCGTCAAGCGAGGGAAGAGAAAAAAGGGGGGTCCCAAAACGCGTTTTCCCCATGCATTTTCCCATAGGACCTGTTGACGCAGCTACAGCCCGAACTGCTGAACGGAATTACACCAAATTTGGCAAAGAGGTAGTCCTCAGTTCAGACTCGTGCCTTTTGCTTAAATGGTGCAAATTCGTTCTGTAGTTCCTGAGAAAATTTGAGTTAAAAAGATAGATATATCTTGGACGGAGCCTAACCACACATCTCATCGTGAGATCTGATCGGCTGTCAGTACTTCATCCAAGAAGTGTTAGCAGCCATCTTGGGACCAATATACATGATAGCACTTCATTAAAAAGCATTGCAGTTAATAGAAGGTTTTAACACTTTAGTTACATTATAAATCATTTGTTGATGGTACCATATTCATTTTAGGAATTGTGGTGGGTTCTAAGGTGATTTTACCATGTGAAAAAGCCTTCCGCTGTGATATCATGAATCAAGTTTGAGAGAAAACAATTTTCTTATGCTTTTCCCACAGAGCTTTGGAAGGGGATCTATAAGCTAAACTGAGAGCATATTTTCTGTAAATTCACATTATCTTTCTCAGTCATGCGAGAATGAAGTCTGACATTCTCAGCAAAACATGTACATTCAACAAGGACAGAGACTGTCAGTTGATTCCTTTGTGTTCTACTCCAGCTTCCCAGAGTGTTCTAAAGAACAACTAGAGCGCTAACAGTCCTACTTATGACAAACGTATTGCACACCTGAAGCCATCTTGATTGGAATAAAGTGATAACTCTTAAAACATTTATTTTAAAAAGCAACAAAATGAGGGGGTTCATTTTGCCATAGAAAGTATGATTAGTGCTGCCGAAAGTAAAATTAGGGCACATTTTGAGTGACTTCTCAAATCCTCTTCTATTTCATTAAAAAATTCTGACATGCAGATTGAAACATGCACTTTCAATACCAGCAGCAGACTTCCCTGGTGAGCAGTAGCTTTACTACAGTGATCTAATAAGTAACTAGAGTGCTAACATTCTGAATTTATGGCAAATATGTGACACATCTGAATGCCCTCTTGATGGAATCAAAGTAAAAAACTGAAAGTATTTCCTACTGAGGAGACTGTAATAAATGAGGAAATTAGGAAACGTCATAACAAATAAGTCTCTCAAAATGGCCAGCAGAGACAAAAGAGCCCAAATGTAGCCCAAATATCACCCAGATGTAGCCCAAGCATAGCCCAATGACAGAATGTCCCAGAGTGTTCTAACGAACAACTAGAGTGCTAACAGTCTTACTTATGACAAAAGTATGGCACACCTGAAGCATCTTGATTGGAATAAAGTGGTAACACTTAAAACATTTAATTTACAAAGGAACAAAATGAAGGGGGTTCATTTTGCCATAGAAATTATGATTAGTGCTGCATAAAGAAAAATTAGGGCACATTTTGACTTCTCAATTCCTCTTCTATTTCATGAAAAAATTCTGACATGCAGACTGAAACATGCACTTTGAATGCCAGCAGCAGACTTCCCTGGTGAGCAATAGCTTTACTAGCGTGATCTAATGAGCAACTAGAGTGCTAACATTCAGAATTTATGGCAAATGTGTGACACATCTGAATGCCTACTTGATGAAACCAAAATAAAAAACTGAAAGTATTTCCTACTGAGGAGACTGCAGTAAATGAGGAAATTAGGAAACTTCATAACAAATAAATCTCCCAAGATGGCCACCAGAGACAAAAGAGCCCAAATGTAGCCCAAATATCACCCAGATGTAGCCCAAGTATAGCCCAATGACAGAATGTCCCAGAGTGTTCTTAAGAACAACTAGAGCGCTTACTGTCTTACTTATGACAAAAGTATGGCACACATGAAGCCATCTTGATTGGAATAAACTGGTAACACTTAAAAGATTTAATTTAAAAAGGAACACAATGAGGGGGTTCATTTTGCTATAGAAATTATGATTAGTGCTGAAGAAAGAAAAATTAGGGCACATTTTGAGTGACTTCTCAAATCCTCTTCTATTTCATTAAAAAATTCTGATATGCAGACTGAAACATGCACTTTTAATACCAGCAGCAGACTTCCGTGGTGAGCAGTAGCTTTACTACAGTGATCTAATGAGCAACTACAGTGCTAACATTCAGAATTTATGGCAAATGTGTGACATATCTGAATACCTTCTTGATGGAATCAAAGTAACAAACTGAAAGCATTTCCTACTGAGGAGACTGCAGTAAATGAGGATATTAGGAAACTTCATAACAAATAAATCTCCCAAGATGGCCACCAGAGACAAAAGAGCCCAAATGCAGCACAAATATCACCCAGATGTAGCCCACATGTAGCCCAATGACAGAAGTGTGCAAAACACTTATTTTTTGGGTATTTGCAGTTTTATATAGCGTAGACTTGTCAGGTATTGGAGTGCTTTACATGGGCATTGGTTACATCACACAAGATCAAATTCATTTTGATTGTAGACATGGGGAGATTAAGTGATTTGACCGGAATCACAGAATGTTAAGCTGAAGCAGAAACTCCAACCTGGTTCCCCAGTTGCAAAGTCTGCAGCTCTGGAGGTAACACCACATCCTCTCCCCTAGGTGCAACATTTAATCAAGTGGTCAACTGGATAAAAAAACATAAAGATTACAAATAATTTAAAAGTTCTTTGTCGCTATTTGAAAACTCAGAAAATATGTCCTCATTTTAGTTTTTTAGAGCACTAACCATAATTTTGATGCAAATAAGACCCTGTCATATATGTAATTTCTAAAGGAAATGCTCTAAGTATTACAGTTTTGATTACATCAAGATGATGTCAGGCATTCCACACTTTTGTAATAAATATAGAATGTTAGCAATCTAGTTGTTCATTGGGATACTGTTGAGAGGCAGAGGCCAGGGGCACGGACTCTGAAAATTGAAGGCAGGTAGGAGAGTGCAGAGGCAGCAATTTGACCACACTGGGCAGGCAGGAAGGGCAGTGGCAGCACAACAGACTATGGAAGGCAGTGGAAAGGGGGGCAGGGGCAACAAACCAATAATACAAGACTGACAAGAGAGGCTGTGGCGATGTAATAGACCATTGTGGGCAGAAGGAAGAGGCAGTGGTAGTACAACCATACATGCCAACAGACCCGATTCAGCCAGGAAACGTCCAATGTTTTTAAGCTCAAATGGGCTTTATTTGATCTGTCTCCTGTCTACAATCTCCTCTTTTTCAATGTAACTCAAAGGGGAAAACCAATACCCCAGTTTATTTTTCAAAATCTCCCTCTTACAAAGTTCAAAATGTTCGCAAGTATGGTACATTGGATCATGGTAGGCAGGAGGAATTGGGGTAGGGCTATGGACTCAAATAACAGAGGACAGGAGGGACATGGAGAGGTGCACCAAACTGACCCTACAGGGCAGGCATCAGGGTTTGCAGCAGCACAATACACCACACAGGGCATGTGGGACGGGAGTGCAGCACAACAATCCATAGAAAGCAATAGGGAGGGGACAGTCACAGGACCATGCACATGGACAACAGAGAACAGAGGGGAAAGAGGCAATGGTAGCTAGCTGACCATAATGGACAGACAGGAGAGAAAGCTGCAGCATAACAGACCATAAAGGGCCGGAGGGACGGATCAGGGGCATTACAATGGAACAGACAAGCCAGGAGGGAGGGAATAGGGGCCTGCACATGGAAACAGAGGGCTGGGGGCAAGAGGGCAGGGCAGGAGCAGCAAGATGACCATGGAGGTCAGGGAGGATGGGCACTAGAAACAAGACACACCATGGAGAGCAACAATGAGACTATGATGGCATGCACACAGACCATGGAGGGAAGGCGGGAGGGGGTCAGGGGCAGCTAGCTGACCACACAGGGAAGGTGGGAGGGGCCATGGCAGCACAGAAGACCATGCATGGCAAGTGGGAGGATTAGTGGCAGCACAATGGCTATGATGGGCAAGAAGGAGGGTGCAGGGGCATGCACAAAGGACCACGGAGGATAGAAGGGAGGGTCAGGACCTGGGCACAGACAAGAGAGTTCAGGGGAAGGGGCCTCACAACAGACCTTGCGGGGCAGGCAGGAGGAGCAGTTGCAGCACAACAGACCAGGGAGGGCAGAAGGGTGTGGCAGTAAAATGGACCAAGGAGGACAGGAGGAAGGGGATAGGGGCATGGCATGTGGACAGGCAGGGTGGAGGTGGCAGGGACAGGTTACAGTCATCTGACAATGCTAGGCAGGTGGGAGGGGAGTGGCAGCTCAACAGAACACTCAGAGTAGATAGGAGTGGCAGGTCCATGGAACATGGTGGGCAAAAAGGATGGAACAGGGGCATGCACAAAGACATCGGAGGGCAGGGGGAAGGAGAATCGGGGCAGCAAGCTAAGCACAGAGGCTAAGCAGGAGGTCAATGATGGGCCATAGAATTGGGCAATGGAGGGCAGGAGGAGTGGACTGGTACATCATGCTAAATGGAGGGCAGTGGCAGCACATCAGTCCATGCATGGCAGGAGGGAGGAGGCTAGTCCATGTATTCAGACAATAGAGGATAGGGAGGAGGTGGATGGGGCAGCAAGCTAACTGTTCAGAGAACGTGTGTATTAGGAACTTTATTGGTTTTAAAATGTGTGTCTGTGCGAACTACTAAAAATATGAACAAGTATGCAGCATAATCTCACTATTATTCAGGAAGAAGAGGACCTTTGTGACTGTGACTCTGGGCTCACTTGGCAGAAACACCCCCTGACCCTCCAGCCCCCATCGCAAAATGTAATGCCCGTGAAAAGGGTAGGTGGACGCAGTGTTATATAGAACATAGTCCTGAGAGCACAATTGAAAATGAAAACTAGATATAGTGTATGGTATGAACTATGCACCAAAAAGTGTGATATAAGATGAACCGGGCGTGAAATATAATATGCAATACATTGTGCGCAATGACAGATTCATTGGAGAGCGCGAGATAGCACAGGCACTAGCGCGTGCTATGCGATATGCGCCTTCGAGTGTAATATGCACAGGGCAGTGTTGTGTAACCTAACTAGTCTCTAAAGTTGTAATATAAAATATGAGCCTGGGAGTGTAACGTTGCATATGCACTGTGACAAAGGTATGGATCTCAGATTGTAATATGTATGGCATAGCGCTGTACGTTATAACATAGGCATCGAGGAAGGCACGTTAGATGGGGCAATATAACCCGTGCGAAGGCAAGTGTGGCATGACATATTCACGGGGTGGTGTTACAGTGCACATGGGCTAGAGAGTGTCATAGCATACGCACTAGCTGGTGGAATACAACACAGAGGTGTGTGGCACTCGGCAGGCACTGGTGGGTGTTACACAGCATTGGGCTCAGCCAAGAGCACGCTCTGACTCTCAAGTGAGGTTCGTCTCCTTTCCAGAGAGTAAAATAAAAAGTATTACACATCTGGCGGTGGATGTGTGTTTTATTAACCGTGAGGGGGGTTTCTTGCATAGTTTGGTCCAATTTTTGTCGAATCCCCTTTGAATGGCTTGGTGTGCGTGTGTATTAAATGTGCCCGTCAATAGCTACCCATGATTGTATAAATAAACGACAAGGGTGTCTACTTGGAGAGTACCCACCGGCGGGGGCGCCGGGATTAGGCACGGTAGGGCATCAGACACGTCAGAGCTTCACTAGCGGTGTAAATACATTCCACGTGGATTCATTGTATGCATAGTTGCCTTTTAATGAATATCACGCAAATCGTCATGGTGATAGGTACATACGGTTTGTCCAGCATGTCCTAGGTGTTTCTATAAGTATATTTTTAAAAAAAATAATAAAAAACAAAGGCCGGCCCCGGGGGATGGGGTCCCCGGGGCCATAAGCGGCCTGAGGAGGGTGGCAACGCAGCCCCCCTCCTAAAGAATAATAAAAAAAAGGCCATGACCCGGGGGTTGGGGTCCCCGGGGCCGATTAAGGCCTTGGGAGGGCCAAATTAATTTTTTTCAACAAAAAAAATTAGGGTGCAGGCCCTGTGGGATGGGGTCCCCAGGGCCAATAAATTAGAAAAAGAAGGGGGGCCACACAGCCCTCCTTCTTAAAAAAATTAAATAAATAAAAGACCGGCATCGCGCCGGAGGCCACGCCCCCTCTTGCAGCACTCTGCAAACGCGCCCCCTGGCCAGTTGTAAGTTGGGGAATTAATTCCCCTTCAATACTGAGGGTCCCTGAGGGCTAACTAGCCCAACAGGTATCTCCAGTATGCGCCAGGGAGCTGCGTTGCAGACAGGAGTTCTGAGGCCACGCCCCTTTTTACACCTCTATGCAACGCAGCTCTGTGGCGCTTACTGGAGGTACCTAGTGGGCTAGTTTGACCCTAGGGACCCTTAGGATTCAAGAGGACTTAATCTCTCAACTTAGAACGGCCACAGGGTGCGTTTACACAGTGGTGAAGGGAGGGGATGGAGCCTGAGGTGACGTGTTCAAACACGCCCTGTGGCGCATTTAAAGTTGGTGAAATAATTCCCTTTCAATCCTGAGGGACCCTGGGGGCCAACTAGCCCACCAGGTGCTTCCAGTAAGCGCCACTGAGCTAGGTTGCAGAGAGGTGGTCCAGGCCGTTCCCCTTTTTTACACCTCTCTCCAATGGCGCTTACTGGACGTACCTAGTGGGCTGTTTTGCCCCTAGGGACCCTCAGGATTCAAGGGGACTTAAAACGGCCACAGGGCGTGTTTACACAGTGGTGAAGGGAGGGGACGGGGCCTGAGTTAACATGTGCAAACAAGCCCTGTGGCGAGTTTTAAGTTGGGGAAATAATTCCCCTTCAATCCTGAGGGACCCTGGGGGCCAACTAGCCCACCAGGTGCTTCCAGTAAGCTCCACTGCGCTGCGTTGCAGAGAGGTAGTCTAGGCTGTTCCCCTTTTTACATCTCTCTGCAACGCAGCTCTGTGGCGCTTACTGGATGCATCTAGTGGTCTAGTTGGACCCTAGGGACCCTCAGGATTCAAGGGGACTTAATCTCCCAACTTAAAACGGCCACAGAGCGTGTTTACACAGTGGGGAAGGGAGGGGACGGAGCCTGAGGTGACGTGTGCAAACACGCCCTGTGGCGCGTTTTAAGAGGTAGTTTTAATCCCCTGCCCTCTTATATACTAGGGGCTTACAGAGGAGGTCATGCTAATCACAGGGGGACCCCAACGCATAGTGTTCCCTAGTGTATGTAGGTGTTTTCACTGGATTCTGAGTGTCTTTTAACATAGCACTGGCTCTAGGACTGGTTAGTCAGACTCAGTTACCACCAGTATCCGTCTGAAAAAGTTGAGGGTACAGGATGATTTTGAAACAAGGCTTCTTTCTGCTCTTCTGTTGGTTCTTTCTGCACGTTATCCTTCTTCCTGCACTTTTCTTCATCTTTGAGGACTTCTGTTGCTTCTTTCTGCATTTCTTTTTTTTCTTTATGTGCGTTTTT
Organism: Triturus cristatus; assembly: GCF_964204655.1. Taxonomy (NCBI): domain Eukaryota; kingdom Metazoa; phylum Chordata; class Amphibia; order Caudata; family Salamandridae; genus Triturus; species Triturus cristatus. Next base: position 353,898,774 of record NC_140590.1, read on the forward strand.
TCTTCTTTCTTCACATGTCCTATCTCTGTAGGCATAGTTAGAAATTAGCATTTAAAAAACCTTTGAAATTCACTGAAAAAAACATAGGTTTCAGGGGCGTTATAGTTAGCTGGACTTTTCACTCGTACAAAACCATTGAAATTCCCCCGTTATAGTTAGTTCAGCTAACTATAACTTGCGCGCCCGCAATGCACTGCTGATGACGTCACATATTACATCACTCATGACATGGTCAGTGACATCACTCATGACATCACTGATGACATCTCAAATGACATCACTGATGACATCACTGATGACATCACTGATGACATCATCCTTGTGATCCTCTCCCCCTAACATAACCTTTGATACACACATTCAAAAATGGAAACTAAAATTTTCTAAAGAATGGACACACCAATATCAGTTACAACAACCTATTCAGTAATTCTAAGATCCACATACACATCCACTCATTCGCCAACAGTCCTATACAGTCACTCATACATGTACTCACTCATCATATGTACTCATACACCTATACATCCTGTTACACAACGCCCCTCATCCATAGAGTTACTCACACACATAGTCACTCATGCTAATAAAGAATCAAACATCCATTTGCTTGCATATACAGTTATACACACACCACCACACTTACTTCTACAGAAACTTACACATACTTAGTCTTTTAAACAATCACTTATAGAAACACATACTTATTCATACAGGAACTCTTTCAATCACTCACTCTCACATATACTCACTTATATACACCAATAGTCACATATACTAGTTTAAAACATATGTAGTTACTGATAGACACTATTGAGAGAGTCATTCACTCACTAACACACCCATGCATCCACCCATACAGTCCTGCACACATGCTGTCTTCAACACATACAAACAGTGAGTCACTCATTCATGCACCTCTGCACTACGTAATTCCCCCCACCGAACCATACAGACACTCAGACACTCAAACTGATACTCAAAAAACCAACTAATAACCTATATAGACAGTCATGTAGCTACTCACCAACCCATACAGCCACTTATACACAAAGTGAGAGACTGATACAGATATTTACATATTTAAACATTACTCACTAAGCCATGTATTCACTAAGATACACTTAATAAGTCAGTTATACAATCAATTTTTCAAAAACAAATCATCCATTTAGATACTTATATACCCATTTATTCTTCCATCGACCTTGAGATACACATATATAAAACATATGTAATTTTCAGAAAAACACACATTCACTGGATGATGTCATCAGTGATGTCATCAGTGATGTCATCAGTGATGTCATCAGTGATGTCACTGACCATGTCATGAGTGATGTAATATGTGACATCATCAGCAGTGCATTGTGGGCGCGCGCGTTATAGTTAGCTGAACTAACTATAACAGGGGAATTTCAATGGTTTTGTACGAGTGAAAAGTCCAGCTAACTATAACGCCCCTGAAACCTATGGTTTTTTCAGTGAATTTCTAAGGTTTTTTAAATGCTAATTCCTAACTATAACGTGCCTGAAACCTATGGTTTTTTCAGGGAATATAATATATATCTCCAGCTCACGTAATCCTCAAGCCAGACACTGACACCGCAGTTCCAGTACTCCAGATACGTTTTATTGTTTACTACATTACAGGGCTTCAACGTGTTTCCGCAGGATCCTCTGCCTTGTTTACACAGCGAGCCATAATGCTGCAATTACTTTTATGTTGATAAAAAACTGTCACATGGTCATAGACACAGACAACATACTTCAATATGCAGATACTTCATTAACAATTGCATAGGTTTGATGGATCTGTTAACTTTCTCTGTGTTTCAAAAAATTTTATGCATACATTACTCTTTTTTGTTTATTATTTCAATATTTGGTTTATCATTTTCCTATTTTTTATTTACATTTTATTAAGCCTTATGTGCAGATGGGTGAAAGTTACTCCGTGCTTTACTTCCCTCCAATCAAACCCACATGTGTTTAGATAATCTTCTATGTGCCTCAACTTAAAGTCCCTTAACATGTATTTCTCTTTAATGGATTCATCCCATGGTCAGCTAACTGGCACATGTATATATATATCCCTCATATATCATTGGGTCTATTTAGAGCAGAACAATCAGATTCTTGTGTTTTTGCTCTAGCCTGATTGGATGTGCTTTCCAATATAATATAGACAAGATCTCTCCAAGAAATAATAAATAATTGAACCCCATAAATAGTATCAATAAAGTGCAAGTGCAATTACCTCGAACTGAGCGTGTAAGGTGCAAGTACAAATGTTACCATCAATGTTGGTGAGTCAGTATCGGATATCCCAACCTTTGTATTGGATCATGCAAATTCTATCTTTTATCTGCTGTTTTGTACTCGACCTGACTATTGTGGCCCAGAAATGTGCAATTACGCAAAGAAAGTGCAAAATTCTCCTTGATTTGAACAGCTAGACTACCGATAACACTGGAACAAAGTGCCTATTCCAAAGGAAGTTGCTTTTTCCAATCTCTAAACTCTCAAAGTGCAAGTGCATCTGTGCATGTTAATTTTGAGTAAAGTGCAAATGCTTCTACTTTAGAGAACTATTAAAGTATACGCAACCACATCCCTAAGCATAATGCTTGTTTTGGAATGAACTATCTTCTAGTCTCGTCTACAATAAAGTGCAAGTGCTTCGGTGCATATTATTATTCTAAAGTGCAATGCATTACTGGAGATCACTTCTGGAATTCGACATAAAAGTGTAAGTATAAAAGATATTTGTTCAAATATATCAGTATAGTGTAATCTAATCGGAGCATATCACTAGCACCCTCTCATATGCATACAAATGTATCAATTAACATTTGCGCCTAACTGCCTAGTATACTCCATATTAAAAAAGAGAGCATTGGGGCATGATCTTAAAACCAAGTTGTTCAAATAGAAAATCACCTCTGTGAAGAATCCCATAAAACATTGTGCAGACATAGTCAGCATATTTCATATATAAATTAAATTTTTCTATTGTTAAATTGGTCCTTTACATGTTTATCTCACTCGAGGTGGACATACATGTCTTCATCAGATCCTAGGCATCTAGTTGTCTTACAATCAAAAATTAATATGTATCGAGATTCTAGCTGCCTAAGCTTGCCTTCGCGATTTCCACCTCATCTGCTTTTGGGGACAGAATCCACTTTGTTATGTTATGTTATGGGGATTTGTTGAGGGCACATTTTACCCGAAGGTCTCAAAGAGTTAGCCTGTCACGGGAAATGGTGAAGGGAAAGGGAGGAGGGCTAACTGCGGAGAAAACAAGACTCAAAACAGCCAGGCTTTGAGAGCCTTGCGGAACTTTCTGTGGTCGGTCTCCATATGAAGATTTAGAGGGAGTGCATTCCATAGGGTGGGGGCAAGATAAGAAAAAGATCTTCCGCCATTCCTGGTGGTGCGGATCTTGGATGGAATGAGAAGAAGTTTATTGGCAGATCTGAGGGATTGTTCCTTTTCAGTTTGTTGGCAAGATAGTGAGGGCCATGTCCACCGAACGTTTTGTGGACCAGACAGTTAATCTTGAAAGTAATACGTTTTCTGATAGGGAGCCAGTGGAGAGCTCTCAGACAAGCTATCAAAGGGGATCGAGATGGTAAATTTAGTACTAGTCTGGCCGCCGTGTTTTGGAGGACCTGGAGTTTTGTTAGATGCTTTTCATTAATGGAAGCCATAAGGGTATTGCCATAATCCAGCCAGCTGATGATTAATCCTTGCACCACGGCATTTGAGATGACAGGGGATCCATTTAAAGATCTTACGGAGGCAGCGCATTAGTCTGTAACAGATGTTTGCCACGTGATTGACATTATCGGACATAGTGAGATGGTTGTCAATTAGTACTCCTAGGTTGCGAAGTGTCGACTTGGGTGAGGGACATGTGCCGAGGCTGGGAGGCCACCAATCACTTGACCACAAGGTTTGTGCTTTACCGAAAAGAATGATTTCAGTTTTACTGGCGTTGAGTTGCAAATTGTTATTTAGCATCCAGCAGTGTATATTGGACATACACTGCCTGAATCGCAGTTTAGTGTTAGTGAGGTCTGGTCCTAATGTGATTAGCAGCTGAGTATCGTCGGCATACGATACTGTGTCAAAGCCATGTGATTTAGCTAGCTAAGGGTGTCACATACAGATTGAAGAGCGTAGGGCTCAAATAGAGCCCTGGGGGACACCCTTGTCTATAGGTTGGCTGCTGGATACGAAGGTACCCAAGTGAACTTTAGAGGTTCGAGTTGTCAAGTAGCTCCTGAGCCACTTCAGTGCAGTGCCCCCGACACCCATCTCCCACAGGCGATTCAAAAGAGTGCTGTTGGAGATGGTGTCGAAGCCAGCCGGCAGGTCAAGAAGGACCAGTATGGCTGATTGTCTGCCGTCAAGGGAGAGTCTAATGTTGTCTACTATTTCCAGCAGAGCGGTTTCAGTGCTGTGTGAGGCCCGGAAACCAGATTGAGATGCGTCCAGCAGATTGTTACTCTCCAAGTAGGTGGTAAGTTGTTTATTGATTAATGACTCTAGGACCTTCCCAAAGAAAGGGAGAAGGGAGATGGGCTGATAGTTGTTAGGCTGCATTGGGTCAAGAGTGGGTTTCTTTAGTATAGGTCTGATCATGGCCGCTTTCCACTGTGTTGGAACAGTTGAATGTAGTAAGGATAGATTGAGAAGTTTAGTACGGCCCGGAAGAAGGGCTGGCCAAATTTCAGGCAGAATATGAGGGGAGATTGGGTCAGCAGGGGAGCCTGATTTGACCTTACGGAGGGCGAATCTAACATCCTCTTGAGTGAATTCAGTGAATTCATTGAGGGGGGTAGAGGTCAGATTACTGACATGCCCATGATGATGTTTTTTGCCGGTCTTGTGGGGGAAAAGTCTGTGAATGTTGTTAATTTTGTCCACAAAAAAAGAGGACAGGGCATCCAACCACTCTTGCGATATAGGCTTTGCTGGCTGGCATGAGATTGGGTTGGTAAATTCTTTTAGTATTTTATACAATTCTTTGTGGGAATTAGAGGCCTGATTTATTCTATCACCTGAGTATTTTTTTTTTGCCGTGGCTATATGGTCAAGATAGTGTCTGTGAGTGGATTTATAGATCTGTCTGTCGTTAGCACTTTTTGAGTGCCTCCACTTGCATTCTGCTTTTCTAGAGGCGAGTTTGTCTGATTTGAAGTCGGCAGTGAACCAAGGTGATAATTTGTGGTGACGTTTAACTTTTTTTTCGGGGGCAATGCTGTCTAGGGCCTGACTGATTGCTGTCTCAAAGGACTCAGCTACAGAATTAGGGTGGTCTGTTTCAGATGGGGGGAGTGGAAAAATGAAGAGAAAAAGTGGCTAGGTTAACTTTATTCCATGGCCTACTCAGTGTTGGTTCTTTACGTGGGTTGCTTGAAATTAAAATTGTCTGTAAGGAAACGTTTAGTATATTATGGTCTGACCAAAGGACTGGTATTGGGGACTCGACCTTAATATGGGACGAGTTGGTGAATAGAAGATCGAGTGTGTGGCCTGTTGAATGGGAGGGGCCGACTACCAACTGGTTAAGACCCAAGGTGTTTAGGCTTGAGATGAGGGTGTTGGTATGATTATTGGATAGAAGCTCGGCATGATGGTTGAAGTCTCCCAATAAAAATAAATTATCTGCGGCCAGGACATGAGGCTCAATGGTTTCAATCAAAAGATTGGAGAAGTGAAATTTATTTCCCAGAGGGCGGAAAAGTAAGACACCTCTCCAGGATCCCTTAGAAATCCATTTTAAAAACGCAGAGTTCTCCCCAATCCGAGAGGAAGGTGTCTATTATACTAAGTTTGGAATTAGCTCTGAAGGCTATTGCTAGGTCCACCTCCTCTGTTGTTGTTCCTATCTAGTCTGATCAGTTGGTAGTCAGAGGGGAAAGCTGTCGCAATATCAGGGGGTGAGGACTCATGGAGCCACGTCTCTGTGACGAAAAAGATATCAGTTTTCTCAAAGTCTAGCAGAGTCCAGATTTTGAGGGCGTATTTAGAGATAGAACGTGCATCACAGTAAATCCCAGTTAGATGGTTGGGTGGGTCTATCAGGATGTCATTTGAAAGGTTGATGGGGCAAGGTTTAGAGAGGGGTCGGCCATTGGTGAGGATGTCTGTTAGATCAATCATGGGCCAGGCCAATGGAGGGAGATTTATAGATTTCTCTGAAGGGTATGCTCTATTAAGTGTGAGGAGCTCTTGACGAGTGTACTGTACTAAAGCCATGAGTGAACAACAAGTTTGTGGAGTGAGTGGGATGACGGAAGGGAATGGGCAATCAGGAGGAACTACAAAGTACATCAACTCCTCAACTTTTCCTGCATGGACATCATTAATATGACGGGCTACAGGATATTATTTCTCTCTGTTTTTCACTGCCCTAAGGTGCTGTAGGATCCTAACATGAACCATGTGGATTGTACAACCCACATAGTACTTGGGGCAGGTACATTGAAGGACATACACTACATGGTCGCTTTTACACTTAAAGAAGCGTGGAATTTTGTTGAATAATGGTAGTTGGATTTCCTTTTTATTTATTCCATGCTTGCACGCCTTACACTTTGAACACCTATTATAACCTGGATTGGCCCTCAGCCAACTCTCTGTTTCAACTACCTCGGGGCTGTTTTTCACCAGTTGCTGCCTCATAGACTTAGCTCGTCTATAGGAGATGAGGGGTTTACGTGTATCCAACCTGCTTATTGTTGAGTCCCCTTTAATCCAGATGCCAATGCATATTCATGCAGTCTCTCACCCTTGCATGATAGGCATTGTATCCGGTTATCATCCTAACTTCCTGTGCAGTGTCTCCTGTAGGTGTCTTCACACTTTTTTCTTTAAATAAGATGTCTTCTCTGGGTAGCCCATCCACTTTCCCTAGAGCTTGATTCAAAACTTGCTGACTGTAGCCTCTCTTTGAATCTTGCTGTTAAATCAGTTTGTGCTTGCTTAAGAGGGCTAACCTCACTGCAGTTTCTCTTCATACGGTGATGTTCTGCATGAGGGATACTTTGTTTCAACTTTTGTGGATGAAAATTACTTGAGTGAAGAATAAAGTTTCCTGCAGTGGGTTTTCAAAAAATGTGTGTGTGCAATTTGCCTTCTTTAATAAAAACCTCCAAATCTAAAAAGTGCACTCGTGATTCACTGATGGTGCTTGTAAAGGTTAGGTTTAGCGCATTGTTGCTGAGAGCTGCTATAAACATTCTCGCCCTTTCAGCTGACCCTCTCCATACAATAAACAGGTCATCTATAAAACGACACCAGACTTTAATGTTTTCATACCACTCTGCCTCATATTTGACCCTGAGCACCTGCTATTCCCACCAGCCCATGTGTAGATTCGCCTAGCTTGGGGTAAAGCGGGTACCCCTGGGCGTGCCCCTTAGCTGCCTGTCAGTGTCATTCCCAAAAAGGAAAAAGAAATTCTAGGCACAGTTCAGCCATTTTGATCAGCATCTCAGAGTGTTGATAAACCTTTATCGGCTTGGTACCCAAAAAGTGTCTAAGAGCTCTTAAGCCATTTCTGTGCGCAATACTCGTCTACAACGAGGCTACATCTAAAGTTATCAGGAAATCTGATTCTTCTCAATGAACTTCATGCAACTCTTAGAAAGTCCCAGGTGTCCTGAATGTAGGACGGCAGGGATTTTACAAGATCCTGAAGAAAGTAATCTGTGTATCGTGATTTTCATTTTTATATTTTATTTTATTTTGAAGGTTTAATATAGGGCAAACATGACCCTTGCGGGTATCAGGGTGCTTTACAAGTGAGGTAATTAAACAAAAGAGACAATGTACAAAAGAAACATAGTATTTCAAAATAATGTCTTATGTTCCAGCTGGTTGTTCTAAGAGTCTGGTTCAATGTTCAAGTGAACTTCGTCATGAGAAGAGATTTGACTTCTTTTTTGAAGGAGGCAGTTGAGGGGTTAAGTCTGGTTTCTGGGGATATTGCATTCCAAATCCTTGGAGCAATTCCAGAGATGGCGTGGTTATATGTTTTCTTCTTGGTAAATCATTGAGGCTTTAGAAGAAAGTTGCTGGTGCTCCTGGATGATCTGTTTCCACATGAAAGCTCCAGTTTCTGGGCCAGAAACCTTGGGGTGTTGTGATGTATGGCTTTATGCATCATGCAGGCGATTTTTAATTGATGAGGTTTCAAAAAGACTCCCAATGGCCAAAATTATCGGTCTACCAGGAGGGGATACCATATCCTTGTGGATCTTTGGTATGAGGTACAGTACTGGTGTTAAAGGATTATACATTTTTAAGTATTGATATTCTCCTTCTGTAATAAGTCCCATTCCCCTCCATCTCGATAGTTCCTTGTGATATTTGTTCTTGACCTCCAAGAGATTACTTTGTGTTAGCATTAAGTGTCCCTTAACTGAAGTTTGGCTTCCTCGTTGTATTTGCTCAGGGTTCACAGAACTACATTTTCCCCTTTGTCCGATTGTCGGATCACTATGTCAGTCCTTGATTTTCCAATTTAATAATTCTTGTGTAGTTCCTTTCTTTTTCTGTGATGTCCTTCCCATAGTTTTTACTAGATTCTATTGAAAGTTCTTTTAGGTCCTTAATGACTCGATCTGAAAATAAGTCAATTGAATCTTTTGGAGGTATCGGAACTAAGGTTGATTTCTTTTTCAAACAAGTTGTACTAGTTCCATAAATGTCTATGCCCAGCCTGTCAGCAATATCCTTGCATGATGTTTCCATATTCAAATCATCATTAGCCCTCTCCAATGCATCCGAATCCCTGAGAAGGTTCAAATCGTCTATCACCAAATTGCTCTGTGCCGCTTGACCCAAGCTCTCTTATATACGATTTTTACTGCCTGCTAGTCTTCCAAAATATTTTTTTTAGTTTTAGTTTTCTTACATATTTGTAAAAGTCTATTCAGGTTTGGGTGCAATTAAAGTTTGTTAGTTTGCAATAGGAAAGGCCTAGAGATAAGGTGTTGATCTCTGCTTCAGATCGTGTCAGGTCGGATAGATTGATGACAGTAATGGATGTTTTTTCTTTTTGCTCTGGTTGTTTTCTTTCGTCTTCACACCTGACCGCAACTCCATACCTTCTCCTTCTTCTCTTGCACATCCTCTGGATCCCTGGGCGCTATCCCTTCTGGGTGGCCTTAGCCTGACATTGATGTTTCGATCCATTCCTAAAATACGCATCTCTTCGATCACTGTCGATGGTCTTTCTACATTTCCTCTGGCTCTGTCTTCAAGGTCTGTATCTACCTCAGAGCTTGTATCTCCCATCTTTCTTTTATATTTGTTTGTATTTCCTGAGGTTACATTTGCTTGATAAGTTTTGGCAGCATAGGGAATCAAAACGTCTGGCAAAAGCATATATTTGACCTCTTTGGTAATCCAAGCGGTCCCTGGTAAATGTAATCGCCTTTTTATCCTTGATTGATTTTTAATGTTTGTTCAATTTTGACTCTTGGGGGCAGATTTACAATAACTGGCGCATCCCTGCATATCAGCAGGGATGCGCCAGTTATTGTGCGTCACGGCTCCACCACCATGGATGCGCCGCATTTACAATGCGGCGCACCATGGGGCAAAAACGGACAGATGCGTGACACATCTGTGCCGTAAAGGCAGCGCATTGCTGAAGTTGCGTCGCAAGCGTGACGCAGCTCCAGCAAGGCTCTGGGGTGCCCTATCTGTACAATGCTGCATCAATCCTTATGCCTGTTTCAAGCAGGCGCAGGGTTTTGACGCAGCATGGGCTCAAAAGTGACTGAGTGAAATCTTGTAGATTTCACTCAGCCACTTTTAGGAGGCGTTCCTGTGACGGAACGCCCCCGCCTGCACAGGAACGCCTACTTCTGGCACAGGGCTCTACACCGTGACGCATCTCCCAGATGTGTCACATTGTAAATACCCCGCAGCATGGCGCTGGTTTTGCGCCGCCGCTGCGTCACAAAAGTGACGCAACAGCGGCATAAAAGAGGCGCAAGGGGCTTGTAAATCTGCCCCTAGGTCTTTATCGCATTTCCCGAAAACCTCTGGTTTTGCTATAGTATTTAATTCTTGTTGTAATTTTTTGATTTCTTAGAAAGAAGTAAGAGCACTGAAGAAAGAAACAACAGAGGTGCAAAAAGAAGCAAGAACGGTACAGAAAAAGGTAGAAAATGTGCACAAAGAGACAATAGAGGTACAGAAAGAGGCAGGATAGGTGCAGAAAGAAGAAAGAGAAGTGCAGAAAGAAGCAACAGAGGTGGTGAAAGAGGCACAAAGGGTGCAGAAAGAGCAAGAGAAGTGTAGAAAGAAGCAGCAGAGGTGCTGAAGGAGGCGCAAAGGGTACAGAAAGAGGCAAGAGGTGTGCAGATACAGCAGGAAAGGTGCAGAAAGGTGAAAGAGGGGTGCAGAAAGAGGCAAGAGGGGTGCAGAAAGAAGCAGGTGAGGTGCAGAAAGACGGAAGAGAGGTGCAGAAACATGCAAGAGAATTGCAGAAAGAGGCAGGAGAATTGCTGAAATAAGCAACAGAGGTGTAAAAAGAACCAAGAGAAGTGCTGAAAGAGGCAAGGGAGGTGCTGAAAGTACCAAGAGCAGTGCAGAAAGAATGAACAGTACAAAAAGAAGCACGAGCAGTACAGAAAAGGGTAGAAGAGGTGCACAAAGAAGCAAGAGAAGTGCTGAAAGAGGCATGAAGGGTGCAGAAAGAGCAAGAGCAGTGCAGAAAGAACCAACAGAGGTACAAAAAGAAGCAAGAACCGTACAGAAAAAGGTAGAAGAGGTGCACAAAGAAGCAAGAGAGGTTCAGAAAGATGCAACAGAGGTGCAGAAAGACACAAGATACAGAAACAAGTAAGAGAAATGCATAAAGAAGCAACAGAGATGTAGATTGGAGAAGGAGGCAAGAGGGATACAGAAAGAAACAAGAGGTGCAGAAAGAGGCATGAGGGGTGCAGAAAGAAGCAAGAGGGGTGCAGAAAGAAGAAACAGAGTTGCTTAAAGAGGCAAGAGGGGTACAGAAAGAGGCAAGAGAAGTACAGAAAGAAGCAACAGAGCTGCTGAAGGAGGCAAGAGAGGTGCAGAAACAGGCAAGAAAGGTACAGAAAGAAGGAACATGGGTGCAGAAAGATGTAAGAGGGATACAGAAATTTGCAAGAGAGGTGCAGAGAGAAGCAAGAGCAGTGCCGAAAGAAGCTAGAGAAGCTAGAGAAAGACCTAACAGAGGTGCAAAAAGAGGCAGGAGGGGTGCAGAAAGAGGTAGGAGAGATTCATAAATTGACAAGAGAGGTACAGAAAAAGGCAAAAGGGGTGCAGAAAAAAGGAAGAGAAGTGCAAAAATAAGCTAGAGAAGTGCAGAAAGACCTAACAGAGGTACAAAAAGAGACAGGAGGGGTGCAGAAAGAGGTAGGAGAGATGCACAAATTGGCAAGAGAGGTGCAGAAAGAGGGAAGAGGGGTACAGAAAGAGGGAAGAGGGGTGCAGAAAGAAGCCCAGTGAGGTGGAGAAAGAGGCAACAGAGGTGCAGAAAGACACAAGAGAATTGCAGAAACAAGCGAGAGAAGTGCAGAAAGAGATAAGAGAATTGCTGAAACAAGCAACAGAGGTGTAGAAAGAAGCAAGAGAAGTGCAGAAAGAGGCAAGTGAGGTGCAGAAGGAAGCAAGAACAGTGAAGAAAGAACAAACATAGGTGCAAAAAAGGCAAGAGTGGTGCAGAAAGAGATAGGAGAGGTGCACAAAGGCAAGAAAGGTACATAAAGAGGCAGGAGGGGTACAGAAAGAACAAAGAGAAGTGCAGAAAGAGGCAAGAGAATTGCTGAAAGAAGCAACAGAGGTATAGAAAGAAGCAAGCGAAGTGCAGAAAGAGGCAAGTAAGGTGCATAAAGAAGCAAGAGCAGTGTAGAAAGAACCAACAGAGATACAAAAAGTGGAAAGACGGGTGCAGAAAAAGGTAGGAGAGGTGCACAGAGGCACGACAAGTACAGAAAGAGGTAGAAGGGGTGCAGAAAGAAGTAAGAGAAGTGCAGAAAGAAGCAACAGAGGTCCTGAAAGAGGCACTAAGGGTACAGAAAGAAGCAACAGAGGTACAGAAAGAGGCAGGAGAAGTACAGAAACAGGTAGGAAAGGTGCAGAAACAGAGAACATGGATGCAGAAAGACTCAAGAGAGGTACAGAAAGAGAAAAGAGGGGTGCAAAAAGAGGCAAGAGGGGTGCAGAAAGAAGCCAGTGTGGTGCAGAAAGAGGCAAGAGAGGTGCAGAAAGACACAAGAGAGGTGCAGAAACAAGGAAGAGAAGTGCAGAAAGAGGCAAGTGAGGTGCTGAAAGAGGCAAGAGATGTACAGAAAATGGCAAGAGAACAGGAGAAAGAGACAAAATGGATGCAAAAAAGGGAAGAAGGGTGCAGAAAGAAGCAAGAGAGGGGCAGAAAAAAGCAAGGGAAGTGCAGAAACAGGCAAGAGAAATGCACAAAGAGGCAAGAGAGGAGCAGAAAGAGGCAAGAGAGGTGTTGAAAGAAGCAAGAGACGTGCAGAAAGAGGGAACCAGGGGTGCAGAAGGAGGCAAGGGAAGTGCGGAAACAGGCAAGCAAAATGCACAAAAAGGCAAGAGAGGAGCAGAAAGAGGCAAGAGAGGAGCAGAAACAGGCAAGAGAGGTGCAGAAAGAGAAACGAGGGGTGCAGAAAGAGGCAAGAGGGGTGAAGAAATAAGCAAGGGCAGTGCAGAAAGAGATTGGAGAAGGAGGCAAGAGGGATACAGAAAGAAACAAGAGGTGCAGAAAGAGGCATGAGGGGTGCAGAAGGAAGAAACAGAGTTGCTTAAAGAGGCAAGAGGGGTACAGAAAGAGGCAAGAGAAGTGCAGAAAGAAGCAACAGAGGTGCTGAAGGAGGCAAGAGGTGCAGAAACAGGCAAGACAGGTACAGAAAGAAGGAACATGGGTGCAGAAAGATGTAAGAGGGATACAGAAATTTGCAAGAGAGGTGCAGAGAGAAGCAAGAGCAGTGCTGAAAGAAGCTAGAGAAGCTAGAGAAAGACCTAACAGAGGTGCAAAACGAGGCAGGAGGGGTGCAGAAAGAGGTAGGAGAGAGTCATAAATTGGCAAGAGAGGTACAGAAAAAGGCAAAAGGGGTGCAGAAAAAAGGAAGAGAAGTGCAAAAATAAGCTAGAGAAGTGCAGAAAGACCTAACAGAGGTACAAAAAGAGACAGGAGGGGTGCAGAAAGAGGTAGGAGAGATGCACAAATTGGCAAGAGAGGTGCAGAAAGAGGGAAGAGGGGTACAGAAAGAGGGAAGAGGGGTGCAGAAAGAAGCCCAGTGAGGTGGAGAAAGAGGCAACAGAGGTGCAGAAAGACACAAGAGAATTGCAGAAACAAGCGAGAGAAGTGCAGAAAGAGATAAGAGAATTGCTGAAACAAGCAACAGAGGTGTAGAAAGAAGCAAGAGAAGTGCAGAAAGAGGCAAGTGAGGTGCAGAAGGAAGCAAGAACAGTGAAGAAAGAACAAACATAGGTGCAAAAAAGGCAAGAGTGGTGCAGAAAGAGATAGGAGAGGTGCACAAAGGCAAGAAAGGTACATAAAGAGGCAGGAGGGGTACAGAAAGAACAAAGAGAAGTGCAGAAAGAGGCAAGAGAATTGCTGAAAGAAGCAACAGAGGTATAGAAAGAAGCAAGCGAAGTGCAGAAAGAGGCAAGTAAGGTGCATAAAGAAGCAAGAGCAGTGTAGAAAGAACCAACAGAGATACAAAAAGTGGAAAGACGGGTGCAGAAAAAGGTAGGAGAGGTGCACAGAGGCACGACAAGTACAGAAAGAGGTAGAAGGGGTGCAGAAAGAAGTAAGAGAAGTGCAGAAAGAAGCAACAGAGGTCCTGAAAGAGGCACGAAGGGTACAGAAAGAAGCAACAGAGGTACAGAAAGAGGCAGGAGGAGTACAGAAACAGGTAGGAAAGGTGCAGAAACAGGGAACATGGATGCAGAAAGACTCAAGAGAGGTACAGAAAGAGAAAAGAGGGGTGCAAAAAGAGGCAAGAGGGGTGCAGAAAGAAGCCAGTGTGGTGCAGAAAGAGGCAAGAGAGGTGCAGAAAGACACAAGAGAGGTGCAGAAACAAGGAAGAGAAGTGCAGAAAGAGGCAAGTGAGGTGCTGAAAGAGGCAAGAGATGTACAGAAAATGGCAAGAGAACAGGAGAAAGAGACAAAATGGATGCAAAAAAGGGAAGAAGGGTGCAGAAAGAAGCAAGAGAGGTGCAGAAAAAAGCAAGGGCAGTGCAGAAAGAGGCAAGATAATTGCTAAAAAGAAGCAACAGAGATGAAGAAAGAAGCAAGAGAAGAGCAGAAAGAGGCAAGTGAGGTGTAGAAAGAAGCAAGAGCAGTGCAGAAAGAACCAATAGAGGTGCAAAAAGAAGCAAGAGGGGTACAGGAAGAGGTAGGACAGGTGCACAAAAAGGCAAGAGAGGTACAGAAAGAAGCAGGAGGGGTGGAGAAAGAAGGAAGAGAAGTATAGAAAGAAGCAGCAGAGGTGCTGAAGGAGGCGCAAAGGGTACAGAAAGAGGCAAGAGGTGTGCAGATACAGCAGGAAAGGTGCAGAAAGGTGAAAGAGGGGTGCAGAAAGAGGCAAGAGGGGTGCAGAAAGAAGCAGGTGAGGTGCAGAAAGACGGAAGAGAGGTACAGAATCATGCAAGAGAATTGCAGAAAGAGGCAGGAGAATTGCTGAAATAAGCAACAGAGGTGTAAAAAGAAGCAAGAGAAGTGCTGAAAGAGGCAAGGGAGGTGCCGAAAGTAGCAAGAGCAGTGCAGAAAGAACCAACAGTACAAAAAGAAGCAAGAGCAGTACAGAAAAGGGTAGAAGAGGTGCACAAAGAAGCAAGAGAATGGCTGAAAGAGGCATGAAGGGTGCAGAAAGAGCAAGAGCAGTGCAGAAAGAACCAACAGATGTACAAAAAGAAGCAAGAACCGTACAGAAAAAGGTAGAAGAGGTGCACAAAGAAGCAAGAGAGGTTCAGAAAGATGCAACAGAGGTGCAGAAAGACACAAGATACAGAAACAAGTAAGAGAAATGCATAAAGAAGCAACAGAGATGTAGATTGGAGAAAGAGGCAAGAGGGATACAGAAAGAAACAAGAGGTGCAGAAAGAGGCATGAGGGGTGCAGAAAGAAGAAACAGAGTTGCTTAAAGAGGCAAGAGGGGTACAGAAAGAGGCAAGAGAAGTGCAGAAAGAAGCAACAGAGGTGCTGAAGGAGGCAATAGAGGTGCAGAAACAGGCAAGAAAGGTACAGAAAGAAGGAACATGGGTGCAGAAAGATGTAAGAGGGATACAGAAATTTGCAAGAGAGGTGCAGAGAGAAGCAAGAGCAGTGCTGAAAGAAGCTAGAGAAGCTAGAGAAAGACCTAACAGAGGTGCAAAAAGAGGCAGGAGGGGTGCAGAAAGAGGTAGGAGAGATTCCTAAATTGGCAAGAGAGGTACAGAAAAAGGCAAAAGGGGTGCAGAAAAAAGAAAGAGAAGTGCAAAAACAAGCTAGAGAAGTGCAGAAAGACCTAACAGAGGTACAAAAAGAGACAGGAGGGGTGCAGAAAGAGGTAGGAGAGATGCACAAATTGGCAAGAGAGGTGCAGAAAGAGGGAAGAGGGGTACTGAAAGAGGGAAGAGGGGTGCAGAAAGAAGCCCAGTGAGGTGGAGAAAGAGGCAACAGAGTTGCAGAAAGACACAAGAGAATTGCAGAAACAAGCGAGAGAAGTGCAGAAAGAGATAAGAGAATTGCTGAAACAAGCAACAGAGGTGTAGAAAGAAGCAAGAGAAGTGCAGAAAGAGGCAAGTGATATGCAGAAGGAAGCAAGAACAGTGAAGGAAGAACAAACACAGGTGCAAAAAAGGCAAGAGTGGTGCAGAAAGAGATAGGAGAGGTGCACAAAGGCAAGAAAGGTCCATAAAGAGGCAGGAGGGGTACAGAAAGAGCAAAGAGAAGTGCAGAAAGAGGCAAGAGAATTGCTGAAAGAAGCAACAGAGGTATAGAAAGAAGCAAGCGAAGTGCAGAAAGAGGCAAGTAAGGTGCATAAAGAAGCAAGAGCAGTGTGGAAAGAACCAACAGGGATACAAAAAGTGGGAAGACGGGTGCAGAAAAAGGTAGGAGAGATGCACAGAGGCACGACAAGTACAGAAAGAGGTAGAAGGGGTGCAGAAAGAAGTAAGAGAAGTGCAGAAAGAAGCAACAGAGGTCCTGAAAGAGGCACAAAGGGTACAGAAAGAAGCAACAGAGGTACAGAAAGAGGCAGGAGAAGTACAGAAACAGGTAGGAAAGGTGCAGAAACAGGGAACATGGATGCAGAAAGACTCAAGAGAGGTACAGAAAGAGAAAAGAGGGGTGCAAAAAGAGGCTTCGCGCACCGAGCACCCACGAAGCGTTGTGCGTGCCGTGCACGCACCGTGCGCGCTCCGTGCGCGCACCCCGCGCATTTTTGACAAAAAAATAAATGTTTTTTTCACCCTTGGGAGTCCTTCAGTGACCCCCTGACAAAGGCTAGGGGGTCAGGAACTGTCCACCCTGCCCCCTTTTCACGTTCTCCACCTTTGTTTTTCACTGCCTCAGACTGCGAGAGACAAAATGGCGGCCGCCACTTCCTGATTTCGACCGATTTGAATGTTTACTGACATCTAACAACCAATCAGAATTGCGCTCTTGCACGGCAGGGTGCGCGCACCGTGCGCGCACGGTGCGCGCGTATAGATATTGATATGGTTTTAAATGCTATTTTCTCAGCAAATACTTAACAGATTTACACGAGACCTTCAAAAGGCACTTCCTTGACCTTATGGCTACCTCTCTGCCAAATTTCACATAATTTTGTTTAGCCGTTCGGGCTGTACCTTCGACTAAAGGTCCTATGGAAAAATGCATGGGGAAAACGCATTTTGGGACCCCCCTTTTTTCTCGGCCCCCGCTTGACTAGTCACCCCGAGACTTTCAGGGTAGGAGCGGAGCGGAGCGGAGCGCCCCACCTATTTTGAAAAATTCACGAGGATTCGTCATCTGGCACCAAAGTTATTCAAAATAGAACTTTCAGATTTCCTATGGAAACACGGTCCTAACTATAACTATCTAGATAATATATATATATATATATATATATATATATATATATATATATATCTCTCTCTCAAAGCTCCAAGGTTCCCACCTGTGGAGGCGCACTCTGACATCCACTGCAGCAACCTTCATGAGGTAAAAGGCGGATCGTTGGGCGGATCCAGTTTACAGTATGCCTGTCGATTCACGCCTGACGCGTTTCATGCTCATTGCAATCTTCAGAGGCGCGACAGTCATTTTGGCCACACCACCCACTTAAAAATATGAGCCCTCCAATGGGCGACTCAAATGAGTCCGTGTTGGTTTGTGGCTCTTGTAGTGTGTGCCTCAGTTGTGTGCCGCTGTCTGAGACGTTTCAAGCCACCAATGGGCCTCCACTCGCACATCTGACTTGTAAATCCTCCATGGATGCCTCCACATTGAGAATCCGTGATTCGGAGCTCCGTGGCCCCAAATTTCCAGGTGGTGCATCTCCCGCAGCTGGGAGGCCGCGTAAAAATCAAAGCTCCAAGGTTTCCACCTGTGGAGACGCACTCTGACAGATATCGATATTTGGGAATTTTGCCATCTGATTGGCTGAGGCGTTAAAAATGCTTACCTCCGATTCCTTACCTCTCCGTCGGTGCCTCGGAGTAGGTCTGAGCCGTTTGGGAGGTAACCGGCAACTTTGGTCTACGGTGTTAAAGATCATTCAGATGCGTGAAGTCTCATCACTATTCGTCGATCGGTAGCCAATCAGCGAGAAAAACAATAACAATGAAATTGATTGGCTACCGATCGACGAATAGTGATGCGACTTCACGCATCTGAATGATCTTTAACACCGTAGACCAAAGTTGCCGGTTACCTCCCAAACGGCTCAGACCTACTCCGAGGCACCGACGGAGAGGTAAGGAATCGGATTTCTTTGACTCTCAATGCCAGAAAATAATACTTAGACTGGCGAAACCGCTTATCGTATGTTCCATCAACACTGGAACGCTTACGTTTGCGTGTTCGCCAGTATACTTGCAATCGATATTTTGCCTTCGGGGTTGTTATACCTGCTAGTTAGGGGAAGTCACAAAAGATGTTTCAACAGAGCGCATATAGGACATTCTGTTCAGATCCTATTTTTTAATCATGAACTCACTACTTCTGGGGTTTAACAGTTTTTCAATTCCCCCCACAATTTCTATTTTTTCAGGGCGGGGCCTCCTTCAAACCTGAGTCTATTCTGGGTGAGGTGAGGTTTACTTCTCGTGCTAACCAGATTAACTTATATAGACTGAGTGCACGAAGAAGGTATACACCACAAAAGGTTGTATTTTTAACATATTCACTGTTCCTTTTTTCACATTCCACTGTTGCAGTAGCAATTAATAATTTAAAAGGTCCTGACGAAAGCCATTTGACCATGGGGTCAAGCAGGCTGAAACATGTTGACCACATTGTTAAACAGCCTATTTGTTAAAAGCTGTTTCTGCACCATTTTTAAATAAGGATTGGTAGGAATATCTTGCATTAAACTATCTTCTTCCTCCAACTCCTTTTTTAACATTTTCACTTTACTGCACTGCACTGTTTATATATCATTTCGGTATATACCTGCACATCTTGCCTAAGCTAGTGACTTGGCTGTCTTCTTTCCTTCCCCCTTCCCGGGCTTTATCCAAGTGCTCTGGTTAACACCGTACCACAAATAATACTCCAGGTCGGAGTGGTTTATAGTGGTGGGAAGGTTGGATATCCAGATGATGACACCTACCAATCACTGGTTATTGATGGAAATCCTTTACAACCATTCAGCACTCTAAGGTTCTTTCTCATATTCTACATCTATTTCTATCTCTTTGTTGACCGTGCCCAACATTTAGGCTGACAGACTCCTTTTTGTATTATTGATTACTGAACAGGGGATTGAGTCTGTCCAGGTCTTTAAACTTTCCCTTGGACCCTTTCTTTTTATGTTCTGATCACTGTTGACATCTCAAATGACAAAAATGATCACATCACTGATGACATCATCCACATGATAATATGATGCACATACTGAAGCCCTAATATAAACTTTGATACAAACACTCTAAAATACAGACTACTATTTTTGAAACCATACACACAACAATGCCAGATACTACATACCACCCACTATTTCCTAGGTCTACACTCACATCCAGTCCTTATACATACAGTTACTCATCAATACAGTACTAGCACTCATACACCTATACATACAGTCACACCTCGCCACTCATCCATAGAGTTACTCACACATCTAGTCAGTCATGCAAAGAATCAATCACATACCCATTTATTCATGTAAACAGTTATACACTCCAACTCCCTTATTTATACACACACCACATCACTTATTTATGCAGATACTAACAAATACTTACTGTCTTATTCAATCACCGATACAAGCAGACACTCATTTATACACCCTCTCTTCAAATAACTTACTCTCACGTATAGTCATTTATATACTCCAACACTCACATATACTGCCTTAAAACATATGTAGTTACTCACACATATATGACTGAGACATTAATTCACTCACCAGCACACCCATACACACACTAACTCACCCATACAGCCCTTCCCAGATGTACTTTTGAATCCATACAACCAGTGAATCACCCACTCAGACATCTATGCACAGAGTCACACACCCCCACCCACCCACACAGAGACTCAAGCACCCATACAGATACTCAGACAACAAATCAATAACCCATATAGACACTCATGTAGCTACTCACCAACCCATGCAGCCGCTTATATACCAACTGAGAGACTAATACAGACTTTCACACAGTTTAGTCACTAACCCATGCATTCAGTAAGACACGTTCAATCACTCACTTATACAGTCAGTCACGCACCTACTAAATAATCCTTTCAGGCACTTGTAAATCCACTCATTCTTCAATACACCTTGGCATAGATATATATGAAAAATATTTAAGCTTTACAGAAACACACATTCACTGGATGATGTCATCAGTAATGTGATCAGTGATGTCATTTGATAATAGGTAGGATGAGAATGACAATGAAAATGATGACGAATTTTCAGATGATTTTCTAAATTGTAAATAACTTCCGTACAATGTTGTTCATCAGCGTGCAGGGAACCATCAGCCCCAAATGGGAGCTTGAACCAATCTAGGAGCATGTGCAAGTGTGCCTGCTGAAGAGAGTGTCCCAGAGGGAGGTTTACATCTTGCCACTCAAAATCCATCATTAAGTGTAACTTGTACTTCTGTTGTCATTACTGTCCCTGGTGTGTCCTTTGCCACTACAACCCTTAGTACATCTGATACTCTTACTCCACTAGATTTGGGAGCATGACCCATACAGAAGAGGTGTTCCTCGGAAATATGAACATTGTTGCTACTGTCACAGATTCAGAATCACATATTCAGACGGACGAGACCCCTTTTAGAGAATTAAATGTTACAAAATAAAAAGCAGAATTTGAAGAGCCTGCAAAGGGAAACCTTGAGTTGCATTTCATAGATGTGTACAATGAAGCAGAACGTAGGTTCTTGAGGAGGGAAGCTGCAAGATATGCTTGTACGGTTCATGAGAAATTAGAAGGATTGTCCTTCAAATCTGGGGTTTATTTGAATTGAAGTCAGAAATTAAAGAATAATTTTTAAGGTTCACAGCTGAGGATGCACAATGAAGTTAAGAACACTAGGGTGGTGATTACAATGGCGGGTGGATCGCCACCGCAAGGCCTTTCCATGGCCATGATGCCGCCATGAAAAGGCTGGTGGGGATGTGCTATGGGGGCCCATTGCTGGCCCCCGGGAGGTTGTGGGGGCTGGGGGGCTGAACTTGGGGGATACCTATGGTACCCCCTTCATTGCCATGCACAAGGTGGCAGGCACCGCGCTGTGACCTGCCACGTTGTGCATGGCAATGCACAACATGCCTCTTTGGCATTGCGGTGGGTGCTGCTTACAGCAGCACCCGCCACAGTGTCAAAGATGCAGAATGAGACTGCCATGGTGGCGGTTGCATCCTAATTGGTGGTGCTGGACCACCGCACCGCTGGCGGCCGGTCCCAGCTCAGCTAGAGTGCCATCCTAACCAGGTCCTAATTTTGCATGTCAAAGAGTTGGTGTAATGCATATGTGAGAGGGAGGATACCCAGAACTATAAGGACCATTGTGCAAAAATGGAGAAGAAACATAGAAAAGAGGATATATGTGGGCCTGAAGGGGGAGTTAGTATGAGTCATACTGATACCAGAGAGTACCTATTGAGAAAGGTTCATGGAAGTGGGTATGTTCATATGCCCAGGAGTCGTGGTGATCTTTTTACAGTCACAAACCAATTTCCAAAGTTAGGGGAGAACCCTGACCAATGGTATACTGCAGTGGCTAAACCTGTGAAGACTTTGAACGTGCTTTGGGAGGAATTGGAAACTTTCTTTGATGTTGTGGTCACTAAAGATTTGTTGGAAGGATTCAAGGTGGCTGTAGATTGGCCAATTGCTGAACCAAAGAGAGATGCTAGAAAAGAATACACCTTCCCCTACCACAAGTATAATCAGTGATTGTTAATTTGAAAAGGAGGTCCAGCAGAAAGAGGTTGATTAACTCAAAATAACCAGAACTACCCAAGAGTCCAAGGAATCTGATGCAAGTTTTCAGACAGTACTATGGTGCTGAAAATCCTGAAAGAGAACATCTTAGTGGGTTCATATGGTTTGCATGCAGAAATTAGCTCTCATATACAGCAGAATGTGATTTGTTGGCAGTCAAAGTCCCTGGATGAGACTCTCTGTTATGCGATATCGCAGTGACAATATTTTTCCTGAGTTTTTTATAGCGCGAACTTGACCTGAAAGTATCAGAGCACTTTACATGAGCACCAGTTGCATTACAGATGGACACATTAATTTTGTTGGGCACGGTGAGATCAAGTGATTTGCCCAGAATCACAAGATGTTGAGCATCCCTTGCCAAGACTCGAACCCAGTTTCCCAGCTTCGTGGTTGCCCACTCTAGCCCTAAGGCTACATCATGTGAAGAAATTCAATTTGGCACAGACTAAATTGGCACAGACAGGATGTCAAACTGGTCTGTATGTGGCAGGTCCGGGTATAGTTCTGTTCCTGAGTCAGTGCAGGAATGCGCGGAGTTGATTTTCAAAGTGATGGTCAAATATCACAGACAAGGAATTTTGGTTCATAAGGCAAAGGTCGAGGGATGGCTCATAATTGGATTGCAGGGATGGACATAAACATGTTGAAGAAAAACCCTACTTGTCATATTTGTAATAGAGTGGGCCACTAGAAAAGAGAATATAGATTCAACGCAAATTGAACGCAAAATGTTGTTCAAATCTCAATGTGATGCAGAATATGCAAGTTCAAAGGTCATACATTGCCAACATTCCCAAGCCCAAATAATAGAGTAAAAAATGGCCAATGGAAGGTATAATTTGAATCTAAACTCAAAGGTTCAACAGAACCGCATCATGAGTGCTGATAATCAAAAATGCCTGATATTTGCAAATCCCATTGGACTGGATCCTTATCAATCACAATGACGGTGCCTGAGAGGGGAGGAGGACTGCGTACTTGGTGCAGTTCTAGAGATAAACCAGAGTGGGCCATATGTAGATGGGCATGTAACTGGCTACACCATATAATTTTGAGCTATACTGGAGCTACCCGGTCTACTGTTAAAACAGTAGAAGTCCTGAGCCTACCTCTCTTGGGAAAACAGGTCCAGTTTGTAGGTTTTTTTAAATCAGGAAAAACAAACCCAATTTCATCTAAGGTCCCTGTAAAAATAGGGCCACTTGAAGAGGACAGCAGTCTGTAATATGTACTGCCAGTCTTAGACTGATAAATGAGGGCCCTACACATTCAGGGGGCCACACGATTGACCTCATTTTCTCTAATATGAAGAACGTGTTGCCTGAAGCACCATTCCCTCTGACATGGTCAGACCACTCTCTGGTCCCTTTTACACTAAACATGGTCTATGACACTTCTGCTTCAAGCAAATGTTACTTCTTGAAGAGACAATGGAAAAGGCTGACCCCTGACACTATGGGCCCTGTCCTAGCACAAACCACCCCTTCTTTGACCAATAATGCTAATACAGATGCCCAGCTTCTTAATGAGTGGATCGGAAAGATGTTCTCTGCCATTGCTCCGGCTACACGAGCATTATCAAAGAGAGAATCCCCCTCAGCGCCCTGGTTTTCGCAGGACCTAAGGAAAGAGAAAGCAGCTTGCAAAAAGCTGGAAAGGTTATGGAGAGCAAATTACGGCCAGGAAGAAAGAACGATATATAAGGAGGCCTCCAAAAAACTGCGGAAAGCCATTAGGAAAGGTAAAAAACAATACTATGCGGACTCTATTTCTCAGGCAGAGCAGTCAGGCAAACAGATTTTTAAAGTAGTACAATCGTTTTTTAAGCCTAAGTGCATTGAGAGGGAGGTCGCACCGACAACTACTCTCTGCGAGCAAATTTCCGAGTTCTTTGATCAAAAGATCAAAAAGGTGTATGAATCCTTTGGACCTGAAATAAACACGCTAAAACAGGACCTCGTGTTTAAAGACGCACCTAACGAGACCCTCACCCAGTTTATGACTATCCCTCTGAGCGAGGCGAGAGAAGAACTCACTCGATGCAAATCCGGCTCCCCTGACGACCCCTGCCCAGCAAAATTATGGAGCTCCATTGTTGAGTTTGTAGCACCTACACTACAACACATCTGGAACTCATCCATCTCCTCGGGTACATTTCCAGATGTATGGAAACATGCCACTCTCCTCCCATTAAAAAATAAACCCAATGGTGATCCAGAAGACCTTACTAATCTCCGCCCTATATCACTCTTAGCCGCCCCCGGGAAAATGCTAGAGAAAATCCTACAGCGCCAACTTAGCAAATTTGTAGAAACAAATAATGTACTACATGAGACACAGTCAGGCTTCCGTCCAGGCTTTAGTACGGAGACTGCGCTCGTCGAGGTAGCTGAATCAATAAGGTGGTCGATGGATGCAGGCAACTCAGCAATGCTGGTACTCCTGGATCTGTCGGCCGCCTTCGACACGGTGGACCATGCCAGACTACTCAGCCGGCTGGCCGAGATAGGCATCCAGGACAAGGCGCTGGGATGGATTCACTCCTATCTGTCCGAGAGGACACAAAAGGTAGCACTAGGGACGATTTCCTCAGCCCCTAAGGCCCTTAGCTGTGGAGTCCCACAAGGGTCGGCCCTCAGCCCCCTTTTATTTAATATATACCTTGCGCCGCTCTTTACGTTGATTGCCAACTGGGGTGTCAAGGCAATTTCTTATGCCGATGACACCCAGTTGGTATTTCCATACTCAGAGATGACGCAGGAGTCCTTTTCGAACTTCAAAGGATGCCTCCAAGATATCTCCCACTGGATGAACACGAATAAACTAAAACTGAATGCCAATAAGACCGAAGTGATCTTCTTCGGCAGAGGCCCCACCCCGCCTCAGATTTTTGGTGGCCAACGGAGATGGGCCCAGCCCCCTCGCCCAGCCGCTCGGCAAAAAACCTTGGAGTTAGATGGGATGATAGTTTGGCCTTCACCGCCCACATCCAACAAGTTGCCGGGTGCTGCTTCAGCAAACTTAGAAATCTCCGGAAAATCCTGAGATTCCTCCCGGAGAGTTGTCGGAAAACGGTTATCCACGCCACTGTCACATCTCGGCTGGACTACGCCAATGGACTTTACCTTGGCCAACCTAAATACCTGACGCAAAAACTCCAGGTAGTCCAAAATGCGGCTGCAAGACTGTTACTGCGAATTCCTCTCAGACAGTCAGTTTCTCCGCATCTTCGCTCTCTGCACTGGCTGCCAGTGACCAGCAGAATAAAATTCAAAGCACTCACGCTAGCATTTAGATCTCTGCATGGATCCTGCCCAGAATATCTGAAAAAACGCCTTCCAAGGTATGCCCAAACACGTGCACTTCGGTCCAACTGCCGTGTTCAGCTGGTTGTTCCACGATCGAGAAAGGCTCGACTAGGCGGCCGGACCTTCTCGGCAAACGTCACCTCTCTTTGGAACACCCTACCTCAAGAAATTCAACAGGCACCTTCTGAGCCTTGCTTCAAGAAATTACTGAAAACGTGGCTCTTCATTCATCCCCGCTAGCCTCTCTCCTTCTGCCTCTAGGTCAACTGTACTCCTCTAGCGCCGGGACACCTCCATTGCGAGGTAGCTGTTCGCGCTTTATAAAATGCAGTATTATTATTATTATTAAATTCCTGTTAAGCTGTTGGGCAAGAATTTACTCTACAAGTTAAATTGCATGGTCCATTGCACTCTGGGCAATGCATTACTCTAGACACACGGTGAGGACGTAGACTTTAAATTAAAATCACGGGAAGCAGCAGTTAGGTTGTTTCCAGTCTTAAAAAAATAATACCTGTCGACTGAATACATATGGTGAAAGGGGAAGTGAAGGATTTCACAGGTAAAGACATTCGTCTGAATTAAAATGGCAAACCAGTGAAAAATCACATTGAAGCCTGATGCAGAATTTCCTCAAATGCTCCTACTGTATTTATGCTAGAGCAGGGCATTTCAAAAGAAATGTTAGGGGATCCTTTCAACTCACCTGTGATGGGTTTGCAGAAACCATGAAAGAAATGGTGGATAGTCTCAGACATGAGAAGGGTGAATCAAATTGGAATCCCATGTTAAGCCTGTGGTACTGAATCTTGCCATAGCACTTTTCCAAATTCTATTTGATGCTGAGAGGTTCTCTGTCACTGATCTGTGTCAAGAAGAATTCTTTGTCGTTATCTATATGAGGATTGTCAGTTTCATTTCACGTTACAATTTTCATAGAAAACTCTTGCCCAGTGGTGTACAGAGAGCCCTTAAATCTCTAATCAGATATTGAAGAAGGTTCTGGAGAGCCTATAGATGTCATGCAACTCAGTTCTGGTGCAGTACATTTATGACCTATTGATGGCATCAGTAATGCAGGAAGCAGGCAAGCAAGACTCAATTGCATCACTGAATCACTAATTCATGGCCAATGACCCCCATTGGAGGTGAAACAAAATCTCACAAACCAGCTGGGCGAAAGCCCGTAACACCTCTAGCCCTGCTACTGCTACCACCCTTGAACAGGGAGTGAAAAACTTCAATGCCTGGACCACTAGTTGCGCAGGCAGCAAGCATTGTCCCCATCAAGATCAACATCCAGATAAAATCTTCCATTAAGGCCAGCTGGTACACCCAAGAACTCAGAACTGTGCAACGAGGCAGCAAATGGTAGATTGCGCAGCAGCAAGGACACATCTGACAGGGCAGCCTTCGAAACCTCCCTCAACCTCTACCACTGCCTGCCGAGGGCAAAAAAGAAGACAGCCCTTATTGCACGCATCAAAACCAGCACCAACAAAACCATAAACTTCAGGAGAAAACAATACACCCTCACAGGAGCTGTGTGACAACCTCGCCCACTTCTAGGACAAGATCGCAACCATATAAAGAAACTTGGAACCCCAGCCCACACCTACGGACTTCCTCGACAGATACGTCATCACCGTAAACGTCATGAACCACAGACTGACCACCTGGAATATCTTTTCCACCCAGGACACCACCTTCACCATAAAAATCCATCCACTTGAGAGCTCCCACATACCCATGCCTGTACCACATCTCCAACAAACCAAAGGATTGGCCAGGAACTCACCACCCTACTTAAAACTCTATCACCACTGCAACATTTCCTGATGCCTGGAAACATGCAGCATTCAGATCACTTCTCAAAAAACCCTACGCCGACCCCAGCAAACTCAAAAACTGCAGACAATCTCCCTGCTCCCATTTCCAGCTAAGGTACTGGAAAAGATCACCAATAATCGACTCATGACACACCTGGAGTAGACCCAGCTACTCCACGCCTCACATTCTGGTTTCCGCAGCAATCACAGCACCAAAACTGGCCTGATCGCAGCCACCAACGACATCAAACCCTCCTCGACTGTGGAGAAACAGCAGCTTTGTGTCTCCTCAACCTCTTGGCAGCCTTCATCACTGTTTACCACCACCCACTGATCAAAAGACTCCACTACATCAGCATACAAGTGGACGCGCTCAGATGGATCACCTCCTTCCTCACAGAAAGAACCCAGAGGATCCATCTTCCAACTTTTACCTCTGAACCCAAGGAGATCACCTGCTGTGTCCTCCAGGGCTCATCCCTCAGCCCCATGTTCTTCAACGCAACTCATTCTCTCACTCAAGACGACCCCACCACCACCACCAGAACCAACTTCTACAGATGTAGGGCACACATCTCTTACTGGATGAAGAACAACTGCCTGCAGCTGAACACAGACAAGACGTAAGTACTGATCATTGGCAACATCAGCAACACATAGAACAACTTCTGGTGGCCATCAGACCTATGACCCGCACCCACTCTCTCCAACTACGCCAGAAAACTCTGAATCATCATTAAGAACAAGCTCACCATTAAATCACAGATCAACGCAGTCTCCTCCGCCAGCTTCGTCAATCACAGATCAATGCCGTCTCCTCTGCCAACTTCCTCACTCTGCACATGTTACGTAAGATTTTCAAGTGGCTAACCCTACACACGAGATGCACCATGACACAAGCCCTTATCACCAGTTGACTTGACTACGGCAATGCCCACTATGTAGGAATCACCGCACACCTCCTGCAGAGACTTCAGACCATCCCGAATGTTGCAACCAGACTCATCCTCATCCTTCCCTGATGAATCCACGTCACACCCCACCTGAGGAAACTCCACTGACTCCCTATACAGAAGAGGTACCAATTCAAGCTGCTGACCCACGCACACAAGGCTCTATAAAACCAAGGACCTGCCTACATTAATCACCACCTGAACTTCTACCAACCATTGAGAAGACCATGCTCCACCTCCCATACTCCCTGCACTTGTCCATACTCACCACATCTACAGAAGCAGAAGTGGAGGATGCTCCTTCTCCCACTTCGAAGCAAGAACCTGGATCAGCCTCCCCACACACCTCTGGACCATCACCTCACTTCTGGAATTCCGAATGGCCCTCATGACCTGGCTGTTCGAATAAGCCTCTGGGACCTGCAAATGTCTGGGTACCGGGCAATTAGCTGTGCTTTATCAATCCTGATTGATCGAATCACATGTTAGCAAATGGACACAAGGTGTACCCTACAAAGTTACAGTACTGTCAGAAGGAGGTTCTGTATCTGGGACATCACATTGCAAGGGAAAGTGTTCAAGAACGTATCTCTACAATCCTGAGTATGAACTCCCCCCTACGACACATAGAGAAGTCAGGATGTTAGTGGGAATGTTAGGCTACTGTCCTCAGTGGATCCCAAGTTTTCCTTAGTGGCAAAAAATCCTCAGGAGAGACACACAATGATGTGTTTGATAAACCTGGGACAACGAAAGAATGAGTGCCTTCTTGGAGTTCAGAAAGAAACTCTGAGAACGCAAAAGCTCTAGGAATGCCCGATTATTAAAAGACAGAGAGCGAATCAGATGATAATGGTGTCAAACATGACATGTCTCAGTATGATTTTGCTGTGGTCCACAATTTCAGACAGCTGTGGTTACAGAACGGTTTCTTGACTTCCTCTGGTTCCACAATACAAAATGGGAACAATGTCATGGATTTGTTTGAAGCATTGCAGCTGCCTAGAATAGTATCTATTGTAAAATGTGCACACACAAAAGCTAATGGGATTTTATTACTGATAGAAACCGCTCTGCTAACAAAATGGCATGGTGTGGAGTGGAAGGTTTTGAGGTCCTGACTGCTGTACATTCAATCAAGAGGAACCATGTATATCTCAAAACTACTCTGTTCTAAACATGTTGTTGAGTATAATACACCCTTGGGAAGATGAAGCCCCGAAAACGAAGAATGATAAGTGGGTAAGTTCTAGATGTGTAAAGAATAAGGATGAGGTTTGGGTTTCAACAAACAGAATACCCGTTTTGTTCATGCTATGCTTTTCCCCATGGTCATGCATTTCCATGGTCCTACTCACATAGATAGAGACGCTATGATCTGTCTCCTTAAGAACTACTGGAAAAATCCCCATGTTTGTGTTGTTGCTGAGAGTTTGTGTCACAGGTGTGTTACTTGCCAGCAGTTAAATGTGGGCAGCAGGAGGACAGTTGTCACTATAAGTCACATGTGGAGGTCAGGTGGGCCTTTTAATCATAGACAGTTGGACTTCGTAGAGATGCCCCTCTGTAATGCACTCTGTTATATCCTGGCGGTAGTCTGCGCTTTTCTCCAGCTGACTTGATGTGTACCGAACCAGAAGGTGTGATATCCTTACTGTGGCCAAATTATTATTAAGGGAATTGAATCCCAGGTTCAGCCTACGAGTTTCTCTGGAGTCAGATCATGGGACCCACTTTAAAACACAAAGGATTGGCTGATCTGGTATGTTCTGTCTTTCATCAGGTTTACATGGTAGTGCAGCTTCCAAGACAAGAACAATGTCATGATTTAAGCCCAGGAGACTGGACTCTGGTGAAGAATCACATCAGACAGTTGGTCTAGAGCCTTTCGGGCGAGGACCTGTCCAGGTCATCCTTGTAATGAACACTACCATGATGTGTGGGGATCTGCCGAACTGGCTTCATGCCTCTCACACCATGAGTGTGAGCCAAGCCAGTGAAGAAGTGGGTACAACAAGCACTGATTTGCAGAGTCAAACTCAAACACAGAACAAATGTTCAGCGGGAGGAGGAGATTTCACACAAGTCTTAAAGTCAAGTTGTAACAAGTGCATATCCTGTGGTGAATAAGACAAAGAGTAACCACAGTAACCCAAGCAGCTGGAAAAGTGTGCACCATGAACATAAATAAAATGCAAGCATTTCAGCTAGTAAAGTGCAAAGGAAAGAAAAGTGGAGGAAAAGTGGTGAGAGACTGATAGCCTTTGTGTCAGAAGAACACATCCCTGAAATGATCAGAGGAGTAATAGAGCTAATCAAACAAAGTGCTAGTGATAGTGAGTAGCCAGAAGTCAGAAGGCAAAAGTGACCAAATTAAAGGGCTTAAGCTCCTGAAAGGACCTACATTGCTGAAAGTTAGCCTGATGGGACAGCTCACGAAACTGAGAATTATCAAGGCGTTTAAAACCCTGTTGAATAGTGCTACCATAACCAGATATTTACTGATATTTTAGATTAGCTAAATTCAAAAGACATACATCTAGATGTTGACATTTCCTGTTTTGTATTCTGAGTATCAAGTGAAGATATTAGGTGCCAGCAGGTTCCAGTAGAAGAGTGGGTGTTTTGTCCCTGTAGTGTATCCACGTGAAAATTGTAGATTTCTAATTCTGTCATTCTGAAGTCAACTGAACTAACACACTGAAAACGAACTAGAAATTTTGCTGATTTGCAAGGTAGAATCAATGAGGGGATTTTTAATTAATCTCTTTTTTGATCAGACTTGAGAGAGTCCATTGTGTTAAGTGCACCAACAGATGGTAGAATTCTAATAATAGTTGTGGTATTTGTCATAGTCATACTAATGATTGGTTTACTAATAAGTCTGCTAAGCATGCTTCAACTGTAACTAAACCGTATCTGGCCTATTTACAGGAGCAACGTAGATTTAAAATTAAAATACTTCACAAAGATGGTTCTGAGAGGAGCCTCTTGGATAAGGTATTCATTGGACTGGTGGAGGAGTATTCCAAAGTTATGAGTGTAAGAAATCTATTTACAACGTCAGCCACAGCTGGTGTGACATGCTCTCACGTACCCTTCATGTTTTCATTGTCCTCTATTGTAATTATGAGTCTGTTTTATCAACGAGCTGGCTTTGAGTAGTGTAGTTATAATTTATACTTGCTTTTAGATGATGTACCTATGTTTACATTTTTAAATCTGAATGCTGGAGCCAAGCCCTTGTAGAAGATGAACATTGTTTAAGGCTAATCACACCAATTCATATACCTAACCTGCTTAATGCTAAATCATCATGTAAACTGAATAGAGATAAGAAAGATCTTAGGGAGAAAATAGACGAAAGGATGGTAGAGACTGGGAGGAGGTTAAAAAAATTAATAAAGGTGGGTTGGAAAAGGAAGAAGAAATGGCAAAAGAGTCAAGAATACCTCCGAAACTAAATTTGGATTGATGGAGGAAAGGACAATTGTTCTCCATGAGACAGAAAGAGCAGTTGGAGTGATTGCGTGCAAAGTTTCCAAGTTTTAGGTGATCCAGTTTTTTGGGGAAAAAGAACCTGTTATGACAGGTGTTTATTAGGTGTGTGGAAAAAATGCTTATTTCCAACATCCATTTAACTGGATTGATAGTTGTTACCTAGCTTTAGTGTTTCCTAAAGTGCATAATGTAGATGACATAGATGTAAGGGGTTACTGACATATGAAAGAAGTAAGTGCAGTGTTACACAAGTGGTAGTTGAATTATTTGGCACTACGATTTCCTCTGTAGGTATAGTTTTGAACGATTTGAAGACCAGAAAGCTGTCCACCCTTATCTGACTTCTAAAACAGCTGATGCTTTAACTGCAATAAATTCTGAGCTTATGTTTATACTTGCATTGGTTTTGAAGCACAGGCAGATGGAGGGCAGAAGCTGGTGCATAATATGCACTTAAAAACCTTGTCAGAAATTAGGTTACTGGTTGAGGGGGGTGAAAACCTGCTCAAGCAGCAATCACAATCCTTGTCAGGGTGAGGCACAAGCAAACTCCAAATTAACCTGATCTCAACTCTGGTACCTTGGCATAGAGCAGTCAGGCTTAACATAGAGGCAATGTTTAAAGTATTAATGCAGCACTTCAAATAGTAATAAAGTGAAAACATAACATAAAAAACACACAATCTAGACATATAGAGCCAAATTTAATAAACAAATCAAGACCTAAATGACAAAAATCCAACAAGTAGAACTGAAGATATGCAATTTTAAAGAGTTAAGTGAAAATAGCTCCAAAACGGCCAAAGCGTCACTCACGGCTATCTGGTCGTGCGAGACCAGTAGAAAGTCACAAGTTCAGGCCGACTGTGATGAAGTGTAGGTCAGATACAGGGACAAGGTTAGTCCCACTGAAAAGTTACCATCTCAGTCCAGTGTAAAGAGTCCCCTGTGTGGTGGAGGGTGCCCAGAGGGGCAGAGAAGTATTGCTGACTGTCGTCGTTGTAGTGCTAAGAGCAGGCTGGGCGTCGTGGATAGTTCTGGCTTTAGTGTGAAGATCCTGTTGTTGGGGACAGTCAGGCCAGAGCTTTGAGGTGGTGCTCTCACGAGCAGATGATGCTGTAGTGCGAAGGGCTAGGCTGAGGCATCTTCGCATTGGCGGGTAGAGTGAGCGAAATGTTTTTTGCACCAACGGGCCGGCTCGCAGTCATGAAGAGCTTAAAAATTTAAATTCTGCTTCACCGAGGCCACACCAAGGGTCCAGGACCAAAGGGTCACCACTTGAGGGGCCAGGAGCTTACTCTGGGTGCTGGTTCAGATGGCTAAGAGCCTGTTATGTCCCAGTGGATCTGAACAGGAAGCCAGCAGACTAGCCCTTGGATTCACTCTGGGAGTACCGGAATTAGGTGCAGGTCCAATCTCTCTGACTCAGGCAAGATGGCAGCAGGGCAGAAACCCAGCAAGACAGAGGTCCAGCAAGGCAGTAGTCCAACAGAGCAGCATGGCAGCAGTCAAGCTGAGTGGCAGTCCTTTAAGCAGCATAGCAGTCCTTCTTCCAGGCAGAGTCTCCACAAGTCCAGAAAGGACCAAAAGAGTTGGTATCTGAGGGCCAACATTTAAACTAAGTGCCTCTTTTGAAGTGGAGGAAGCTTCTAGAGGTTTCCTTTTGAAGTGCACAGGTCTCCTGCCTCCCCTGCTTTTAACAATGGCAGGGAGTATGCAGGTCTTTGTTTTGAGGCAGGACATAAAGTAGGGTACGTAGGGCTGTGTCCAGCTCTACCCTTCCATCCTGTCAGTGATAGCCCATTCAGGCACACCCGAGCCCTCTATTGTATGTGGCTTTCTAGGAGGAATACACAAAGCCCAACTTCCAACTACACCCAGTCATGTGACCTAGTAACAGGCTGCAGGCACTAAATGGCTAAGGCAGGAAAATGCCTACTCTCTAAAAGTATAGAAACAAGTGTTGGATGGAATGCTTGAATTAATCTCAGCCACAGGTAATTACTCAGGTCACATCCCACTCCACTGTTATTTTACACACCAAGTCACCTCCGCTTGGACCAAGCTATATGCACATCAGTCTTGACCCTACTCCAATCGGAACAGCCCAGCCTGAACTGTCAAACCAGGTCCTCCCTGAACTTTCTTAAAGAGGCATTTCCAAAATTGTAATTTTTAAAATCTGACTTTACCATAGGAGATGATTTTTCATTACAATTCCAAAGACACCAAACGTGAAATGTTCCCATTTGGAAGTTACAGCTTATTAAATGTAAAAATGTTACTCCAAAGTTATCCTATGGGAGAGGCAGGCCTTGCAATAGTGAAAAAACAATTTAAGAGTATTTTTACTATGAGGACATTTAAACATACAAGTACATGTCTAGCTTCACCCTGCCGTTTGGGCTGTCCAGGGCATACCCTAGGCATGACTTATATATATTAAAAAGGTAGATTTGGCCCTGGCAAAAGGTTTCTTTTTCCAGGTCGAAGTGGCAGTTTAAACCTGCACAAATAGGCTGCAATGTCAGACGTGACACATGTATAAAGGGCTACTTATTTGGGTGGCACAATCAGTGCTGCAGGCCCTCTAGGAAAATGAACAAATGATGGACAGAATGCTGAACAATGCTAAGATCCACCCCCAGTCACAAAGATCTGGGTTTAATCCAGCGTTTGTTTGCTCACCACCCCAGTTTGGACCCAGCCATATGCAAATCAGTCTTGACCCTGCTCCTCATGGGAGCAGTCCAGCCCAAAATGCCAAGCCAGATCTTCCTTGGACCTGAAAGAAGCATCCTGGTACAGGTTTCTGGGTATCACCCCATATCAGCCAGGCTAGCTTGAATCCAGTGGCACAGTGAGCACGGACCCACATTTAGGCATACCCTTCCCACTTAGGGTGACAAAAGCAAAAAGAACAAATGATGGATGGAATGCTGAACGATGCAAACATTCAGCCCAGTCACAAAGATCTACGTTTAATCCATCATTTGTTTGCTCACCACACCCTCCCAGTTTGGACCCAGCCATATGCAAATCAGTCTTGACCCTGCTCCTCATGGGACCAGATAAGCCCAAACTGCCAAGCCAGGTTCACCCTGGACCGTAAACAAGCATCATGGGACAGGTTTTGGGTGCCACACCTCATCTGGCAGACTAGTTTATATCTAGTGGTGCAGTGAGCACGGGACCCATGCCTGGGCATACACTTCCCACTTAGGGCGACAAAAGCAAAAAGGACAAACGATAGGCAGAATGCTGAACAATTCAAATATTTACCCCCAGTCACAATCTGGGTATAATCCATCATTTTTTTGCTCACCACACCACTCCACTTTGGGCCCAGCCATATGCAAATCAGTCTACACCCTGCTCCTCATGGTAACAGTCCAGCACGAACTGCCAAGCCATGTCCTCCCTAGACCGGAAACAAGCATCCTGGGACCGGTTTGCATCGCAAGCTCTCTTGTAGCATTTAATCTACAGGCAGTAGGCACAGGTAATACCACTTTACTAGGGACTTTCAAGTAAATAAATATGCCAATTGAATAGAAGCCAATTCTACGGAGAGAGCACAAGCACTTTAGCAATGGTTAGCAATGGTAAAGTGCGCAGAGTTCTAAGGGCAGCAAAAATTAATTCAGCAAAAGAGTATGTTTGAAGTCAAACAGTTTGGGTGAAAATCACACCAAGGATGGCAGGTCTAACATACCAGGTACAAGTAATCAAATGAAGGAGTTTGTTACTTAATAGTCAGACAATTCTCATGAAGGAGTTGGAGGGTACAGGTGCCTGGGAAGCAATAGGGAAATGATTTTCCAGGATTGGTGAGTGGTTTAGTAATATTGTTGGTGGAATATTAAAGAAAATACTAACCCCAATACTAATCATTACAATTTGTGTGATATGCCTATTTCTTTTTATAAGAGGGGAAAATGATTTCTGGAAAGAGTGGGTTGAAGAGTAATGGAAAGACGCAGCAGTCTGAATTGAGAGGGAGAACAATGATGTGTGAAGAGGTGGAATTTGAAGACCTCCAAAGTGAAATTTACTGCAAATTAAAACAATTAGAGAGACATAAGTGTGAAAGTCGACACGTTTAAGAGGAGATTTCAAATCAATGATGGTGTTATTTATCGTGACTGCCAGAGCCACAAGGGGAGAGGTGAAAGGATTTTTTAAATTAAATGTTTCTGCATTATATTGACTTTAAAATGGAAACACACAAATGTATTTGTTGTGTATTATTCACATTTAGATGTATCATATTTCATGTAGGTCTGTGTTTAAAAGGGGAAAAAACTGTTTGCCATCTTGATTTGTGACATGTGTATATTTTATTTCTAGGTGAAGCTAAAGTCCTAATCAACAAATGTGCTTTCTTTCTGATGGGAAATTTTTCTTTTATGTGATAATCATAGAATGTTATAATTGATTGCAACAGTACACCTGCAGAGTACAGGCTGGTCAAATGTACCTCTTTTTGTTGCAGATAAATGTATGTTTGAAAATTAGCAGCAAAAGAACAAACGGCTGACCAAGGCTAAGCACATCAAAACCATTTAAACAGTCTTTTTAGATGTGGTGCAATCGCTTCCAGCATCCACCGTCCAAGGATGAAGAAAATAACGAAATGTTCAGGAATGAGGAAGGTGCACACAATGCGAAGTCAATCAGTCGAGCCAAGTTTATCCAAAATTGCTTCTTTTATTAAGGTAATCTTAAAAACTGGCACACGGCCAATGCGTTTCGTTCCCGGTTGCCAGAGGAAACTTCGTCAGGGCTGTAACAATTACAAACAAACATAACATAAATATCAAATATAAATAACAAGACAAAAATAATAATAAAATCATGAACTTAAGATGACCTACATCAGACCACAATTATATAACACATCAATACATACAGAATGTTTGCACAATACCACATGACTTAAACATTTATACTTTACAACAACCAAAAAACACAAACACATCTATTAATAATTACAAGAGAGAAAAAAAAGGATAACAAATGATCATGAGAACAAAAATAGACAATTGTCTATGATGAAAACACATATACATATATACCGTGTGATAATATCATACAACTAAGCCGTGCATTACTAAAACAAATGACGCATACTTTTATCAAAGATGACATAAAAAGTTCCTCATATGGGGCAAGATACAGAATAGAATAGAAGTAAAACCCAACAAGGGGAAAGAGTGGGAATAATTATCCACAAGAAAAAGACAGCGTACTGTTGGAAGTTGGAGAGGGTGAACTTATTCTCACCTCACTAGTGTTAAGATAAGGAATAAGCATATAGTTTACAAAATTATATATAATAAATAAGGTATGCCACAATGACTGGACAACATGTAGATAGGAAGGTGAACTTATTTCTCACCTCTGAAATATCTGGCTTCGGACTCAGTCTGTATGTTACAGCGTTAAGTATATCTTTTCAAATCACGATAAACCTCGAAGCGGAAGTAGATACATAAAATATAATCTATAATAGAAAGTGGAAAATGAACAAAAATACCATCCCATGGATAACAATGACCAAGACTACTCATAAGCATTGTAATGTAAGTGCGAAACCGTTTGCTCTAATTTAAACAGCAGAGAAAGGAACTCTATATGTCAAACAATCTAAGTATTCCAAGGAAGACCCGGAGCCCTTATAATCAGACATTGTGATCTCAAAAAGCCTAATCACTCATTCCTATGACCTGGACTCACCTCAAAAATAAGGAAGCACACGGTTCATTATCTTAAGCACATGTAAAAAATAATTCACATGAGGGGGGGCTTTCCATTGACTCTCTTGCCGCACACCAGCTATCAGCCTAAACGCACTCACCAGGGCTCTGCATCAGCGGACAGCGGACGGGGTGCCAACTCTGTGTGTCTCCCCCGCCGCCCAACAAACATCGCGGGCCGCAGTTGGGGGAGACTACAGCTCCCGTGATCCTCAGCAGCCCACCTCATTTCCGGCCAACAGCGCGCCCGGAGGCGCTTGATAAACAGCGGCTCCCTCCGCGTCGCGGGACGCGCGCGGGCGTCGCCGGGCTGAGCCCGGGCAGAGGGTGGGCCGTCTGTGGCCGTCCAGGGCCAGAGGAGGCCGGGTTGGGCCACCCCCCTTTGCTGTGTTACCCAGACCTCCTGTCAAAGTATTTTAGACTCTTGGGACAAAGGCTATTGCCTCCTCATTGTTCCATACGGACTGGCTGAAGACAGCAGATGGTAAAGACTCATCTTCCTCCTAATATACCTTGAGCTGTATTGTGTAACTTGTCCACCCCGTTTTGCAACCTTTTTACTTCTTCAAAATGGAAACACGTAAAAGCACAGTGGGCACACTAGATGCCTATCTATTGAGAGCAGAATCCTTAATCATTCAGGAAATCCAAACTACTGAAAGGAGGCTTTCACTAGAACCCTCCATGAGATCAACCAGAATTTCTTATGTTCCAAACCTACCTTCACCGACAAAATCACCCACTAGGATAACGGCCACTGAACTTTCGGGTCATTCCCCTTTAACCTCATCGGGCCGAAAAGGAACTTTGCAAAAAGTCACCCCTCCACAACCAAAAGGACCCCTAACACGAGGGAAAGCCAAAACCAAATTGAGTACCGGGAGGGGGGCATATAGAAAAGGCCAACCTCCCAAAACGGGGAAGACTTCATCCCATCTAGCTACTTGTGACATAGGTACACAAACAGAGGAAAAAAAACTACTTCCCCATGTCCAATTAGTTACCCTTGGCGAAACGATCAAGCTATCAGTACAAAATAGTGTAAAGGTAATTCAATCAGCAGTCAGTCATGACATAGAAGACAAACTTGGTGAAATGATCTCCATACTCTCTTCGGTCTTTGAAGATAAATTTGTCCAACTCACAAAAACGCTACTTGATGGCATAACTCGATTAAATCCTCCTAATATACCGCTCGTAAATAGCCAATCTAACCTCCAACAAGAACGGAATACACCTTCCTTAATAGAACACTCAAATAACCCTATTACAAACATTCCTACTACTTCCCCTACAATAAGACCGTTGAATAACCGGGGCACGAAGGGAGCTTCTAGACCAAACACTGCAGCGGAACCACCCGCGAGATCTCTAGCAAGCCCAAATCACAACAAAAGGGCAGATCCCACAACCTCTACAATCCCAAACAAAGACTGCTTAACCCCTTCGACGCTCATGATGGAGCGGTTCCGTCATGAGCGTCGGTTGCGCTGTGCGCATGACGGAACCGCTCCGTCATGGCCCCGCCCGCGCTCAGAACCTTCAGCACCGCGTGGAAATCCGCGCAGCGCTGAAGGGGTTAAACTTACCACCGGCCGCTCGGCCATATGTCCTGGTCCTAACAAACGTTCCGCCTCTACAAAAAGATTCAATAGAAACATGGGTTTCACTAAGGAATAAGGTCACCAACTGGCTCACTAAAAACACCTACTTCCACCCAAGGCACATAAATCAGATCCTGATGGTGAGAAGAGTGGGTTGGATCGGTGACTCTCACAAAAAAAGTCCTGGAGACTGTATAGTCGTAAACTTTAGGTCACCAGGCTTAGTTCGCTCCCTTCTTAGGATCAACAGGGCAACAACACACGAAACTACAAACATCAATCTGCTGTCACTCGACTTTTTCTATCTTAGCGAGCAAACAAACGTCCATAGAGGGAACGGGTGCATCCTTACTCAAAATAGATTTGAACAACTTACTACACTAGAGGAGGTGGATTGACAGCCAACATCATTGGATAACCCTGTCCCTCCAACCGTCACCCTGCCTCTTTCCACACCAATTGGATATTCTGACTCACATCCCGACAAAGGCAAGATTTTGGTCCCTCCTCTTCCCACTTATCCAATATCTACAGATCACCCTGAGATCTCTTCCTACCCTGATTATATCAGCATCCCCGAAAACACTTCCCCTGTGACAGCTAGATCTTGCAGGGAGGGCGACATTAGTCCCACTGAGGACTCTCTCGCGCCCAAGCTAAATATCCCTAGGACCTCCACTAAGAAAAAAAATTCACCTCTAAACATAACATTCTGGAACATATCGGGCCTTCGAAATCATCGCTTTCCAGGAGACATGGGTAACCACTCCTATTCACATAAATGGTTTTAAGACCTTCTTCAGCCCAGCACTTCCCTCAACCTCCGGCAGAGCAAAGGGCGGATTAACCATTTATGTCTCAAACCTAATACCAACTCTGGAAGCCCACACTCTTAAAATCGAGCCACAATTTCAGATTATACGTGTAATCATAAGTAGAATGCCACCTATTCTAATAGTTAACATCTACAACAACCTTTCGGATGCCAGTTTCACGGAGGTCATAAAAGAAATCCGTGACTCCCTACAAAAACAACTCACTCTTAGCAAAGGCAATGAACCAATAATAATATGGGGGGGGGATTTCAACTTGACATTATGCAAGAGTATTCTAAATGGCAATTGTGGTTACATGGATCACCTACAAAATAACATCTCTCATTTCTTACATTCTCACAAGGGGTCCCTTTTGAACGAGACCATGATCCTCCTTCAGCTGGCCTTTGCAAATGAACTTACCGCCCCTATAACTCCCTTCGCCCCAACCTTTAACGGTAGAGGACTATCCTCCTGCATCGATTTTTTTCTGGCAGGGAACATTTCCCCAAACCTGATTACCGATGTCATCACTCACGACTGTGTATTCAGTGACCATTTCCCACTGTCTGTTACAATTCAAACCACCGCTCCACGAAAAAACGCTGAAACAATATATCACAATGAACATATTTCTATGACCCGTCTAAATGGCTACGCACTTAAATGGTCAAACATCTATCCTGCCGCCATCCTAGAAACTGTAATTAATGCGGCCCGTCCAGCCTTTGAAGTCTGCTTAACGGAGTCGTCACCCCCCGCAGAGATTGTGGCCAATTATGAAAAATAACATTAGAGGTAAAGAACGCCCTGACAGTGCATCCTAGGGGGCAAAAAACATCAAAGGATAAACCTAAGTTCAGGTGGTTTAACTCAGTATGTTCCAGAGCCTACAAAAACCTTAAAAATACCCTAAAAAAATCCCCAAGAAATACCCTTGAGGTTTCATTGGCTAGGCAAATATATAATAAAGCAGTAGCATCCAGGAAAAAGGAACTAAAAGAGGAACACTGGACTGCTTTACATGATAGCTGCCAAAATAAAGATTCGGTTACTTTCTGGGAGATTGTAAATTCCTCCTATCTGACGGGACCAAAAGCTAGTGGTACATTTGAAACGACTATCCCCGAACAAGAGTGGGTTACCCACTTCTCAAAAATGTTTTCAATCCCGGTAGGGCAATCCCCACAGACCCACAGCTCACCAACGGTCCGAACCAACCCACTAACGATGAACTTCAACCTCACCGAGGTGGAGTTGGCCCTGAACGTTAGCAGATCAGGAAAGGCCCCGGGACCTGATGCGGTTCCTATGGATCTTTACAAATCAAACATCGATCTCTGGGCTCCCCTACTACTAAACGAGGCGCTGGGACAGGTAGGACTACCAACCTCTTGGTCAGATTCGATCCTAGTCCCCATATTTAAAAAGGGAAATAGGAATAGTCCTGCGTGCTACAGACCCATATCCCTACTGGATTCCTTTGGTAAAGCAGTAGGTAGAATTCTTCTAGCACGCCTACAAAACTGGGCTGAGACAAACAACATTTTATCTGACCTACAGTTCGGCTTCAGGGAAGGAAGAGGTACCATAGAACAGGTCCTTAACCTCACCCTCTTGAGAGGGAAGTATGTCCATGCAAAGGGTGGCAGTCTTTACATGGCATACGTCGACCTATCCGCAGCCTTTGACTGCGTAGACCACAACAAGCTTTGGACTGTAATGATACAACTGAGAATTGATACTAACCTGGTCAACTATATCAGAGAAATCTATTCGAATACCACTACTAGAGTAAGATACGGCTCAGGGGGGGCAGTTAACGTCATCCTTTGGAATCGAGCGGGGGGTCAGGCAAGGCTGTGTCCTGGCTCCCTTTCTTTTTAATATATACACCAATGGCCTAGAAGCAGCCTTGTTAAAGGGTAGCCAGGACCAACCACACATCCAATTACGCCCAATCCCCGCCCTTCTTTATGCGGACGACGCAGTCATACTCGGCCGTACCCCCCTCGAGTTACAACGGGCCCTGGTTAGATATACAAACGTTATGAACCGCCTGGACTTAAACATCAACGCCAAAAAGACTTTCATAATGGCATCAAGTAAACAATCACGTAAAATGAAAAATATCTATTTAAACAACACCAAAATAGAATATACCACCACTTATCCCTATTTGGGAGTCGTAATAGATAACAAAACTACTTGGAAAAGCGCTATAGAGAACAGAAATTTACAACTCTTAAAAGCAACAACGGCCCTGAGAGCATTCGCCCGGAGACTGGGCAAAAGAGCATCTAAGGAAATGTTAGACATTTACAATTCAAAATGCCTTAGTACGGCGATCTATGGGGCTGGGATATGGGGTAGCGCACGAGTCGCCTCGATCCAAAAGTCAGAGAACTCTTTTCTGAAATTCCTCTTGGCAGCCCCGTCGTCCACTTCGACTTTTAATATCCACAGCGAATTGGGCCTTCCATATATCACAGATGTGATACGAATGCAGCCTATCCTTTTATGGCATCGCATCTGGTCCACATCGGAACTAAAATTCACCCAGGCACTCATTTCTGACTGCATGAAACTGGAGCACGGATCACATATCACCTGGCTCGTTTAGGACTTGATCATCTTTTTACTAACCCTCAAAAAATTAACCTAATCCCTAGAAAGAGACTGTGAGACATGTGTACAAGCCCTTTAGCAGACCTGCGCCTGGCACTTGAATTAAACAAAAATTCCGTGCAACTGTCTCTTCCCATTCAGACAACAGATCAAATAGAGCCTTACTTGAATTCCACTCTAAGTAATTACGAGAAATTCCTATTGACCAGATTGTGACTGAACATATTTCACCGCCTAATTGACTTCCCTGTGATAAATGACTGGACACCCCAACTGACGCTTTGCCCCTGTGACGACCTCTCCGCCCAATCGACATTGCACGTAATTATGTTTTGTAAATTTTATACAGAGCCAAGGAAGCTATACCTGATTCCTTTTCTGAAACATTTGGGCCTAACTCAATGTCGGTCAGCTCTCATGGCCCTCCAAATGTTAGAAATAGAAACACTGGCAAAAAACATGGCAAAGTTCCTAAAATTTTGCGTGCGACACAGAACAAACCTCTAAATAGAAATTTGCCCCCTTTTGTTCTTAACATTCAAAAACAGACGGCTCTCATGAGTCACTTAAACATACCCTATGATGAACTGGGATTAGCCCCCCGACGCATCTTGAATTTGCTAGTGGGGGGTTTGTTTTTCTTGTACCGTCTGAATATTTTTATTGTACTTTTATTATCCTAGTTATTGTTAAACCTTTTTTTTAAACTACATGAATACTTCTTATTTGTCGCTTTTGCACTTACTGCCATTTAGTCAGGTAAAAACAATTTACCTTTTTTATCAATGTTATATGTATATTTGTAAAAGTCTTTTTTATATGTAAATGCTTTTATGGTATGTAATTGCCTTACCGAATAAAGCTTTTTCATCATCAATTCACATGAGTCCATAAGTGGCTCCTTCTTCCAAGAGCTTTATCCTGAATGGTTCATAATGTACGGTCTGTTAAAAAAGCACAACATCAGGGCACCATTGTAGTATGTCAAAAACAAGAAAGAAGATAAAAATAATGTTGTGCCTTCGATCAGGAGAGTGTAAAACCACCACCTCAGCAATGTTACGAAATACAGCAAGACTACCCATTCTCTTGGAATTATTGATAGATGTGTTTGTGTTTTTTATTTGTTGTAAAGTATACAAGCTTAAGTCATGTGGTATTGTGAAAACATTCTGTATGTATTGATGTGTTATATAATTGCGGTCTGATGTAGGTGATCTTAAGTTTGTGATTTTGTTATTATTTTTGTCTTGTTGTTTATATGTGATATTTATGTTATGTTCCTTTGTAATTGTTACAGCCCTGACGAAGTTCCCTCTTGCTACCGGGAATGAAACGAGTTGGCTGTGTGTCAGTTTTTAAGATTACCTTAATAAAAGAAGCAAATTTGGATAAACTTGGCTTGACTAATTGACTTTTCATTGTGTGCACTTTCCTCATTCCTGAACAAATGTATGTTTGAAGGATGCTTCGAGCAGCTGTATTTTTGAGGATCCTGAGAAACTGATGAGCTAAAGATTGTATCTTTTCACTCTAGCCTTATCGGATTGTTTTCTAAGAGCTACGTGTAGATGTAGCAGATGTTAAAATTGTGGGGCTAGTGAAGAGTGGAACACAGAAGGGAACTCTCTTTAAAGGAGAAATGATTTGACTTAACTTCTCCTTTGAGGTGACTTTATGATAGTTCATCCTTGTACTTATATGAGTTTGATTGGTTAGAACATACTATTAACTAATGCATACATACATTGATTATTGATTTGACACTAACCTGATGGTTTTGCCTGTTGTAAATTTATAACCTTTAGTGGACCTCTATGGTTTGAAAATATAACTGCTTTC
The DNA here is from genome assembly GCF_964204655.1 of Triturus cristatus. Classification (NCBI taxonomy): domain Eukaryota; kingdom Metazoa; phylum Chordata; class Amphibia; order Caudata; family Salamandridae; genus Triturus; species Triturus cristatus. Next base: position 353,942,708 of record NC_140590.1, read on the forward strand.
TGTCTTCCAGGTGGAGTATAATGTACTTCATGTTCTTTAAATGAATTGTTGACCAGTCTGTCTCAAACTTTGATTCATCAGATGGCTCTTTTTGGGCCCAAATTTGCACAAACTAAAACCCTAACAGGTGTAAACAGCATGTCACTTGCAATAGCACACATCTCGGTTCGGGGCTGTTTTATTTCAGTTTGACTCTGAGACTACACCGCCTTCCTGAAGACACTGTAGTATCTCATAACTGCCACTGCCCAGCACCTAGAAGTTTGCGAGGTTGGGGATGATTTGCAGACATGCTGTAGGTAGTTTTGAGTGCCATTTAAATCACTGCTCAACGCCGAAGCATATGAGGATTTGAGGGGTGTGTACAATTATGTGCCAGTGGAAGTTTCATATCACATTGATAAGTGTTGGTTTTAGAACCTCCCCAGCAACGGGAGAATGCGCTCAAGAGGCCTCCTGGGTACAGGCAAAAAAGGCAAATCTCATTTTCGGCTAAAGGGACGCATTCTCAGAACGGGGTACAATTATCGCTAAAATACGGCCTGATCACTATCTTCAACTTTCATTAGACAATAAGAGAAAGGCGGGTTCATCGAGCAGGAATAAGAGTGCTGGTTGTAACCCCAGCCGTCTGTTCTGCTTGCAGCCGAAGGAGCTGTCAACAAAAGCTGCATAGGCGGAAGTTAAGTATTGATGACGTGAGTATCGGAAGGAAACTGTTTGCTACTGCAGAGGTTAAAACAGGAAGATTGGAGTTGGATTGCTGCGGTTGCAAAAGATTTGCACCCAGGAGGGAAAGCAGAAAGCAACAAACAGTGATCCTAGGGTCACATGCCATGATAGGAGAAGCAGCGAGGGAGAGGAAGAACTAAAGTTCTGCTCATAGAAGGGGTATTAATAAAACATTAAAAGGGGCAGAAGTGAGGGACTTTATACATTTTATTTTCTCTGCTTGCAAGCAGACTGGGCTCTTTATGAAGTCGAATTATAAGGGCGTTCCTCCTATAGTGAGCCAGCATTGAAGCATCTAAACAGGGTTGTGCAACGTGATCGATCCTAATTTTAGTCACTTTAAACCCGTACTTTAAAAGTAGATTATGTACCAGTGGAGATGCCATCTGTAGTGGTCATGAAAATAGAGGTTTCCTCTTTAAAGAGGGAGGTGTTCACCCTCATAGTAATCAGTGTTTCTGTTAATCTCCATTGGCACAAAAAAGGTCGTTCGTGGATTTTCAAAGTTCTACAAAGGCATATAAAGCTGAAATATCATGAAAGTTAGGATCCTAGTGACTAGAGATTCCAACGGGAAACTCTTGTATAACAAATTAGGTGAGAAAAGGTTACAGAAGCGCAGTACTCATTAGGACATTCCTAATCACGCACAGGTGCATAAGAGAAAGAAAGATGTGGAGAACAAACAATCCATATCGTCAACACCCTAGATAAAAGGGGGTCTAAATAATACATTGATTGAGTACTGATATTTCTATGCAATACACGTTTCAAAGATTTGTCTGTGATAGATCATTTATTTGTAACATTAAATCTCGTTTCTTGCCTAGCTGACCTCACAAGTGCGGAAAGCTGCGGCACCCTCTGAAAGTTTTACATTTTGAGCCACTTTTTGCACATGAATTCTTCTCCCTTATGCAGGGTAGGAATCTACATCAGCTCATCGTCGAAGGATAAGGTGGTCTTCCAAAAGCAGTGGCTGAGGGCTAAACACAGCGGAAAATTCTGAGCTATCCATGCCTATACCAGCAAAGTGAGTTGCGATAAGGACACCAAACGTTAGTTGATAGCATGGTTTCAAAGGAGGGACCGCGGACAAGCAGCCTCCAGACAGGAAATTCAGCATTAAAAGAAAGGTAAATATGAGCAGGGAATATTGAGCACTTTAAGTTAGGAGAATTATGGAAGTCCTAGAAGCCCGTAATTTGTATATACAAGCAGCAATATACTCGAACTACAGCCGGTTGATATCTATGCCATCGTTATGTCTAAGGATTCAAAGAAATTTTGGACTTCTAGTAACATCTTAAAAATATTATTTACCGATAGAGAAGAAAATGATGCTTTTTCTGAAGTTTGGGAGGGACACAACAATCTACGTGTGTTCAATTTAATAGATTCAGGGGCAGATTTAAAAGCCCCTTGCCCCACTTTTGCGTCACTTTCCCCATGTTAAAAGTTTTGGTGTCCTTGCTGGAGCAGGTAATTTAAAAAATGTTTGTATACCCTCTTCATTTGGCATGTTTATATTAATTGATTAATTAACTAATAGTCATCGTATTAATTGATTGCTGTGGAGACTTACCAACCTTACTAACATAAGAAATACACCTGGGGTTTGCATTAGCATGGCCTAATTAATACGTTAATTAAAATATGTACGCATACTAATGATAGACAATTAGGATTTTGCATGTTATATGTTGCTTTTGTGGCATACTTGTGATTTGTGCTTTATAAAGTGAGTTTAACCCGCAATGAGTGTTGCTCGTAGCGGTGTTTGTTGCTTCACAGGACCTCTTGCTACTTCCCTGAATTGACTCCGGACTCGGGACTGCGAGGACCAGCAGCCCGAGGGGCGTGCACAGCTGCGGACTCTTCCCGAGGCCCTCCCATCCCATCGCTGCCAGGTGCATATCACTGCTCGTGGCCCCCACTTCGCGGGTGCCGCTCGTAGCGGTGTTTGTTGCTTCACAGGACCTCTTGCTACTTCCCTGAATTGACCCCGGACTCGGGACTGCGAGGACCAGCAGCCCGAGGGGCGCGCACAGCTGCGGACTCTTCCCGAGGCCCTCCCATCCCATCGCTGCCAGGTGCATATCACTGCTCGTGGCCCCCGCTTCGCGGGTGCCGCTCGTAGTGGTGTTTGTTGCTTCACAGGACCTCTTGCTACTTCCCTGAATTGACTCCGGACTCGGGACTGCGAGGACCAGCAGCCCGAGGGGCACGCACAGCTGCGGACTCTTCCCGAGGCCCTCCCATCCCATCGCTGCCAGGTGCATATCACTGCTCGTGGCCCCCGCTTCGCGGGTGCCGCTCGTAGCGGTGTTTGTTGCTTCACAGGACCTCTTGCTACTTCCCTGAATTGACTCCGGACTCGGGACTGCGAGGACCAGCAGCCCGAGGGGTGCGCACAGCTGCGGACTCTTCCCGAGGCCCTCCCATCCCATCGCTGCCAGGTGCATATCACTGCTCGTGGCCCCCGCTTCGCGGGAGCCGCTCGTAGCGTAGTTTGTTGCTTCACAGGACCTCTTGCTACTTCCCCGAATTGACTCCGGACTCGGGACTGTGAGGAAAAGCAGCCCGAGGGGCGCGCACAGCTGCGGACTCTTCCCGAGGCCCTCCCATCCCATCGCTGCCAGGTGCATATCACTGCTCATGGCCCCCGCTTTGCGGGTGCCGCTCGTAGCGGTGTTTGTTGCTTCACAGGACCTCTTGCTACTTCCCTGAATTGACTCTGGACTCGGGACTGCGAGGACCAGCAGCCCGAGGGGCGCGCACAGCTGCGGACTCTTCCAGAGGCCCTCCCTTTCCCTGTATATATTTCAGCCTAGAACGCGCATCGCGGGACGCGCGCGGGCGAACGCTGGGCAAAGCCCGGGCCAAGGGCAGGACCGTTTGAGCCCGTTCGAGTACGGTAGAGGACGGGACGGGCCCACCCTCTTTTAACATCAATTAGGGATAGACACAATTATTATTATTGGTCTAGATTTGTAAATATACTGGAATTGGGTTATATGTTTTTACCTGTTTAATTATGATTTCATTGTCGGGGAGAACTGGCCATAGGCCCTCATTTGAGGGATCAGTGGCTGGGACTCTAGATAATTTTATCATTAGAGCATCAACATTATTAGCCCATGAAATTGAGCTTACTGAAAAGAGATTGTCTCTAGATATAGCGGCTGAAAAGCGATCTTCCTTGGGAGCATTTATCCATGCTAAGTTTTCTAGCCCCGTGCATGCAACGTCACCCCGTATATCCGAAGGGCCTATGATGGGTAGCAGGAGTTTATTAGCTCCGCTAGAGAAAAGGATTGAAACTAGGCAAAGGTGTCATCCAATCTCTGAGGAAGAAGGCTTGTCTAACCGAAAGATCTTATGCGAACCTAACAATATTAACCCACTAGTTCCATCTATTTTTTTGTCTCCAGTTAGAACTAGATCTTCTTCTGTTACTAAACCATCAACTGCCCCCGTACTGAAGAGTACATGTCCTAAAAGGAAACGGGGGGTGGAAAAAGGAAAAGGAAAGTTGCCTAAGAACCGTAAACTTGGCCCCCCTAATAACAATCTAGCTGTGCCCGTAGCCTCAGTCGACCGAGACCAGGGAGGGGATCCATATGAAGATCTGACCTCCTCCTTGGGCCCGGTAGGTAATACGTTCAATAAATTGGGAGAGGAATTTTGGCATAAACTGGAAACGGTATTAAAAAAATCTGTTTCACCGATCCAGGACAGACTTGATCGTATTGACAATAGGCTTTCTTGCCTGGAATTAGCCTTTGCCTCATCCCAAAATAGAGTTGATTTGCGGGTTAATGCCACCAATGGAAATTACCCCATTAAGAATGTTTCTAGACAAACATCAATCAACCAAGATGGACTGCAAGTAACCACAGGGGTAGTTTCTCTACCCCAAGTAATTCCAGCTCCTCTGGTTGTCCCTCCTAGTTCAACGGACACTGGGGCACAACCTGCTATACTTAGAGATGGGGGTAATGTTACTAATGCTGCTACCGTTAGATCTAAAGGGCAACGGGGTATCCAATCGCTAGGGCTAGCTGATCAAAGGCAATATTTAAATCTCCCGCCTGAATCGACTCCCTATGTTGTTGTTCTTACGGGGGTCCCGCCATTATCGGATGGGAAACGGGAGGAGTTTCTAGATCTTAAACATAAGTGCATTCATTGGCTGAATAGACATAGGCCGTTGCCAGCGTCGGTCTCGGCTGAAATCATCTTTGCACGACGGGTGGTTTGGGTGGGCCCCCAAGCCAAATTTTTGAAGGGTGACTGTTTTGTCTTAAATTTTAGAGATAGAAGGGCCGTAGAGCATATTTGCGCTTGGCCTCCAAACAATCTGATCTCCCACATTAACTCATTACCACTTACATTCTTTTATCCGCCTTCACAACAAAATAAGAATCTCCCACGTTCGTTAATGCCCGGCACCCCTCTAGGAAGGCTAAGTGAGAGAATACCCCTGTTTAACCGGTTTGAGGCTTTGTCGGGTTTGGAAGACTGCAATTGTCATATCATTTGCCAGGGTGGAGCCCCTCTTGGAGAATTAGCAGCGGGTCTTCCAGATAGGAGTACCATTCCGACCTTTGATGGGAACCCTGGAAAACATGCCCCGATGTTAGAGGGGTTATCCTTAACAAAGGCTGTTAATAATATAGATCTACCCGCCCAGGTGGCTGGGGATATTCCAGTAGATGAAGATATAGGCCCTAGTATGCCAATAAGTTTAATCTCTCCCAAGAATGCCCATAGACCATCGGGAAAATTACTTCAGTCACTTTATGATTGTACGGGCCCCCAATCTATTTCTACCAGTATGCCAATTAGTCCAACTTCCACTGAGAACGCATCTAGGTTATTGGGACCATTACCTCAGCCTCTATATGTTTGTTCTGGTTCCCAACCAACTACTACTTATGTAGGCTATTACTTAGCCACCTGGAATATTGCCGGGTGGCAACGTAAGTCGGACATCCTTGGCTGGAGAGAGTTCATTGGTTGTTGTGATTTATTTTGCATGCAGGAGACCTGGTGCAAGGAACAAATCAATGTAGACGGGTTTGTTTCTTTTAATCTACCAGCCCAGGAATCCTTGGCGGGTCGCGCAAAGGGTGGCCTTTTAATATTACTGTCAATTAAGTTACCTATGGTTGTCAAAGCCTATGAAATAATCGGATACCACTCCCAAGTGTTATGGTTACAGCATGAAAATGGCCGCAACGTTCTGATTATTAATTATTATAATAATCTATTTGATCAGACGCGTTCATTTGCTGTCATGGAACTCCTGGGCGCCCTTGATAAATTGTGCTCTGACAATCTCATTAATTTTTATTTTATTTGGGTGGGTGATTTTAATGTTCCTCTTTGTCATCTATCCCTAGTTGAGGCCTGTGGGTATACCACTAATAGTGAAGCGGTGGAAGTTCATTTCCCACATAATTCCTATGGAGAGATGTTGAACTCTGTTATGGCCAAATATGACCTAGAAGTTCTGCAGAGACTAAAAGATGATCAGGGTAATTATGTCCCCACTTTCACTGGTAGGGGCGCCAGCACTGTAATTGATCCTATAGTAATCTCGGCGAACATTAATGTTTTCTGTGGAAATCCGGTGACCCTGGATCTATCTGTTAGTGACCATAACTGTATTGTTTCATGTCTGTCCAGATGGGGTTCTAAGAAGCAGGTGACCGAAATTGTTGTAGATGATGTTGCTTTATGTAGAGCCAATGGTTACAGGATTAAATGGAATGTTACCAATTCAGAGATGTATTTGAACAGAATTGTTACCACTTGCTTACCTGAGATAAGCAAGTGTCTGGATGTTAATGCTGGTTATATAGGCAATTTACAATGTTTTGGTGAAATTAATGAAAAAATTATCAAAGTTCTGACCATCAATAATTTTAAGCGACGTAAGCAAGAAAGGGGATGGTTTGATAAAGCCTGCACCGAGGCATTGCAAAAGTTAAAGAAAGCCCTCTCGTGCAGTCCTCGGAACAGATTAATTATTTCTAACTCTAGAATAGCCTATAGGGTGCAGCTAAAGCTAAGGAGGCGTGAACTTCAGGAGGAAGCTTGGGAGAAATTGACCGTCGCGGCGGGGCTATCTAATAGTAAGCTCTTCTGGGATACGGTCAACAGCCCTTTTTTAAAGAATGACGATACATCTCAAGTTAGCAAGGAAAGTTGGGTCCTTCATTTTACATCTATCTTTAATAGTAGCGATACTACTAGTCTGTCAAGTTCCATTGCATCTGTGTGGCCTATTATTCCCCTCAATATTACACCCCATGAAGTAGTAGCTGCCCTAAGATCAAGTAAAGGTGGAAAAGCTCCTGGTCCCGATGGAGTGCCAATCGATCTTTATAAAGCGGATACGACGTTATGGGGCCCTGTTTTATCTAATGTTTTTAATGCAGCCGTAGTGGAAAAGATACCCCCGTCTTGGGGGGAGTCTATTATTATCCCAATATATAAAAAAGGAAACAGATCTGAAGCCAAAAATTACCGCCCCATATCCCTTTTAGACTCATCATTAAAAACTATGAGCTGGGTATTATTATTTAGGTTAGAAAGTGTGGGCGGAGGATAACGAGATCCTGGCTCAATCTCAATATGGGTTCAGGAAAGGCCGGGGGACCCTGGAACAATGTATAAATCTGGATCTTATTATCGGGAAATACACACGCGCAAAGCAGGGATCTCTTTTTCTCTGCTTTGCTGATCTTAGTAGCGCGTTTGACCTGGTGGATCACCATCTATTATGGTCAATTCTATTAGATCTAGGTGCCCCCCAGGCTATTATATACTTCCTGGCAAGACTTTATACTAAGCTATCTGCAAGTATACGCTATGGTCAAGCAGGAGAATGCACACGTCAAATTGCGGTGAGTCTTGGCATTAGGCAAGGCTGCGTGTTGGCACCCCTTCTCTTTTCTCTTTTTATTAATGCCATTGAAGCTGATCTTAAAAAGGTTAAATGTGATGCCCCGCAAATTGAGGGACAGGATGTACCTGTGTTGCTTTATGCCGACGATACAGTACTCCTCTCAAGAACTCCCATTGGTTTACAAAAATTAATGGATAGGTTCTCTGATTTCATAAAAGGGAGGGAATTAAAACTTAATAATTCCAAAACTTTCATTTTACCGTGTGGACAGAAAATGAGAAATATGAAATCTTTCTATATCGAGAACCAAAAAATTATTTTAGTAAATACATTTTGTTACCTTGGCATTATGTTTTCTAGCAATGGTATGTGGCATCAAGAGATTTTAAATGTTACGGCCAAAATGTCCAAAAGCGCTTATAGCATTTTTAAATTTGCTATCAAATTGGGGGATCGCAGTATATCTGATATGCTACATATTTACAGAAATAAATGCGTTTCGGTAGCACTCTACGGAGCAGGGGTCTGGGGCCATTGCCCTCATGGAGAACTTCAGGTGGAGGAAAATGTCTTTTTAAAGAAGTTATTATGTTTACCTTCGTCTGCCCCCACTGTTTTAATTGATAATGAAGTGGGGTTGAACTATCTGACTGACCTGATAGGGTTAAGACCTCTAATGTTATGGAGATCAATCTGGATGAAGAAAGAGACCGGGTTTTATAGAAGTATTATAAATGACTGTCTTTGTCTGGATAAATGCCTGCAAATCCCCTGGTTAAAATATGTGGTGTGTACATTTAAGGACCTATTTCAGGTAAATATCTTGGAAAATCCGTATTATGCGACTGATTTTTCTAAGTCAGAATTTAAATTTATTTACCTGAGGGAAAAAGCTCAACGCCGTCTTCCTAAGTCTATGCAGCTAGCCACCGTGGCTTTTTATTATTCCCAGGAGTAGACTGTAGGGTTCCAACAATACCTATTAACGGTGACCAGAAACTCACATCGGTTCGTATTGACCCGACTGAGATTAGGTATTGTTCACCATTTGGTGGCTTTTCCATGTATAAGAAAATACCCCACTATTTCTTGCCCATGTGATGGTGTCACCAAACAGAGCGTTACACATTTTCTCCTTACATGTGATTTTTATATGCATTTGCGCATTATCTATCTCAAACCTCTTTTTAAAAAATACGGGACTCGAACTCTGAAATCTGCTATGAGCCTGTTGTGCACTTTAAATGAGACAGATATATGTTTTTTTACTGCCACGTTTATCCTAAAATCTATTGCTGCTAGAAAAAGTATGGTCTTTTAAATTATTCTGTTTTGATGATCAACTAATTTGTCATATATTTCCTGTTATGTGTTTGGACAAATTATTTTATATTCTAAGTTTTATTTTATTTTGTGCTTTTATGATTGTTTTTTTAATAATCAAATAAAGCTTATTTTGAATTTGAGTGTTACTTTTGCTAGATAAATACACACACATATGGGTATTAGTGAGGGAATAACATTTTATTAGTCATTTCTATGTATTAGTTACGTTTTTGTGTTTCTTTGCTTAAGTTGACCATTCGGACCTAGTTAAAATGGCCGTCCTAGACGCAGAACATGGATATCTTGACAAACACGAAGTTCTGGGTGAAATGCGCCTGCGCCAACACCAGCAGTATTGGCCTCAGACAGAGTGTATCCATCATGGACGCCCCGGGACACTAGCCAACTTCCCAAAGAACAATGGAGTGACTCTTGAAACCAGAATAAGCGGGAGTCATGACCTAAGAGACATTACTTTGTGGGAACCCAGTCATGCCACCCTGGACTGTCCAATCAAAAGACGTGAAAATCACTATTTGTTACTTTTCATCATTGATTTTACTATAAAATGTCGTAGAATAGAGAGGTTGGATGCGCGCTTTTCCATTTTCCTGACGTTATGCTGACGGAGAGGACAGTGACACTGCAGGACAGCTGTTTCCCTGAATCTTTGACGGACTGAACGAATGCCCAATCTCCTGATGAACTGAAATTTGGTATTTTATGGGCATAGAGTGACAGAACAACTGAATTTGACCTAGAGGAAGACAATTAGCCAGAATAGGTAAATATGATGGCCAGCTGCTTGATTAACTAACGATTGTATTTGCATTAATTAGATAAAAATTAATTTGATTCATTACAGAAATGTGTTGAGTTGTTTATTTACAGGATATGTATTAATTCAAAGTGATTAGAGAATTAGGAAATCGACCAAACCAGCAACTAGGAGTACCAAAAGGTGAAGTTTAGGGCCTAATGAGTTAAGGAAGGTTAGGTGAATTTATTGCTCATTAGGGACAAAGGGGTATTTCCTTTCATTCCAGTGGATGGAACAATCACCTCTTTAGGAAAGCAGACCGATAGAGAATGAATGTTGGTGTTATGGGCCCCACCAGCGAATGTAGTGATTGAGAGTGTGTGTGAAATCATTTGGTCTGTGATGGAGGGAAGGATTTTGTATTCCACACTGCAGCAGTTTTTCTGGTAGCAGACGATGGTTAGTTATTTTCACATCACTCCAAACCATTAGTACGATTATATTTAATTAATTAATCTAATTAATAAAACGACATGCAAAATGGGGTGGGTATACACAAATTTGTATTACCCGCTCCAGCAACCTGGCCCCCCAAGAAGACGCTGGACACGGGAGCTCCCTTATACCATTTCTTTATAACTCGCACTCCGCGCCGTTCTCCTCTCCTCCCGCTCCCGCCTCCCTCTTAGTCCCGCCTCTTCCTCTTTGCCTGCCCTGTCTAGTTACCAGGGTCAGGCATTACGATATGACACCTCCCCCCTTTGTATTTTAAGTGGTCACCGTATTTTAGAGTTCCTCGATGAGCCGAACAGGTCTCCGGGTTGTTCTCCGTGGTCGGCTTGCTTGTGTCTGGTCAGGTGGGCTATTGTCTCTCCTGTCGATGACAAAATGGAGGTATTCCTCTGCCACCAAATGTCGTACATGTGTTTGGGTTTGTGGATGTCGTGACATGTAATCCGCCGGGTTTTCCGCCTTTCACGGTTTGTCGATAATGGTGTAAGTGTAGTCCTGTAGGTGAATGCCCCACCGTTCAATGCGTGGGGGCATCTTGGCCCACGGGTTCCCAAAGATGGATGTTAGCGCCTGGTGATCAGTGATGATCATGAAGTGTTTCCCGTAGATGAAGAGATGGAAATGTTCACACGCCCACACAACCGCAAGGCTTTCTTTTTCCGGTTGTGAGTAAGCCTTTTCTGTGTCTGTGAGGCTGCGACTGGCGTATGCGACAATGTGGCGTTGGTCAGCTTCCTCATCATATTGTGCCAGGATTGCGCCTAACCCCACTGGGCTGGCATTCACAGTGATTTCGGTCTTCCGTTTGGTGTTAAAGTAGGCTAAATTGATTGCAGCGCTCACCGCCTCTTTGATTTTGTTGAAGGCGTGTTCACAGGTAGCTGACCATAGGAATTGCTGTCCTTGGCGTGTCAGTTCTCTGAGTGGATAGCTGATGGTGGCATAGTTTTTAATATAGCGGGCACAGTAGCTGGCCATCCCTAGAAACGAACGGAGATCACTAACATCACGTGGTTGTGGAGTGTCCGAGAGGGCAGACACTTTCTCTGGGTCAGGTCTCATGCTGTCTTTTGAGAAGATATGGCCGTAGAATTTGAGTGTTGACTTATGAAATTCGCACTTGTCTTTGTTGAGTGTGAGGTTGGCATTGAGGAGGGCATGACATGTCCGATCAAGTGCTTTGTCATGTTCTTTCTGATTCTCTCCGAAAACCAGGATGTCATCGCTGTAGTTGAATGCATTCGGGATGTCTTGAATCACCCGCCGGATGGCCTCCTGAAAGATCTCGGCTGCCGAGGAGATTCCGAAGTTGAGATGTTTGTATTTGAAGAGGCCTTGGTGAGTGGTGAATGTGGTAATGTATCTCGACTTCTCATGTAGTTCTAATTGGTGGTATCCTTTGTTAAGATCCAATTTCGAGAAGTCTGTTGCTCCGTTTAGGCGCGTGATCATGTCGCTGATATGGGGTCCTGGCTGCCGCTCTCTCTCAATAGCTGTATTCGGGGCTCGCATGTCCACACACAGGCGTACCTTGTTGTCTTGACCTCTCTTGGGCATGACCACGACCGGTGACACCCATGGGGTGGGTCCTGTTGATCGCTCTATGATGTCCGCTCTTAGTAGGTCTTGTAGTTCATCATCTACTGCCTGTTGCAAATGGAATGGTACCTTCCTGTGATGCTGCGCTATCTGTGTTTTTTGTTTGTTGATATGGAGCTTGACTTTGAAGTGAGTTAGTTTTCCAAGACCACTAAATAGCTTCGGGAATTTGTTGACAATGTCCGGCGAGTCATCGACCTTGTATAGGATTTCAACTAGCTTCAGACGTTCTGCTGTTGGCAGGCTGAGGAGGCAGTCTGCTGCTTCAGGGCCTTCAATCACATGAATGTGTGCTTGGATTTGTCGATCTTTGTATGTCAGGGTTGTGCGGAACTGTCCTAGACATGGCAGTGGTTTTCTGGACAACGACGTGTAAACTCGCACTGCTGCTGCTTCTAACTTCGGTTTGGGATTCATGCTCTGGTATTCTGTGGTACAAATGTAATTAAGTGATGCGCCCGTATCTAGTACAAACTTGGCGGAGTGGCTTCCTATTTGGATGTCTAGCTGTGGGTATTTCTTTGATCTGTCTGGGTCTGCCACCATGCACACGTATTCATCACTGTCTTGTGATATAGGAGTGAGGGACGATGATTCTCTGGACGTCGACCGCTGAGATCTGTAGGAGTTTACTGATTAAGCGCTTGACCTTGATGAGCTGGAGGAGCGGTCTCTCCGTCCCTGTACAGCTCTGGCATGGTGATGTTATTCCGTGTTCTGTCTGGTCTGTTATACCTCCGAGCGGCGAGTTTGGCAGAGAGCTTCAAAATGGTTCTCACTTCCGCATCAATGGCACTGTTGACCAACTGCTGGGCATTGACCCGTGTAGGGGTAGTCTTGGCCACACCGATAACATTGCGATGATTTTTTTCTGAGTTGGCTGTTTCGGGTCCTGTTGCGAGGAGAGTTCGCGCGATGCGTTCTCGCAAGTCTTCCAGATTTGGGATGGTCAGGACGACGCCTCGAGTCGGTGTGGGACTGTACTCTAAGAGCTTGCTCTCTTTTCTCGGTTTTGCTGGCCTCCATCTTTTTTGCGTGCTCTTCTGCTTGATCGTTGATGCGGGTGAGTGTAGTGTTTTTTTAGTAGTCGACGACGTAGTGATTCTGATTGGCATCCTTCGATGATGTGCAGACGGAGTGCATCTTCGGTGTTGAATTTGTCGAATTCGCAATATCGGGCAAGACGCCTTATGCGAGCGATGAAGTCGCCCATTGACTCCTCCTTTTCTTGCGAGGCTAGTTTGAACGTTTAGCGTTCATAGTCCAGGTTCCGTTTGTGGAGGAACTTCCTGTCTAGAGCTTCTTTCACATCATCGTAGGATGCAGTATTGGCGGCCGGTAGTTCTTTGATGATTTGCGCAATGTCTTTACCCACTAGGTTCCGCAGGGCTATGAGTTTCTGATTAGGATCCCGAACTTGCGACCCCGTCATGAAATCTTCAAAATCTTCGGCCCAGCTTTTCCATTTGGGCCCCATGCTGTTCCCAGACGTCATCGTTAAGGGCTCGGGGGGGGGGGGCGCAGGAAAGGTACTCCCATGAACACCGGTCCAAGTTGCAGGGCATTTTGGGTGGATCCAGTGGCGGCCGGCCTCATGGAATCAGCCTCTGTTGACATGGTGGGTGATAATGTGACTCCAGCAGACTGTGAGGCTTCTAATCCACAGAATTTGTGTGTTTTTGCGAGGTTTTTGTAGCTCGCCTTACTCCAAAATGACCGCCTTGAAAGGGTCCAATGTTATCCAATGCAGATGCCGGACTTCAAGATGGCCGCCGGAGAGACGTGAATGCTTCACTCCTACTGAGTGATTTGCATGCTCATTTCTTTATCAGGGTAGTTATGTGGCTGGACTCACCCTGATTTTGTCTTTCTCGCATCAGGGTCGCACTCTGCAGGTCGTGGGGCCGCTTCAGCAGGTCAGCCCGTGCTCGCTCTAGTTTTTAACTGCCAGAGTGCTCTGCAGCCTGTCTTCAGAGGCGCGCTCCTCTCGCGCCATGGTGATTGTAGGGGACAGGTGTAGTGGGTCAGGTAATCCCACCCTCGTCACCAGTTTGGTGTCCTGGCCCCCCAAGAAGACGCTGGACGCGGGAGCTCCCTTATACAATTTCTTTATTACTCGCGCTCCTGCCGTTCTCCTCTCCTCCCGCAAAACTGATGCCAGGTAAGGGTTCTGGACCTTAGGAGACACCTCTTGGTGATCAGTAACTCATTCCAACATGGCTCAGGGAGGTCCTGTTGCAGGTACACACAGGGCCAGTTGCAGCAGGTCAGCTGGGCAGTTGCAGGGAGACCGCTCATACAGAACCAAAGCTAGTTGGTAGTGACTCTCATAGTTGTCTTCAGCTCAGTCCTGGTGGAATGTATTAGGAAGGACTTGCACAGAATACACCAGATAGTCCAGTAGCCATGCTGGCTTCTGCGTCTCTCAGAACCTCCACTCTGTGCAGGTACTTGGAATTATTGAAAGTCATATGGGCTTTTGGCAGCATATCTCATCCCTTGGGGACACTAAGGCAACATCTGTCCTCGATCCCAAGCTAACTTGGACCAGCTCCTTCCCAAACGCAATACTGGCCAACCAAGGTGTATACCAACTGGTTGGGGGTAGTGCCATTTTGGGGCATTTGGTGTCTACCTTGGAGTGCCCATAGTTGTAACACTGGGGGACAACCCTGCCTGTCTGTTTGTCCAAGAAACTCTTCTTCTTTGGTTCAGATTTGGACTGATTATATTGTTCTCTGAGGAATAATTTTGGGGGCCTTTGAGAAACTCTATATTTTTAAGATTTTCTCCCCTTCTTTCTTCAGGTGGGAGCCCTGACCACCCTTTTGCTGACCTCCCTAGATACCTTTTTGGAGACGCTGCTGCTGGCCCAGAGGTCTGGCTCCTTAGCGAGCTCCCTGGGGTCAGTAAGCTTACTATCAATCAGGTGAATGCACAGCTCTGTAAAACAGATATTGAACATGTGCTCTGTCAGTATCAGATTTATCAATGCAGAAAAATCATCAAGTTTGCTGCCCCACACCCAAACATTTTGTACTTTGCTAGCGTAATCAGGAAAATACACCCCTTCTGCTTCTTATGGCTATCCCTGAATCTAATTCTGTACTTTTCTTCTGAACCAAGTCCAAACTTGGTGATAAGGATGGTTTTTATTGGAATATACTTCATCTGGTGCCCCACCTCTAGTGTAAGCAAGGTATTGCTCCCCACTGAATGTGTTTCCAGAGTGACACCCCCCAAAACTCTTCTTGGACCCTGTACATCTTAAGGGACACCTCATAAGCAGAAAACCATGTGTGTATGCCATCACCTACCACATAGCTGAGCATCAGACCTTTAGATATGTGAACTTGCTTGTCCCCCTTAGACACTAGGCTATGCTGTCACCATTACTGTTAGACTTCACTTGCTTGGCTCTGATGTCCAGCTCTTTGAGGCTTAACTCATGGGCCAATTTCCTCTCCTCCAAGGCTCACTGAGCTTTCTTCTGCTCAGCGTCATCCTTTGTTTGGCCATCTGGAGCTTAAGCTCCCTTTCAACCTTCCTGTCCACATCTTCTCTGTGGACAGGCCTTGGGAAGAAACTCGGCAGGAAGTTCCAACTCAGGAGACGGGTCATCCCAATCCCCTGATTCCTGCATCTCAGGCCTTGCCTCTATTTCCTGCTCCTCCATCTCATCCTTTTCATTTCAATCCTCTGTTGCTGTCATCAACTGGTGAACCTCTGCCCTTGCACTTAGAGCTTTCTAAAGCTCCAATGTATTATTACTATTATTATTAATTAACACTTCTTAAGCGCATAGCTACCCTGAGGCATCCCAGAGCTAGTGGCAGAATAGGGGAGGGAAGGTGGCACACAGGTTACTGTTCTGGAATAGCCAGGTTTTAAGACGCTTTCCTAAGATGAGGTGGTGAGTCTCTGAGGGCAGATGTAGGGGAAGGGCATTCCAAAGCTTGGCTATACTGTAAGAGAAGGAACTACCGCCACTTCGCACCCTTTGGATTTTAGGGATGATGGCTAAACTTAGGCTCACAGAGCAGAGGGGATTTCTGGGGTGGTGAAAGGTGATAAGGGACTTGTTAATAGAGGGGCCTCTTTCCAAAAGAGTCTTGTGGGCTATGCAGAGGGATTTAAATGTAATCCTTTCTAGGATGGGCAGCTAGTGTATAGTCTTCAGACAAGGCTTGGCCGATTGAGTTGTAGGCATGCCAAGCAGCAGCCGAGCGGCACAGATCTAGACAACTTGAAGTTTCTTTGTGGTGGATTTAGGTGCTCTTAGGTACAAGGAGTTGCCGTTTTCCAGGCACGAGAGGACCAGGGCCTGGACCATAGTTCTCCTAGCACCCATAGGGAGGAGAGGGAGTACTTTCCGCAACATTCTAAGGATGCTATAGCAGCCACCTGTCAAATTTAAATGACTTGTCAAGCCAGACGCCCAAGGTTTTAATCTTGGACTTTTGGGTTGGGGTGGGTCCTAGACAGGTTGGCCATGGCAGTTTGAGATCCGCGTTGGATAGATCACCTAGATGCATTATTTCGGTTTTATGTCTATTGAGCCTGAGACTTGAATGTTGCATCCAGGTTGCCACCTTCTCAAGGCAGGATTCCAGGTCGGATGGAGCATTGTGCAGGTGGTTTAGAGATACCACCAGCTGAGTATCATCCGCATATGTGACAATTTTGATCCCATATGGCAGGACAATATCAGCCAGCGGCCTCATGCACCCATTAAATAGCGTAGGACTCAGGGATGATCCCTGAGGTACACCATAGCTGAGAGGTAGACACCTTGAGGTGGATTCTCCCCAAAGACCTGGAATGTTCTACCATTGAGGTAAGATTGGTTCCAGGAAATGGCTTCCACTGACACTCCAGCACTCCTAAGCCTGTTAAGAAGAATGTCAAAATTAACCGTGTGAAAAGCGGCACTCAAGTCAAGGAGAATAATAGCTACTGCTCCTCCCTAGTCGATTATCTTTTTCGATTCTTTGACTACGGTAATAAGTGTGGGTTCAGTTTCATGATGGGGACAAAAGCCAGTCTGTGAGTGGTGCAGAAGCTCATGGGTTTCTAAGAAGTCAGAAAGAGTAGAATTAACATGCTTTTCCAGGACCTTACAGACCATGGGCAGCAGAGATATGGGACGGTAGTTACTCAAGACATCAGGGTTCAAGCTTGGCTTTTTCGGTAAAGCTTTCACCATGGCGTGGTTCCAAGAAGGTGGAACATGGCCATTGGTGATAGAGTGATTTATTACATCCAGTATAACCGGAAACACCACCCCTACAACCTTGCTCAAAAGGTGAGGAGGGGCTGGGTCAAGAGGTAAACCCGACTTTATTTGAGCAAAGATTTCTGCTAAGGTGTCTAGGTCCAGGAATGGGAGTTCCTCCAGAGTGTGCATGTGGTCTGGAGGTGTGTTCATGGTAGGGAGATCACTGGTCGCTGAGACATGGAGGATACTGGGACATGGAGAGTCTTGAAATGTGTTATATATATTCGGAATTGTTCCCTGAAAATATTCTGCAAGTTCATTGCAGCGATCACAGGCTATTGTTATGGAAATATCGGGGGAAGGTAGCTCTACGAGGGTCTTCGCAATGCGGAAGATTTCTCTGGGAGCAATAGCTGCTGAATTAATTTTTACTTCATAATAAAGCACCTGAGCTTTTTTAATTTCACCTTGGTAGCATTTTATTGCCTCTCTGGATTTCATTTTACTGATCTCGCTATAATCCTTCCTCCATTTCCTCTCCATTCGTTTACAGGCCTGTTTGAGCAGCCTGTACTTGGGCGAGTACCAGGGAGCGATTCTTGCTCTCATCCTACGGTGGCTAGCCCTAACAGGAATAACTGTGTCCTGGGAGCTCTCTATCCAGTGTGTGAGTTTTTCAGATGATGACACAGTACTAGCATCTAGAGTGGGTTTTGACTGTTTGAGCACAGTAGACCATGACTCTATGGATAGTTTAGACCAAGGGCGGGCTTTCCTGGTACTAGGATCCGTGAGAGTACGTTGAGTCGGGGATTTTAACCGCTTGCGTGCTCATGACGAGCCCAGCACTCATGAGCTCGTCATGAGGGCAAGGCCCGTCATAACGGCCGTGGCCCGCCCACGCGCGATTGATTCCACGCCTGTGTGGGAGAATCAATCAGTGGGTGGGGTTGTGACGAGCTCAGCTTGTCATGAGCACAGCTCCACTGTGCCTCATGATGAGCTGGGCTCGTCACGAGCACCGCGGCGCCGCCCCCCCCCCCCGTGGTTAAGAAAATAGGGATCAGTGAGTGATCCGACCAAGGCAGCTCATTGTTATTGGTTAACACATGGTCTAACATGTGGCCTTTAATGAGTGTGGGGTCTATGACTTTTTGTGTTAATTGAATTGCTGATAAGTCTTGGATGAGCTCCGACGCATCTGTTTTACTTAGGTCATCAAAACGTAAATTAAAATCCCCTAAAAGTGTCATGTTTGTGGATGAACTTGCCAATGAGGCCACTACTTCACGAAGAGAATTGAAAAATTGTCCGCCCGTTCCCAGAGGGAAATATATAAGGATTCCAGAGAAGGTGAGCGTTGCGGAGAATGAGATGGAAAATAATAAAATTTCACAGTCGGAGACAGGATTGGGCTTAATCCGACATTTAAAGGAGTCTCTAAAGATGATTGCAATACCACCCCCTTTCTTCAACTCGCAATCTGTGCGCTGGATATTATACCCAAGGGGAAGAGTGTGAACCACCTCAGGTGTGGAGTCCTTATAAAGTCAGGTTTTTGTTAAAAATAATATATCTGGTTTTTCATCTGCTAAAAATATATTTAGTTCGACAGAGGGTTTAGACAGAGACCTACAGTTCAGAGAATTTTGTAAATGTGAGGGGTGTGTACAACTGGCTGAGTTTGCAACGCTGGGCCGAGCCTGAATGGGCAGTAAATTAAGTGCCATTAGTGTCTATATTGGTTGGCGGTCCCCTTTCCTTACAGAACTGCTTGAGCTCAACCATAATGTTGCTCTCAAGGTTGATGAGCTCAAATTCCATCTCTGCAGGTATGGTCACTGTCAGACCTGTCAGCCTTAGGGTGGCCTTCTCCCAAACATTTTGCCTTACTCCTCCATATTTTTCTGATCTTGTTTTTGTTGGCCATAGGACTCTGTGTACTTAAATATTGCTAACCAGTGCTAAAGTGCATGTGCTTGCTCCTTAAAGCATGGTAACACTAGCTTATTCCCAATTTGCACATTTAATTTACTTATAAACCCCTAGTAAAGTGGTACTACCTGTGCACAGGGATTGTAAATTAAATGATGCTGGTGGACCTGCAGGACTGATTATGCCACCCACTTAATAGCCCTGTAAAAATGTCTCAGGCCTTCCATAGCAGCCTGTGTATGCAGTTTGAAACTTACATTTTAGCTTGGCAAAATAAACCTTTTGCCAGGTCCAAACCTTCCTTTTTAATACATAAAAGACACCCCTATGGTCTGACTCAAACAGCCCACAGGGCAGGGCACAATGTATTTAAAAAAAAGTAGAACAGTCACATTTAACTTTTACATGCCTTGGCAATGAAAACCCCTTACATTTGTTTTTCACTATTGCAAAGCCCACCTCTCCCGTAGGATAACATTAGGGTTACTTTATTACATCTAATAGGCATAACTTCTAAATAGGAACAGGTAAACCAGTCTTTGGAATTTTAATGAAGAATGTTCTTTCATGGTAAAGTCGGAGTTTGAATTACAATTTTGAGAATGCCACTTTTAGAAAGTTACATGAAACAAAAAAAATCTAGCTGTTAATTTTGAATGCCGTTTCGCATTATCATTATGAGTCCAAACTGCTGAATGTCTTGATCCACATAATTTATTATGTAATTCCCCAGTGTCCTTCTAACTACAGACCTATCTCCCTGCTCCCCTATCCTATTAAGATCTTGGAGAGAGTGGTGAGTAAATCTCTTACTAACCATGCGGAAGAAAATAATCTCCTGGACGAGGTCCAATTTGGGTTTCGACCAGGACATGGTATTGAAACTGCTCTAGTGACTGTCCTGGATGACCTGCGAATGCGTGCCGACAGTGGCCAAACAGCCATTCTAGTGCTGTTGGATATGTCAGCCGCTTTCGATAAGGTCAACCATAAGATATTGATCAAGAGGCTGGAGGAATGTGGCATTATGGGCAGGACACTGGTCTAGCTGCGATCCTACCTTTTAGACAGACAGCAGGCAGTGACCTTGAGGCCCTTCGTGTCTCAGAGTAGGCTTGTAAAACATGGGGTTCCGCAGGGCTTAGCGATCAGCCCAATTCTGTTTAATCTATACCTATGCCCACTTATCTCTCTTATAAAATCCTATGGCATTGAGGTTATAAATTATGCGGATGATACCCAACTCGTCTTTTCCCTTGAGGACAATGATGCAGTTTCTCTGGAGAAATTCCATAGCTGCATGCGAGAAACAGCAGGCTGGCTTAGGGATAACTCATTGCAATTTAATGGGGACAAGACAGAAATACTGTGCTGTACTGCAAGTAAAAGTCCTTGCCCCCTGCCAGTAGACTTGTGGCCAGGCTCTGGTAATAACCCTCCTGCGCCTGTGAAAAAAGTTCACAATTTAGGAGTACTGCTGGACAGTGATCTGCAATTGGACTCACACGTAGATAAAACCGTGAGTACCTGTTTTTCTCTGCTCCGAGCCCTTAGAAAAATACTCCCTTTTCTACCTGTCTCAGCCAGACCGCAGGTGGTAAGGAGTATTATTCTGAGCAGACTAGATTACTGCAATGCCCTTCTCCTAGGAGCCCCAATTTCTTTGCTAAAAAAACTGCAAAGGATACAGACAATTGCAGGTAAACTTGCACTGAATAGACAACGTAGAGCTTCGTCGTCGCTTGCCTTGAAAGATCTCCATTGGCTGGTTATGGCACAGCGAGTACAGTTCAAGGCACTCTGTATCATCTATAGAGCAGTACATAAAATGGGGCCTAAGTCACTACAGAGGAAATTCCTATGGTATTCTCGAGAAGCCTACGTTCCTCTTCAGACAGCTTGATATGTGTTCCACATGTCAAGAAAGTTCGACTGGGGGGGAGATCATTTAGTGTGGTAGTCTCCCGACTTTGGAATACTCTGCCAATAGAGCTTAGACAAATGGACTCACTGTCCCGCTTTAGGAGGGAATTGAAAACAAAACTTTTTCCTAGAGATTAATTCCAGTCCTATGCTCTAGCTCAGTTGCATACAGTGTTTTTGGTAATCCCAGCGCCAGGATACCCGTTGGGTGATAGCCGGGCTATAGAAGTATTCCCTTACATTACAATTTCTTTAAACGATTTTGTGGAATGCTCAGACACCTAATTCAAAGACAGATCGAGATAAGAGATAACACCTTGTGCTTACATTGGTACATATAACAAAATCAGACCAAAAAAATCAGACATAGTCAACAACAAAGCTTCACATGACAATTATACATGAATAACAAAAACTATTTTTCAAATTCAACCAGTCAATGTTCACAAAGCAACCCAACTCCGAGTCAATATATCAAATGCCAATAACATTCAAGGGTTGCTAGCCAAAGGGAGTGAAATTCTGGCCCACGGCTTTATATAATAAAACCCTGTGAGGCTCTCTCTATTTTTAGCACATCTTTTGCCCTTTGGTATTGTTTGCCACAATACCAAAGGGCAAACGATGAGCTAAAAATAGAGTTATTACTGTTTGCAGTGCTGCATACATACTTTACATATTGCCTCTGAGTTAAGCCTGACTGCTCTGTGCCAAGTGCGCGAGGATGGAGCACAGATTAATTTAGTGTTCGCTTGTCACTTCATTCTGATGAAAATTGTAGTTGATAAACTAGGGTTGCACCATCCTCAACCAGTAACCATTTTTCTTACAGTCACAAACAGTCAGCTAGAATGAGAGTTTTTGGACATGGCTCTCTCTGCAGGGTCACCCCCAACCGTTTTGCCTCTATCTCTCCTATTTTTGCTAAATGCATTTTTTTGTTGACCATAGGACTCTCTGCACTTTACCACTGCAAACCAGAGCTAAAGTGCTGGTGCTCACTCCCCTAAACATGGCAAAATTAATTTGCATGTAGTTGGCATGCTTAATCTACTTATAAGTGCCTTGTAGAATGGTATACCATATACTCAGGGCCTGTAAATTAAAAGCTACTAGTGGGCCTACTGCACGTATATTGCCACCAACTGAAGTAGCCCCTGAAAACATGTCCCAGGCTTGCCATTGCAGCCTGAATGCTGGTTTAAACTGCCAGTTTGACTTGGCAATATAGCCACCTTATCAATCCTTTGACTCCTCTTTTATTACATATGTCACTCCTCAGGTAGGTCCTAGATAGCCCATAGGGCAGGGTGCATTGTAAATAAAAGGTTGCACAAGTACTTTTAAGTTTTATGTCCTGGTAGAGAAAAACACCTACATTTGTTTTTCTTAATTGTGAGGCCTACCTGTCCTATAGGTTAAGGTTTGGTTGCCTCATTGCATTTAATAAGTTCTAACGTTTGATTGAGGGCAGATAGGCATCTCATTATTGGTATATATGACATTTTAATTAAACATTCTCTTTAATGGTAAGGTCAGATTTAACATTAATATTTTGAAAATGCAACTTTTAGAAGGTAGGTATTTTCTTGCCCTTTGCTATTTGGTCCTGCAGCCTCCCCTTAGTCACATGACTGAGTGCAGTTGACAGTTCTGACTTTGTACATTTCTCCCAGACAGTCACACAATAGAGGTTTTAGGTGTGCCTGAATGTGACATCTGCTGGCAGGATGGGGGGCAGGGTGTAGGGCTGGGCACAGCTTCACTTGCAACTGAATAGGCTGTGTTCTGCCTTCACACAAAGGGATTGTCACCTCTACATTGTTCCTGCAGCCAGCTTGGAGGCCTGGGAGTCAGGAAACTGCAAGCACTTCATAGAGAAACCTCTAGAAATGTCTACCACATCAAAGAATGCACCAGGTCTAAAAAATAGGGCCCTCATACCCACTCTTCAGGTCACTTTTTGGAACTGTGGAGGGACTCATAGGGCTGCCTGCTGCTGTTGCCTGCTGTGTTCTCCACAGGACTGTTTCGCTCCAACAGGAAGGGCTGCGTTGCTGTCTAGAGCCTGCCTTGAACCCTCAGAAGCCTGCCCTGATGCTTGAACCCTGCTTCTCTGCCTGAACCCAGGACTACCAAAGTGACTCCAAGGGCTAGTTTTCTGGCCTCCTGTTCAGAGCCTTGGTGAGTGACTCCTAATCCCCAAGTGGTGTCCCTCCAGTCCTGGACCCTTGGTGGTGGTGATAAGAGAGCCCAGATAGCCAAAATCCATAACTTGGCAATTAAAACATTGTTGACTGAAAATCTGAGAACTGCGGGAAGACTGGGACCAAGCTGCCCAACAATCCACCCGAGGTGCATCGCCGGTTGCCCTAACTTCGCTGTAGCTCTCGCTATGTTCTTCTCCACAGCAGCAAATCCTGTTCAGTGGTCCTCCACAAAAAGCGTTTCCCGCCTTCAGGAACTCTTGTTGGCTACAGCCTCCTGCCTAATTCTGCTGGAGATTTTTGGCTTCCATAAAAGTGACTGAGTCCGACTGTGACTTTCTTCCAGCGGCTCCCCAATGATGAGACTCTTTCCTGGGAAAATGCATGCAGCCTTACCCTGCTGAACTTTACTCTCTCAGAACATTTTCAGCAGAATGGTTGCTAAGTCTGAAAGTAAGGGTCGACCAGTCCCATTCCTCTTCTTGTATACGACCTGGTCTTCATCCCAGTCAGCCATATTTTTCAACTTTGACCCAGCCTTGCTTGATTAAATATCCCTGGTTGGCGCCTTAATCTTTTAGCTGCTTGTTTTTACTACTGATTGGAATTTTGTTGTTTTGAGTCAAATACCTTATTGAAATGTATTCTATGTTTCTAAATTGGTGTGGGATTTTTCTTGTGGTGTGTTTTCACTTTATTACTGTTTGTGTGCTCCATGAATACTTTACGCATTGCCTCTAAGTTAAGCTTGGCTGCTTTTGTGCCAAGCTACCCAGAGTTATGCACGGGTTAATGTAGTGACTGTTCGTTTTTCACCCTGTCAGAGATTGTGGCTGTTGCTTGACCAGGGCTAACACCCCAGTCAAAGAACCATTCAATGCGAATATAAAAAACTCAAATTGGTATTAAATTATTTACCTGGGATTTTCAGTGAAACCCCAAATCACTGTATGGCACTGCACAAACACAAGTCCTAATTCTCACCAATGAACAGTGTTTTAGGAAATTGGGTTTACTGGTTGACGTGATAAAACCCTACTTAAGCAGAAACCACACTTCCTGTCAGGGTGAAGTGACAACCTGACCCTGAATTATCCTGTGCTTAGCCCTCTGGTAGCTTGGCACAAAAGCAGTAACGCCTAACTTAGAGACATTGTGGAAAGCATTTATGCACCACTTCCAACCTTAATGAAGTGAAAACAAAACTCAAGAAACATTCCACATCAATTTGGGAAAATGGACAAAAGATGAATAAATTATTTGAGATGACAAAAATACAATCATCATCGTATATATCTTTATTTCGGTCCATGGACCATAAAAGAACATGACAAAAAAACCCACAATATATAAAAACAGATTAAAAGGCTAAAACCCGATAAAACTTGGTAAAATGTATACAAAACACAGGTAAAAAATCAATCACCATTAAGTTCATTATGAGTTCCTATAAAAGCCTTATGCGCCCACCACATAGCGGTTAAAAAACACGACACCACAGATACAATTGGCATCTGAATGTTACATTTCAGTAGTCTAAATGATTCCATGCAGGACCTTGTATCTAGATTCTTGCACAATTGTATCAACCATCCTTGCTTTACTTTATTGTATCCAGGACAAAAGAAAAATACGTGGAGTTCAGTCTCCTCTTCGCTACTGCATGCTAGGTACCACAGGGCAGAACTGTCAACCCATTTGTTTGTAAATGCACACAGAGTGGGAGAGCCGTGCCTGAACTGTAAATAGAGTTTCCTGGCTAATGTCGGTTTTATCTCATCTAGACATGGCTCCAGGATATAGGTATCCTTTATTTTTAAGAAGTTGACTGTAAGAGAACCAGTGGCTGAGTTTTTGTGAGGTTGTGCAAGTTTACCTACCCAATAGTTACTGACAAGCTGTTTGTGTGATATTGTAGTACAGGCTGCCTCCAGGTTGCAAAAATACAATCAGTATAACTGGAGATATGCAATTTTAAAGTTTTGAGTGAAAACAGCATCTAGAAGCACTAAGCGACAACATTGGTTATCTGGTTGTGTTGGACAATGACAAAGTCACAAGTTAAGGCTGACTGCAATGGAGCGTGTGCGGGATACAAGGAACAAGTTAGGCTGCTGAACCTAGTTCCTCAAATCCTGGTTGCATAGAGTTGTGAGATTCCGAGTCAAGGATGTGTGCCACAGTGGTGGTTCAGAGGAAGCTGCAAGACTGCGATGCAGAGTCCTGGTCATCATGGAGGATGCCGTAGACGAGGGCCTTGCGGTTTCAAAATCCTGTGTCGAAGATGCATTGCACATCGGCCATTCTGAAGAAGCTGTTGAGCTGCGATGAAGAGTCCTGCATCATTGTTGAGGATGCTGTCGACGAGGTGCTTGTGATGTGAAGGCCTGTGTCGATGATGTGTTGCACAGCAGCAGTTCAGAGTAGATTGTTGGCTGCACTGCGAGGTCCGGCATCATAAATGTGTTGTGATTGGGCTCCTCCAAAGTGGAGCTGCAAGAAGATGCATTGCACTGGGTTGGTTCTGTCCACAGGCCCACAGCTGGGTGGGCAAAACACCTATAGTCCCAGGGGACTATGACGGGGTGGTGCCACTTGGGGGTTAGGACTCATAGCAGACCGATTTCAGGTGCTGGGTTCAAGGAGGTTGGAACCTTTTGCATCCCTGGGCTCTGATCAGGATGCTGGCCTACTCACCTTTAGAGTCACTCTAGTGGTACTGAGCTCAAGATGTAGGTTCTTTTCTCCCAGGCAGTAGGGCAGCATGGTAGCTGTCCTTCTTGCAGAGCAGCTCAGCAGTGCTTCTGAGTCTGTCACAGGTGCAGAGGTGTATTGAAGCGTTGGGTCTAAGGGTTCCTTTATATATGCCTGGTGCCCACTCTGAATTAGGAGAAGGTTGTGGAGGTTTTGGACTTCAGAGGTGCTTGGAGTTTGCTGCCTCCCTGCCCTAGTCCCAGCTTGTCTGGGGTCATAAAAGACTAGTTTCAAAACCCTGTGTAGTGTGCTAAGCAGATCCTTTGTTATGTGCAAGTGTGGTAGGTGATAGCTCCTCTCCCTTATCAAGTCAGATATGGTTCATCCTGCCAATACCTATTGTACCTTTGTCTCACTGTCTGGGAGTAGTAAACAAAGACCAATTGCCAGCTACACCTAGTCATGTGACCCAGGATACAGATTGCAGGCATCAAGTGATTGGAACAAGAACATGCCAACTTTCTAAAAGTAAATATCCTAAAAGGCACCTGGCTTACGCACCCTTCAGTAACACTGAATAGTGCAAGAGTCTTTCCTCGCATTAAGAGCTACTCCACGTATAGTACTCCAAATTTGATCCAAATAGTAAACCAATATTCTTGTCACAACCTTACTCGGATGGGCATGGAGAAGGCATTTGAACATGTAAAATGAAGAACCATGGTGGAATCATGCCATCTTTGTTGTGATTGAAAATTTATGAATTAACTTTGGAGTAAGGTTGTGACTTGTGACAAGAAGATTGGTTTACTGTTTGAATCAAATTTGGAGTACCATACGTGGATTAGCTTAATGTGAGGAAAAACTCCTGCACTATGAAGTGCGACTGATGGGTGCGTAAGCCACGTGCCTTTTTGGCAATTTACTAATATTTCCGTGGCCTTTGGGACGGATCATGGCGTCTGTTCACACGCAATAATTTAGCTTCATAAAAAATAATATAAACGAGTTCAAGGAAAGGAGTGCACTCTTTCATTCTTCTTCTTGCATTGCAACTTTCTAAAAGTGGCATTTTCAGAATTGCGAATTAAAATCTGACTTTACCATTAAAGAGGGTTTTCAAATTGCAATTCTCGTGACACCAAACTTGATATTCCTACCTGATCCCAATTAAAAGTTCTTACTTATTATATATAATGAGTTCGCCTAATTTTATCCTATGAGAAAGGCAAGGTTTGCAGATATGATAAACAAATGTAAGAGTATTTCACTACCAGTACATGCAGAAGATAAAAGTACATGACCAACTTTCTTAATACACTGCACCCTGCCCTATGGGCTGTTAAGGACCTATGCTAGAGGTAACTTATATATTTTAAAAAAGAAAGTTTAGTCCTGACAAACTTTTTATTTTACCAGGTCGAAATGGGAGTTTAAAACTGCACATACAGGCTTCAATGGCAGGCCTGAGACATATTTAAAGGCTACTTACGAGGTTTGCACAATCAGTGCTGCAGGCCTACTAGTAGCATTTTATTTACAGGCCTTGGGTACATGTAGTACCAGTTTACTAGGGGCTTGCAAGTAAATTAAAAATGCCAATAGGGGGGAAACCAATTTAACCATGTTTAAAGGAGAAGGCACATTCACTTCTAGTCCACCCCCACATCTTGCTTTGGAATGTTTCTTTCTTGCCTTGTCAGGCTCGAAGAGATCAAATATGACAAACGGCTGTCATCAAGCTCCTTTGTGAGTGTGCTAGAGGCAGCCCTTTGAACTTTAACTGGAACAGGGAACAGTGCTGCACCTCCCACTGTGGAAGGAAAGCTCTCTCCTAGCTACTCCCGGGTCTTTTTGTTCACTGCCTGTACCCAATACACTTCACTGATGGGGAGCACATAATAGGCACAGGTAACTGGAAAATCTTAGAAGGCCTCAGAAGGTTTAGGGCAGGAAAATGCCAACTGGCATTTTCAAAGATGTAATTAAAATCCAACTTTACCAATAAACAGAATTTTTAATTAGAAACTTTAGAGATACCAAACATAACATGCTAATCTGTCTCCAATCTAAAGTTAGCACTTATTATAATGAATGAGTCAACCTAATGTCATCCTATGGGAAAAGTAAAATCTGACTTTACCATTAAAGAGGATGTTAAATTACAATTCATTTGAGTGCAAATATGACATTTCTACCTGTTCCCAGTCAAATGTTAGTACCTATTTGATGTATTTAGGTAACCCAATTTTATTCCCTGGGAATGGTAGGCCTCACAGTAGTCAAAAACGAATTTGGGAGTTTTCATTACCAGGACATGTTAAACCACAAGACCTATCTTTTAAATGCAATGCACCCTGCCCTATCGGATGTTTAGGGCCTACCCTAAAGGTGACTGATATGTACTAAAAAGGGAGAATTAGGCCTGGTGAAAGGTTTCATTTACCAGGTCGAATTGGCAGTTTCAAACTGCACACAGGCTGGAATGGCAGGCCTGAGACACGTTTCAAAGGGCTACTTAACTGGGTGACACAAGGGTTGCAGGCCCAATGGTAGCATTTAATTTTCATGCCCTGAGTACATATAGTACCACTTTACTAGGGACTTATAAGTAAATTAAAAAGTCAATTGGGTTTAATCCAATTTTGTTATGTTTAAAGGAGACAGCACAAGTTCTTTTGCACTGGTTAACAGTGGTAAAGTGCACGGAGTCCTAATGCCAACACAAACAAATTTCAGAAAATAGAAGGAGAGAAGGCAAAGGTTTTGGGGTGGCCTTGCAGAAAGGGCCACGTCCAACACTGTTGCTCATGTAAGTAGTATGTCCTCCCATCTCTGGATGACATTAGCAGAGAGTGGGACGAATCAATATTCATGTAGTGGGATAGTGCTTAGATGCTAAGTTGATATCATGTTTATTAAAGACCCTTATGCTCACATTATGGTGCTTTTACAGTTTTAATGATTTAATATGCGGAAAAGAAGTATATAAACTCCTGATTTTGTGGGTGAAAAATTACTTTCCTGGAGACTTTCTGATGCTGCTAGGGATGCTGTCCGTTTTTCTACTGGTTGTGCTGTTCATTTTGGACTTAGAATTATTTTGATTCTGCACACTATTCTGTAATGCTCTGCTTGCTGAAAGTCTTTATGGCTTTGACTTTTGCATTTCTGATCTCCGTACCGCACCTTTTATATTTTTGTAATAAATATTTTAAATCTCATTCCTGATGAACTCAATCATTGAGCGTACCCTTTAATTACTTGACTGCATTTTTGATGTGCTAGGAGGTGCCTTACCTCAGGACACATTGCCTCATAAATTGACGTGTAACACCATCTCGGATTCATCAAACTGTGGGCGTGCAGTTCAGATAATATTTTGTGGTGTAACATTTTAGGGGTTCCTGCTTTAAAGCCGATAGTGGTGCAAGAGATTACATACTAACCTTGAGGATGTTAGTGCATTACACTGTGTGTAGACAGAGACCTCTTATGGAAGAAAGACAGGAAATGGAATATCCACCACTACTGAATGCAATGTAAGCATTTTATGGGTGCAGATGGAGTTAGACGATAATAAAACTGCTTCCACAGAAAGTTACACCAATATGGATCTAAAACAGAGGTGGCTGACATGGGAGCAGCCATCGTAAATTGGTGATGGTATCTTCAAAGCTGGTGCCCCGACGAGTGCGCATTTGCAGTTCATGGATGAGACAATATCCTGTTGGGCTCTCCCAGTGTGTCTACAGCACTCACGAACCTGCCTGCAGAGATATGGCACAAACAATACATTGAGGGTCAAAACAAGAATTCTAAGGTGATTATGGGGCAATTGTGGATGTTTGGACAAGAGATAGAAACAGTTAACAAGGCCTAGTTTTATGAGTAAGAAAGATTGCTATTAGATTTCATTGACTGGAGCTGGCAGTCTACTTCAAACATAGAAAGATGTGACATAAATAAAGTATATTTTTTTATCTTTGAGCATATTCCGGTAAGGATTGTTATTTTAGTTTACTGATGGGAGACCAGGAGTGCAACGGCTGTTCAGTTTTAATTTGTTAGATAACATATTTTATAAGCAGATATTCTTAATTTCGGAATGACAAATATACTTTTGTATGATATGAAGTGTGAATACAGGAATAATTCAAAAGAGCTACTAAACTCGACCTACGGGGAGCACAATTGTGATTGCTATTAAGGTGCCGATTCCGATCCTGGGAAAATGTTCTCCGTACGAATTGTATCCGGATTTTTTTCCGTCCGAATCGTACAAGTACCGTACAAACTGGCAAGTACCATTCGCATGGGAAAAAATACATACGAATCGCATTGGGAAAATTCCCCCACACGTCCTCGGGTCGGAAAAAGTGTCCTACATGTCCCCGGACGATTTTACGTTCGAATCAGAAAAATGAAGTCCGAGCGCGCAAGTACGATCCATCCCGTCCGTCCGATTGTACAACCGTATGGAAAAAACACTGCATGGAGCGAACCTCAATAGCAACCATGGAGACATGTGCCCGCATACGCGCCGTCCCCCCCCAGCCCCCCGTATGTACGCGTCGTCCCCCCAGCCCCCCGTATGTACGCGCCGTCCCCCCCAGCCCCCCTTGTGGGTGGATGCGCCGACCCCCCCAGCCCCCCGTATGTACGCGCCATCCCCCCCAGCCCCCCCGCGGATGGACGCGTTGTACCCCCAGCTCCCCTCCGTGTATGTCTGGAGCGTACCCCCACCCCCGTATGTACGGCGTGGACCCCCACCCCACCCCCGAATGTCCGGAGCGAACCCCCAACCCGTATGTACGGCACGGACCCCCACCCCCGTATGTACGGCGTGGACCCCCACCCCCGTATGTACGGCGCGGACCCCCACCCCACCCCCGAATGTACGGAGCGTACCCCCACCCCCGTATGTACGGCGCGGACACCCACCCCACCCCCGAATGTCCGGAGCGTACCCCCACCTCCGTATGTACGGCGCGGACCCCCACCCCCGTATGTACGGCGCGGACCCCACCCCACCCCCGAATGTCCGGAGCGTACCCCCACCCCCGTATGTACGGCGTGGACCCCCACCCCCGTATGTATAGTGCGGACCCCCACCCCACCCCCGAATGTACGGAGCATACCCCCACCCCCGTATGTACGGCGCGGACCCCCACCCACGAATGTCCGGAGTGTACCCCCACCCCCGTATGTACGGCGCGGACCCCCACTCCACCCCCGAATGTCCGGAGCGTACCCCCACCCCCGTATGTACAGCACGGACCCTCACCCCCGTATGTACGGCGCGGACCCCCACCCCACCCCCGAATGTCCGGAGCATACCCCCACCCCTGTATGTATGGCGCGGACCCCCACCCCACCCCCGAATGTCTGGGGGTGGGGGTATGCTCCGTACATTCAGGGGTGGGGTTGGGGTCCGCACCGTACATACGGGGGTGGGGGTACGCTCCGTACATACGGGGGTGGGGGTACGCTCTGGATATTCGGGGGTGGGGGTAAGCTCTGGACATTCAGGGGTGGGGTGGGGGTCCGCACCGTACATACCGGGGTGGGGGTACGCTCCGTACATTCGGGGGTGGGGTGGGGGTCCGCACCGTACATACGGGGGTGGGGGTACGCTCCGTACATTCAGGGGTGGGGTGGGGGTCCGCACCGTACATATGGGGTGGGGGTATGCTCTGTACATTCAGGGGTGGGGTGGGGGTTTGCACCGTACACACGGGGGTGGGGGTATGCTCCGTACATACGGGGCTGGGGGTACGCTCTGGATATTCGGGGGTGGGGGTACGCTCCGGACATTCGGGGGTGGGGTGGGGGTCCGCACCGTACATACCGGGGTGGGGGTACGCTCCGTACATTCGGGGGTGGGGTGGGGGTCCGCACCGTACATACGGGGGTGGGGGTACGCTCCGTACATTTAGGGGTGGGGTGGGGGTCCGCACCGTACATACGGGGTGGGGGTACGCTGCATACATTCAGGGGTGGGGTGTGGGTCCGCGCCGTACATACAGGGGTGGGGGGTATGCTCCGGACATTCGGGGGTGGGGTGGGGGTCCGTGCCGTACATACCGGGGTGGGGGTACGCTCTGTACATTCGGGGGTGGGGTGGGGGTCCGCACCGTACATAAGGGGGTGGGGGTACGCTCTGTACATTCAGGGGTGGGGTGGGGGTCAGCACCGTACATACGGGGTGGGGGTACGCTCCGTACATTCGGGGGTGGGGGTCCGCGCCGTACATACAGGGGTGGGGGTACGCTCTGGACATTCGGGGGTGGGGTGGGGGTCCGCGCCGTACATACCGGGGTGGGGGTATGCTCCGTACATTCAGGGGTGGGGTGGGGGTCCGCACCGTACATACGGGGGTGGGGGTACGCTCCATACATTCAGGGGTGGGGTGGGGGTATGCTCCGTATATTCAGGGGTGGGGTGGGGGTCCGCACCGTACATACGGGGGGGTACGCTCCGTACATACGGGGGTGGGGGTACGCTCCGGATATTCGGGGGTGGGGGTACGCTCCGGACATTCGGGGGTGGGGTGGGGGTCCGCACCGTACATACCGGGGTGGGGGTATGCTCCATACATTCGGGGGTGGGGTGGGGGTCCGCACCGTACATACGGGGGTGGGGGTACGCTCCGTACATTCAGGGGTGGGGTGGGGGTCCGTGCCATACATACGGGGGTGGGGCTCCACACCGTACATACGGGGTGGGGGTACGCTCCGGATATTCGGGGGTGGGGGTACGCTCCAGACATACACGGAGGGGGGCTGGGGGTACGGCGCGTCCATCCGCGGGAGGGCTGGGAGGGATGGCGCATACATACGGGGGGGCGGGGGGGGACAGTGCGTACATACGGAGGGCTGGGGG
This sequence comes from Triturus cristatus, assembly GCF_964204655.1. Lineage (NCBI taxonomy): Eukaryota > Metazoa > Chordata > Amphibia > Caudata > Salamandridae > Triturus > Triturus cristatus. The sequence goes on from NC_140590.1 coordinate 353,975,419, forward strand.
GGGTACGGCGCGTACCGGGCCCTCAATTCCGCTCGCATCGCGGCGTACTTCGCTTTTCCGGCACTTTTTGGGTGCCGTAAAAATATTGTCGTCCGGACTGCTGTCGGTTCGAATCGTACTTCCTGGTTCGTGAAACGCAGCCTGAATGCGTCCCGACGTCACGTCGGCGCTTTCCGGATCACATTTGTATGTATATTTTCGTCAGTCGGTGTTTTTTACGATTCGTACGGAAATGGTGTTTCCGTGCGAATCGTACTTGCATGTTTGTAATGTTTTTTTTCCGGGTACGAGTCGGACGGAGAAAACGCTCCGACCGACGGTTCGTACCCGGTTTTTCCAGGATCGGAATCGGCACCTAATTGTACACATTGATCAGTCTTATAAAATTGTAATTACTTTAAATAACTGCACAATAATATTACACTACATGCAAAGTACATGCAGACATCAGGTTTCAACGCTATACTTTGGTCACCTGTCTTGTATAGCACAAGTCAATCCAAACTCCTGGCTCTTTGTCACAGGCACCCGACCTTAGCCCACGAGGCACAGTAAGGAATCCTGACCTTGGTGGTGACATGAATCACTTCACATGTACACATGACCAACAACACAGTGCAATATCTCACACACATTCCTGCTCATGGAGGCAGTGGCGTAGCTAGGGGGGGGCGGTCCGCCCCAGGTGGCACTATTTTGGGGGCGGACAAAGGCATTCAGATAAGGCTCAGCTTGCTTTCGTGGACGTTCGGGGAGGGGCAGAGAAGGAATAGGACTCGGGCAATGTCCTCTTCTTTTTTGTGCTGGCAGCTGCCCCCCCCCCCTCTCTTCCTATTATTCTCTCTCTTTCTGTCTTGCTCCTCACTTACAGAAAACCGTAATTTGAAGAAATGGTTCACAACCTCTTTCCTTCTTTCATTTAGTTGCTTCCCTGTGAAATGGATCCAAAAAAGAAAAACACTCTTGCGGGAAATGCCCTTTTTCTGAAATGTTTCTATTCCAAAGTGCAGTAGGATGGAGAGAAATAGAAGGTTTTAAATATGAAAAATAAATACATAACTAAATAAAGCAAAAGAGAGAGTGGTTGCAAAGTGGCCAGATTGGTTTTATTCACATCCAAACACATCAGCCTCACTTTACAGACTTTGCAGTGAAGCGCTACTTTCGTTTTCTCGTCTTTCTTTGAACAGCATTGTTGTCCCCAGGTGGGGAAGTGCACCCATTCCTGGAGGTACTGCAATACCTGGTTGATGGATGGATTGGAAAACAAAATGTGCACCATGGCTCTGTTTATGGATGTGGTCTTTTTAAACCATACTGCTTACGTTTATTAAGGATATAAGCAATGGACATTGAAACGGTTCCCTTCAGGGCCCTGTAGTCATGTCCTTAATTTTTCAGGTAAAACCTCTCGCTGATTTCTGAATAGTGAGTGAGAGATCGTTAAGGTAACCATGTTGTTTATGCTTACATTTCACATGCTTTGCTTAATCTTGCATTCCCAATGAGTGTTTGCTTTTACTTTTTTTTTTTAGGCAGCATATTACTCTTATCAAGTGCATAATTTGAATTGAGCCACATCCAAGTGCTTATAGCGGGCACAATTAGGTTGTAGCTAAATGTAAATTGATACTTGTATAGCGCACTACTCACCCACAAGGGTCTCAAGGCGCTTGTACGAATACCGCTGTGGAACCCATCCTGGCTTTCCCTGTAAGGCGTCCACTCCTGGGCACCCCCAAGGTGGAGGCCAGGCATCCTTAGCGTTGTGGGGGCCGTTGTGGAGATTAAGCAAGCTATTGCCCAGAGTTGCAGAGCGGGACTCCATGATTGGAATGGCACCAAGGCGAGAATTATCAGGTCCATGGAATTTTTGAGCCCAAGACCTGCCGAGGCGGGGAATTGAACCCTGGTCCCAGGCTAGACCTCTGCATCAGGGTCTGCCGCTCTAATCATTGAGCCACACTTCTCCACTGAAGGTAGTGCGAGTTTCTCTCAGTGGGGCAGTATAGTGTTCAGTGGGGGAGAGGATGTGGCACTATGGCCAGAGCTGTTGAATTTGGAACTGGGGAACTGGGTTCAGCCTTCATGACCAGTCCACCAGACCACTCTACTGAGGAAGCATATTCCTATGCTAGACCTTACAAGGCCCCACTAGACCTTAGAAGGCTTGATGTTTTAGCATACGCAGGTGTACCCTAGGGGTGTCAATTGTGTGTTAAGCTTAAAGGCCTGTCCACCACAATCCATACTGAAGTTCATCTCCTGTCTTGCGGGCAGGCCTACGAAGCAGCACACACTAGAGCAACAGTGATCCAGGTACTGTGACTCTGTCACTGAGGTCACATGAACCTTGAGCAGGTTAGGGCGGTGCAAACGGTGTGACCACACTGGGTACCTATTTCGGGTGGGTGCGTAGTGTTTGCAAGTATATTATGGTTTTAAAAAAACTTGCTGCCTCCTTCCTGGCCTCCAGCAATTTTCAGAAAAATGTCATGATAACTTCGGTGATTCATGTTCTTCCTAGAGAGAGATCCGAGTTTTGTCTAGTGGAAGGGTTGACTCCTGGAAAGGTAGCACAGAGGGTTAATATGCCTGCTGCAAAGAACATGTACCATGCAGATCACAAAGTGCACTGCTTTAATGTGGGGACCATGATGAATGGTCATTTAATGTCAGCTGTAGATGATGGATCCCTGAACAGTGTCATGTATGTGCATGTTTGCATTGTGCTGAGGGGATTACCAGGTAATTGTTCACGCAGCTCTCTGATGGATGTCACATGCGGTTTTTCTGAGTCCCCAGATAGATCATGCAGTCTGTGTGTTCTCTTTTGTACTGTCATTCACTGCCAGTCACCGGTGTATTCAACTGTGTAGCCTTGGACCGTGTCATGTATGTGCATGTAACTTGCATGATCGAGGTAACTATTAGCGGCGATGCTACGTGTCTCTCGGTCCTCTTTCATGTGCTTGCCGTCCTTTTTCCCCAGCAACACCCCCCCAGGGGCGGCAATCTGAGGGATAGCCCTGGGCGCCACAAGCTCTAGCTACGCCTCTGCATGGAGGGGTGGCGCGGCTGGCTACAAGGGACCGTGTAGATCCCCCAAACACACACATAGCACTGACAGACATGTGCTGCTCCCCCTTCTACCATGTACGCTTTGTCCTCAGTATCTACAGTGCACAATACATACATAATGCATATTGCTGGTTTCCCTTCTGTCTTTTGGGAACTCTTCTGCCGATCGTGTAAATGACACTGTCACATGATGTGTCAGTTCTGTCCCTAAGCTCACTGTGCACAGTGGGCCAGAGTTGAAAACTTCCCTCCAAGATTATCTGAGGAAGTGGAAGAGTTCCTCTTCTGCGGAGACTGCTTCTTAGACTCTCCCAAGAAACTCACAGCACTGATGAGCAGCAGACAGACAACATGCAGAGGGCTGTGCGAAGGTGTTTCTTCTGTAAGTAGTCCCTATATTCAACCTTTTCATTGAAAACATTAATCACAAGAGTAACTAGACATTCCTATGCATTTGGCAGTGAAGAGAGAAAAACAGTCTTAAGTAGAAAGGCCCTAGGTAGAAAGGACAACAATTTCTTGAGTTAGCGAACATGGTACAAATGTTGGAAGATCCCTTTTACTCCAACTACCTTGGTTTATTTGACTTTTAAGTGGGTCTGGGGGGCATGTTACATTGAACCAATGGTGTTAATCGTGGCTCTTAAAGAGAATGTAGTAGAATGTCAAAACATAACATAGATGAAAGTTGGAATGTATCTGTAGCGAGGAGTTAGGACTTAGGACCAATATTTGATGACATAATGGAGAGAAGTTAAATAAAACAGTATTTCTTCAGGGGAGAATCCCCAGAAGGCGCAAAGAGTGGAACATAAATAAAAAACAAAGTATACTCGAAGAAGAGCAATGTGAGATCAGGTAGTAAGCATTCTGAAAAAAGGAGTGAAGGCGAAAAGCATAGGAATGGGAGAGTGAAAGAATAGAAGAGAGGAAAGGACAATGGGGCAGATTTACATGCCACTTGCGCCACTTTTGCGTCACTTTTCCTATGTTAAAACGCAAAAGTGGCGCAAGGGGCTTGTAAATATGCCCCAATATATACAAAATCAGCTTGTAACCTTCATAAGTATACAAAGGAAAAATCATTGAATACAACAGAAAAAAGAGCAAATATGGCAATGTTAAGTTATAGGTGTATACCAATTAATAGAATGCACTGTAAGGTATAAATGGCACAGTTAGGTGAGAGGAGAGTAGTCGGTCTCTTTAGCAATTTAAGACAGATAGTAATTGGCATCCACAAATGATTATGCTTGACAGACAACTGTAATGAATCAAGTTTGTAGATATCTAGTCTGTGATGATGGCAGATATGATTTAATCACGTTTAAAGGGTAATATTATTTGTAGATTTCTAGTTTGATGTAATAACAGAAATGGCGATGGAGAGCAAAAGATCAACACAATTCCCAAGCATTCTATTAGAAACCCAGACGTCATGCAAGCTGCCCAGGAACAAAGTCATATGAAAGGGGAATGTGGATTTGGGTGATAGCCTTAATGTGGCTCCATACCAAAAGCCAGAAAGTGGAAAGAGCTGGACAAGAAAATAACATGTAGAAATCTGTACCTGGTTGACTGTTAAAGTGCCAGCAAGTGTCTTGGCATGCGTTTCAGGTTAAAAAGACGAAAAGGAGTATAAAAAAGTATGTTGTAAAAAAGATTTGAGAGAGGCTACCAGTGGAATATATTTTGCTATTCCATCCCAAAAAGAGGTCGACCAAACAACACCTAGCTCAGACGCCCCCAATGATTCTGTAATCATTTGGGCCCCATCTGAATGTGGTGCTCTCAGGATTTTGTTTATGCATGCTGCTCTAGGGTGGATGGATAATGCAATGGGGGGAGGAGATGAGCCGGGTTGGCAGTTATCATGAGAGAAGTGGTGCGTGAGTGTATTATATATTAGATCAGTGAGTTCATAAAACTTGGAATGCATGCGAGCTAGGAGATTGTTATGGAGGATAACTTGGAAAACAGAACGAGTGAACCTGAGTGGTATAACTGTGAAACCTTTATTTATCCTTGCTTTCCTTCATAGAGTCCCACCTCATCGGTTAAGTAGATTACTATGCCAAATAGGACTGCTGAAGGATTGATTAATTGAGGCTAGCGGTGAAACAAAAGATGGTTTCAATAATGTGCATGCATAACAAACAGTATTAGGTAACCAACATTTGGGAGGGTTAGACATGAAAAGAATGCATTTGTGAGAGAAAGGTGATAACAAAGCCTGTTCCAGAAAGAACCACAACTCTGAGGAACATCAGGTGGTTTGATCATATACATTTATATTTGCTTGATGCCAAAAGCCCTATGGTCATTAAGAAAATCAGAGAAATTAGCACCTATTAGAGACTTAGAAAGTTTAAGTTTTGACAGAGTGATTTAAAAAGGTTTACTAAACCAAAAAAATATTAAAAGAAGCTCATTGATTAAGCTAAAGAACCCTTTAAAAGTCATCTTTATAGGAAGCATCACTAGAAAGGGTTGGAAAGGGGTTTTTTAGTAGTAGTAAATATGCATCTATCTATCTAGTTTAGGGCCCAGTACAGGTCTCAAATTATTCCCATGCTCATCCCTTAGTAGCTTGGCTGCAAGCAGGCAGGCTTAACTTAGAATACAGGTATGTTAAACATTTAAAAACACCAATACCATAAATAATTGAGACACAACACACAATAAAAATCCCACACCAAGTAATAAAAATTAGAAATCTTTTTATCTTTAAAATGACACCAAAGCGACAAAAATCCAATGTAGGGAACAGGAGATTTGAATTTTTAAAGATTTAGCACTATAGCGCACTTAGAACCTATAGTGCCACTTTGGGACATCAGGTCGTGCTTGACCAGGACAAAGTCAACGTTTCAGGCTGACCATGATGAAGTCCTGCTCGGATGCCCCTCGTGGTAGGCTTTGTCAAGATTTTACCTTCTGACTTAGAAACCTTTCTGGAAGTTTTTCTGCTGGGGTCCATCGATGCCCTTCACCAGTCCGGATTCCGTGAGGGTTTGCTGGCTTGCTTTCCAGGGAGCTCCTGGTCAAACCCTGAAAGTCAGACCTCCGGAGGTTTTCAGTAGGACGTACCAGCAGGTCAGGCCAGTTTGTGGTTGAAGGTGGCCGGCTTGGCTCTTGCGGTTGGGTCAGTCCCCTTACAGAGTTTTTTCCCATAGTTGGTCCAAACTTCGTGAACTTCTACCTGAAGTTCCTCTTTGGGTCCAATGTGTCCAAAGCACAATTGAAGAGTCTGGAATCTCCAAGATGGTCCTTGAAAGGTTGGGAACACGATTCCCAAAATGCGCTTTGACAAATACCTTACAAATCCACTGGACACACTCCAGTCAGGAGATTCTTGGTGGTGAAGGTCCAGATTAGCTATGTTAATCTATACCTTGCAGGGAGTCCACTCTTTATGTCTGTGGCAGCAAGGTACAACCAAAGTGCTGTAGTTCCAGATAATGCAAACCAAAACATGTCATACAGTCAAGGAAAATGTTTTAGTCGATTTAAGAAATGATTGTCAATAGATCAATGATTGACAGATAAGGATCTATTTCACATTTTGCAACTTTAAAATGTAGGTGCAAATAACGTGAGGTGACAAGTGCTAAGGGTGGAATCAGTTCAAGTGGTTGTGCAGTGGACAGGTAGTGCATATATATACATCAATATACAATGGTAAAATACCTATCCAGACAGATTTATGGCACAAACAATAAATGCAAAATCATAAACAACTGCCACAATACATTTTTTACTGTCATCCGGGTTTGATACAAAATAAAAGAAAAGTCAACATTTCGACCCCTTCAGAGACCATGTCACTTGTTGGAAACGTTACATAGATGACGTCTTCATGGTCTGGACAGGGAGCGACTTGGAACTCCGGAACTTCTTTGTGTGGTTAAATGGGAGATCGACGGATATCCGGTTTACTATTCACCAGGATAAATCCACTATTGATTTTCTGGATATATCCATTAAAGCCACGAGTGATTGCCTGTATTTATTTATTTGCTGGTTTGTATAGCGCTGGAATCGACTCCTGGTGGAGTATCTCTGCGCTTTTGGAGCCGGTCGAAACAGAGGTGTGAAAGAATGGGGCTAGATCTCATTTCTAAACAGTACAGTTTTCAGGTGTCTCCTGAAAGTGAGGTGTTCTTTACACTGTCTCAAAGACAGAGGGATTTTGTTCCATAATGTGGGTCCTGTAATTGATAGTGCTTTGCTCCCATGTTTGGCTTTTTTTGCACGGGGGATCACTAAGAGAGGATTGTTGCTGGACCTGAGCGATCGAGTTGGAATATAGGGAACAAATTTGTTTAGAAGGTAGGCGGGCCCTTGTCCATTTAGACATTTATGAATCAGACAACATATTTTAAATTTAGTTCTCTGCCGGATTGAGAGCCAGTGCAGTTGCTCAAGGAGGGGCTTAGAAGCAGTTCTCGGGGGGACGTTGAGGACAAGGCGAGCTGCCGTGTTCTGAATGACCTGAAGCTTGGCCAATACGCCTTCGTTGGCAAAAAGCAACAGGCCATTACAATAGTCAATCCGACTTAAAACCAAAGCCTGAACAAGAGTTCTCCTAAAGGAGTCAGGTAGTAGAGGGAAAACTTTACGTAACAGGCTAATGGTATGGAAGCATATTCCTGAAATATAGTTAACATGCTGTTTGAGTGACAAATCTTGATCCAATCGGATCCCTAAATTCTTCACGACCTGTTTGGGTTGGGGAACTGATCCCAGGTCGCGTGGCCACCAATCAGGGGTCCATAGTATTTTAGCTTCTCCAAACAGCATTACCTCAGTTTTGCTGACGTTGCACTGAAGATAATTGGAGGACATCCAATGTGCCACTGCCTTCATGCCTGAAGAGAAAGAGCTTCTTACATCAGCGGAGAGAGTCTTAAAGGGGAAGAGGAGCTGTGTATCATCAGCATATGATACTGGGATGAAACCATACATGCGCATCACTCTTGCCAGGGGTGCTACATAGATGTTAAAAAGGGTTGGGCTTAAACAGGAGCCCTGTGGCACCCCTTTTGAAATCTCTACCTCCGCTGAACAATACGCATCCATGGTGACTCTCTGGGAGCGATCGGATAGGAAGCTCTTTAACCAGTCAAGGGCTTTATCCTTGATGCCAGCGTTCGACAACCGATCGGTCAGGATGGTGTGTGACACGGTGTTGAACGCTGCCGACAGATCTAAAAGAACCAGGATCACTGAGAAGCCCTTGTCCTGGTACATATGTAGATCATCAGTGACAGACAGAAGGGTGGACTCCGTGCTGTGTTTCGGCCTGAACCCTGACTGAGAGTAGTCCAGGCCGCCAGCAAGTTCGATGTAGCTGGACAGATGGTGGTTTACATGCTTTTCAATCAGTTTCCCTAGAAATGGTAATAAGGATATGGGCCTGAGATTAGCTAGTTCAGTCCATGGGATGGTAGTATTTTTCCTGATAGGTCTAACAAGGGCTCGTTTCCATTCTCTGGGGACGTTGCCTGAGCTAAGTGAAAGATTCACCAGTCTTTCAATCACGGGGCAGAACTGTTCAGTCAGGGCAGGCATTATCCTAGCTGGGATAGTATCATCTGGACTACCACTTTTGATCTGTGATACTAATGAGGAAGTTTCTTGTAAAGAGATGAGAGGGAAGGTATCTAACGTGTATTTGTCCTGCTTCAGTTCGGTATCCATCTCAAGGGGCGCCGTATCTATAGTAGTTGCTCTATTGGCGCAAACTATTTTATCATAAATTATATCTATTTTATTGGTAAAGAAGCAGGAGATTTCATCACATAGCTGTTGAGAAGCTAACTCAGGGGATTCACATGCTACTGGCTTGACAAAGGTTTGTAAAATTTGGTACAGGACCCTTGGAGAGTTCCCTGCAGCTGTGATTTGTGATGCAATATAAGTTTTGCGAGCAATGCGAATAGCTTTATGGTAGATAGATAATGAATCGCAATATTTATTCTTATCCTCTACCAGGTGGGAGGTTCTCCACCTCTTTTCTAGTTTCCTAGCAGTTAATTTTAGTGTCCTTAAGTGGTCAGAAAACCAGATTTCTTGTTTGTTAGCCGGTCTGGGTTTGAACTGTTTCAAAGGGGCAATCTTATCTATAGCTTCCTTAATAGCTCTTTCAAATTTTTTAATAGTGGTTCCAATATTTTCTTGGGGGGAAAAGAAGGGGGAGTTAAACTTTTTCTTGAAGGTGGTATCGGTAACTTTGTGCCACTGTCTACGTACACTCGGTAGTAAGATCGGGCGTGAGGAGGTGGGCTTGGAGTGAGGAGTAAAAAATTCAACAATAAAATGATCAGTCCAATTAACCTGTATTGCAGGTAGACAAGAGACTGACGAGAAGTTGGATAAGATCAGGTCCAGGGTATGACCTGCCTGATGTGTGGGCCCACAGTTACGTTTTATTAGTCCTAGTGAGGACGGGTCGGTTAATAGAGATTGCGCCTCGCTGCAAATCCAACCTATCGCTATGTACATTGAAGTCCCCTACTAATATGAAGTTGCTATCATTGTTGACATGTGGGGCAAGTAGCTCCATCAGCAAGCTGGAAAAATTAGTGCATGGTCCAGGAGGACGGTATACTAGGGCACCCTTTTGACTTTCTTTGGGGGACAATATTATTTTAAAGATTAATAGTTCAATTTCTGGAGTGCTTAATTCTTCTTGTATACCACCCTATACCGTAAACCTGCGGAAAGGAACACACTGTTGAGGTATGGGGGCCATCACCCCAGGGCACTACAGTTCTTGCAAATCAGGAGAAACAGCACCCAGAAGGAGGACTTCTTCAAGGAATCAGATGAGCTAATCCATCGACTGGTCGAACGAGGTTACCCCAAACGGCTGGTCAAACGGGCCAGAAAGAGACCGTGGCATAACCACAGGGAGATGCTACTTACCCCTAAAATCCATCCCCAAAACACGGACAGGTTGATCTGTGTCACAACATTTACCACACAGAGTAACGAGATCTGTCAGATCGTCAACAAACACTGGCACTTAGTCGCAGGAGAGCTACAACTTCCAGATCCCCCATGCATTCATTTAAGAAGGGTAAAAATATATGTGACCATGTGGTCAAATCCTTCTTGGACATACCACCGCAGCCGACTATTCATTCAATGTGGCAACTCCCTGAAGTAGTGGGAAATTTTTCAATGTGGGAAATGTAAGGCCTGCTGCCTAACAATTGAAAAAAAAGTTCAGTCATGGCAACTGCACGGTAGATCTCAAAACTCTCACAAACTGTAGCACAAAAAATGTCATCTACGTGATTATATGCCCTTGTGATAAGATCTACATAGGCCAGACAACCCAAAAGGTTAAATGTAGAATTCTGCAGCACTGCAGCAGGATAAGATGTGGAACCATGGGGGCCCCCATGGTTGATCACTTCCAAACATCCAAACATCCCCTTGAATCCTTGAAATGGCTGATCATTGAAACAGTCACATTGGGCATCCGGGGTGGTGATCTGGGACTAATACTTAACACCAGAGAATGTAAATGGATGGATCACCTTAAGTCTGTACAGGATGGCTTGAATGAACTGGATGCCACATATGGCCAACTCGCTCTATTAAGTGGCCCATAGCATCCACGTATTTTCCACAGGCACTGCTGAATAGTTAAGTCTTTGACAACACCACTTAATTCTACGCCTGCATATACATAAACCATTATGTGTAATAAGTTCCAATACCTACATCATTATATCGAATGTGATTTCACATCTAGTGGTATCGACCAGCAGATTGTGCGCTACTCTAGGCAGACAGCCGTTTTTGACTTATAACACAAGTGTATCTGTATCATCCATTTTGGTTTATAATTATGTTTTACACGTTTGTATAACACTACAAGAATGTGCGCTAACAAGGTTAGACAGGGCTTTATATTTATATTTGTGTTTACAATACTAATGTTATCCGACTTCTCTAAGATGTATATATATTTAAAACTTCGTGATCTTGCCAAACAAACAGTAATCACAGCCTTCTATTCGACTCAATCTGCCATATGTCTCCAATTTACAGTGCTTTTGTATTGCTTTAACCAGAGCCTGTCCCTGCTCTGGGATCGATGCCTTGCCCTTTGTGATCGATCTCTGGAGCAACAACCTTTCCTTGAAACAAAACGCATGACATGCAAATCTGAAATTGCTATTTAAGTGCCCACGTGACACGAACTGGGGTTAGCTGTCTGATTCTTCGACGCTTCCCCGAGAGGTATGTCACGTATTTGTTCTCCCTGGTAATTAACTTAAATGTGCGGACTTTAATCATGTACGGTCTACCCCGTTGCACATCATGGTTCTCTGCTTTATTAATGTTGCCGAGCACACGTGCTACGTTTTTTATGTCAAGAGCTCGCCCGTTTTTGTTTCAGTTTGTACTCGCTTAATGTTCTGATCATCCTGTTAATAATCTTGAATGCGCACGCCCTCATTATATACGGACGATCAGAGCGTAGCTCATTAATTGCGCCGAGTACACGTGCAATACTGCACTTAACAAGCGCTCGCCTTTCCTTTTTCTGGCCAGAAGTTGTCTTTGATTATCCGACTGCTCAACAAGCAGTTGTCACACTCGCGCCACCTCTCGCTGCCCAAACTCCGTTCGCGCAATAATCAGTCCACGCAAGGTACTTTTAGCGTAAAAGGCCATTTTATTAGGACAGGGTTGGACAATCATAACCAGAAACTTAACACAAATCCCCAACAATCCCCAACAACAACATTTCTCACTATCCCATACTCTCCAAGACTCCAACTACTCCATCCCCACTTCACACCGCAACCTTCTCACTTCCATTCGCTTCCTCACTTCTCTTCCAAAACTCCACCATCATCTCCATTCGTCGTACACTGGTCTGACGCACCCCCACGTTTCCCCAGTATCCCCCTCCCCGGAAGGGTGAGTATGCCCGTCATGGACTCCTCCCCCCTCTCCAATCTGCCCCACACACACACAACCCGTCCTAAACTGGCACGCCGATAAACATGACATCACGCCAACTAGTCACGTGATTGTAGGGTGGGCGGGTGGCCAACGATCCACTAACTAAACCCACCCTGAGGCGCTGGGGAAAGGAAGAGGAAGGACTTCCTCTTCCTCCCCCTTTTAACCCCTACCTGACGACCCCACCCCTTATCCCACCCCTTCCTCCCCTGTCCTTCAATTGCGCGAAATCCCCGGGGGAAGACTAGACCGCTGGTCTTTCTTCCCCCGGGGGCCGCATTTTGAACTGTAGCACACATGCAGTCTACCCGAGGATTTGAGCACACGCTAATCTTCTTAGTACACGCGCTTGATTTCGTCCATGGATTCGCATGGTAAACTTGCTTCTAATATGCGCACATCACCTTGTTTGTGCTGCCAGTCTAGAAACAAGCCTTACATTAACTCGTTTATTCAATTTGTTGATCTTAATCCTTACTACTCACGTTACCTACATGTATACATGTCCCAATACACCTAATGTTACAATGTATTGAGTTTTATTTATTCTTTGCCTCTGAATAGCTACGCGCTTTTGACCAACATCACACTGATGTGGTTTTAATGCGAATCCCCCTCTTTTCCTTTTGTTTCTTATTCACCCAGGTATAGGTTACTAATGAACCTCGTGCCTTCTTACTGCTTAATTCAGTTCTTCATAGTGTACTTCGATCATATGTCCTACACTCCACACATCATTCCGTGAGTATATGGCCAGCAATTTTTCCCTTACTGTACTCCCCATGACTAGTGCGAACTATGATCCTAGCGATATCTTTTTTCTTTTCTGTCTCCATTACCATGTAGGAGCCATTCAGGCCCACAACTCTACTTTTCCAGCAGGAGGGACCCCTGCTGATGCTGGTAATTTACATTTCTTGATACATGTCCCATGGATTTACTCCCTGTCCATGACACACCCCAGTAACTCTACACCTTTTGCCTTTAGGTGCCCCCCTCTCCCACACCCGCCCACCCGTCCTGAAGAAGACCCCACCTCCAAGACGCTTAGTTGACTGGTTTACTAAGGGGTCAAAACTTTGACTTTTCTTTCATTTTGTATCAAACCTGGATGGCAGTGAAAAATTAACTGCGGCAGTTGTATATGATTTTGCATTTATTGTTTGTGCCATAAATCTGGCTGGATAGGTATTTTACCATTGTATATTGATGTATATATATGCACTACCTGTCCACTGCACAACAACTTGCACTGATCCCACCCTTAGCACTTGTCACCTCACGTTATTTGCACCAACATTTTAAAGTTGCAAAATGTGAAATAGAGCCTTACTTGTGAATCATTGATCTATTGACAATCCTTTCTTAAATCGATTAAAACATTTTCCTTGACTGTATGATATGTTTGGTGTTGTCATATTTTCTTTTGCTATTTGATCATGTATTGGATGTTGATACATTGTGAATAATTTCCATTGTGACTATCTTTTTGTGTACCACTATTTACCCGAGTCCAGTGGTCTATCGGGTCACCCCATTGATACTTAACTCCTTCCAGATAATGTAGCAGGAGCAGTCCGTCAGAATGCACGGGCTGATGATGCAAATTAAGTTTCAAGCTTTGCAAGCCTTCTTCTTCTTTTAGTTTCAAGCAGCAGATGTGAGAGGCTCTGCACCTCCCACATATTTATTCAGTGTTCTCTGGTGTCAAGCAGGAGAGCACTCCTGTCCAATGAGGAGCAGTGCAACACCCCAGAGCATGACGACTTCCTCCAAAGTGAGCAAAAGACACACACTTGATGGACGGAATGCACAACAAATCAAAACATTCACCCCCAGTCAAGAGATCTGGGTTAAATCCATCATTATTTTGGTCACCATGCCACCCCAGTATAGACCTGGCCATATGCAGATCTTTCTTGACCATGTGCCTCATGGAATCAGTCCACCCTGAACTGTCAAGCTAGGTCCTCCCTAGTCCGGAAACAAGCATCCTAGGATCGGTTTCGGGGTTTCGCCCCTCATCAGTCAAGATGGCTTGAATCTAGTGGCATAGTAAGCCCGGGACCCACGTCTGAGCATAACCTGAATGCTTAGGGCGAGGAAGCAAATGACACACAAATGATGGATGGAGTGCAGAACAAATCAAAACATTCACCCCCTTTCAAGAGATCCGTGTTAAATCCATCATTCTATCGCTCACCATGCCACCTCAGTTTAGATCTGGCCATATGCAAATCAGTCTTGACCCTGTGCCTCATGGGAACATTCCAGTCCAAACTGCCAAGACAGGCCCTCCCTGGACCAGAAACAAGCCTCCTAGGGCATGTTTCTGGGTTTCACCCTTCATCAGCCCAGATAGCTTGAATCCAGTGGCACAGTGAGCCCGGGAATCACGTCTGGGCATACCCTGTGCACTTAGGGTGAGGGAGCAAAAGACATAAATTGATGGATGGAATGCAGAACAAATCAAAACATTCACCCCAGTCAAGAGTCTGGGTTAAATCCATCATTCTTTTGCTCACAATGCTGCCCCAGTTTAGACAAGGGCATATGCAAATCAGTCTTGACGCTGTGCCTCATGTGAACGATCCAGCCTGAACTGCCAAGCCAGGTCCTCCCTGGATCGGAAACAAGCATCCTAGGGCCGGTTCTCTTGACTGGGGGTGAATGTTTTGATTTGTTCTGCATTCCATCCATTAATTAACTGTCTTTTGCTTCCTCCAAAGTGTGGCATAATCTTCTCCCAGAAGGCACTATTCCTCCGAAATTCAGTATGAATTAATTCTCAGCAGGAGTGTTACAACTAGCTAGAGCAACCTCAAGTATGGCTCTTTACATAGGTTTCCTCCCCCTCTCATCTGCAAATTCCTGCATTAAGTCTGCCATCTGGAGGGTCAGAGGAACTGGGGGGTAGATGGACCTGGAATTCTCTGCTGTTACTATTCTTCCTATGAAGCTCATGCTTTACAACCCCTCCTCCCTACTCTGGCATTCCTGAATAGCAGAGCTCTCTCTAACAGTTAGCCTCTCTCTGGGTGAGCCACTTATCACTTCATCAAAGTAGACTGGCTAATAAAGTTTACTCTGACCATTCAGGGGAGACCACAGGAAAGCTTCAATTCCACTTACAGACAAGAAAGTCTTATAACTTATTTTCTGTATATTTCAGGGCAGACCCTGGGAGTACCTAAAATGTGAAAATATTTTAGTTTATCACTTTTTAAGTACCCCTACCACCAAAGTTGAGTTTGGGCACAATTTACATCTAAAAGCAGTGCTACAACACAGGGATGCTTTTAAAATGATCTCAGGCTCTTGCCAGTGCACACATGCAAGTGCAGAAAGGGCTGCTGGCCTCTAAACTGCCATGCCCTATGACATACTAGGGACCTATAGGTAGTTTTAATCCACCTGCCCGCATATGTACTAGAGACTTACAAGGTAGGTCATGCCAATTATGGGTGTACCGTAGCATATAGTGTACCCTCATGTGTGTGTTTTTCATTGGGTATTTTCAACATGACACTGGCCCAGGGCTGGCCCAGAGAAGACCCCAGGGGACTCTCAGAGTCAGAAAACCATCATCTAGGGTTCTCAAATGGGACAAAAGGTGGGGAGGCACTGAAAACAGGTCCTCATTTCCAACAGAAAACAAATTGATCATGGGGAGGAGCATCATTTTAATAGTGTCTAGACCAACCCACCAGGAAAGGTACAATGGATACTATTTCTGAGAAAATGTTAGGAGTACGACTGATAGGGCATCTGAGTAAATATTTCATGTTTTCTTAAGAGTAGTCAATGCCAAATGCATAAACATTTAATTTTAGCAAATATCTGTTTGGTACAATATTTGTTCAATTGCAATACTACAGTTTTGTCTACATTTAGTTTATACCCAGATACTGTGGAAAAGTGGTGGAGTTCATGGAAGAAAGCAGGGAGAGAACGGCGTGGGTGTGACATAAATAAAAGAATGTCACCTGCATAAGCTGTGAACTTTAAGTGGATGTCCTTAATTTTGAACCTAGAAAAGTCATCTGATGCCCTGAGTTGATGGAGAAAAGGTTTCAAGGCTAGAGCAAATAACAAATGAGAAAGGGGGCATCCCTGACTAGTTCTTCTGTTGTAAGGAAAATAAGGAAAGAGTATTGTTAAGGATCACAGGAAACATCCAAGGTAGCTGACATGTAGATTTATTCAAGTAAGGAGCATAGACCCCCAGATGTATCCTCCCAGCTCCACAGCCCAGTCTCTCTGAGGAATCCACAATCTAGAATCCCCAGTGAAACTCCGTTGCTAGGAAACTGTGGATTGCATGACAATAAGAATACATCAGAGATCCCCATACATGAAATATAACACATCTCCCTTTTTAAACAATCAACACAAAGAATATTACTATTGCTACTTTTAAAAATTATCATTACCCATAGTCTCATTAAATTTATTATACACTACTGAAAGAACTTAACACTTTAAAAATGACCACTTCAATCACACAAATAATCCTCTAATTCACTGGGTTTATGTTTAACACGCTCACTTAGAATCCTTTTGGACCTTACAGGAACCTCTTGAGTTTTGTTACAATGAGAATTCTTATCCAACCAAACTTTTACTTCTGTCTCATTGCACTTTGTGATTCTCCGTGTATTCCACCACTTACCATCAGAAAGCTCTACTGAATTTCCTCTCACATTTATAACTTCCTTTGGATCAGAATACTTTGACCCTCCTTTTTTAGTCATGTTTCCAGGACAAGATCTCACCACATCCCCTTTTCTAATAACCACTGTAGCCCTGGTTAATTTGTCATTATGCCTCTTCTGGTAAGCCTTTTGATACTTTTCAACTTTGGCACGCACTTCAGTGATCTTTGCACTTTTCTTACCACTTCTCCCCATCCACGCCGGTACTGACATACTGCTAGGCACTCTTCCCTTGAGTAATCTGAACGGGGTCTCCCCATGAGGAGTGGTTCTGTAATTCCAAAGTACATTTTTTACCTCAATTTTCCAATTCTTATTGGATGATAGACACAATTGAATACAATCCCCAAGACTCGGTTAAAGCGTTCCACTAATCCATTACCCCTAGGATGATATACCGGAGTTTTCAAATGCTTTATGCCCATTCTACCAAGAAAATCACTGAATTCTTCAGAAGTAAATTGGGGCCCATTGTCCGATAACACCTCTGCAGGACTACCCTCTCTCCTAAACACCTCATCACAGAATGCAATTACATTACTAGATTTACCCTCTCTTACAAAAGCCACTTCAGGCCATTTTGAATAATAATCCATCATGACGATGGCATATCTTTCTGATGGTGGAAGACAATCGAATGGGCCACATATATCTTTTCCTAATCTCTCCCATGGTCTAACCGGTAACTTGATAGGAGTTATAGGGGTTTCTCTCAAGACGTGAGATTTATCACTGCATGTGCAAGAAATGCATTCTCTTACAAACGTCTCAATATCTCTGTCCATCCCTGGCCACCAAAAATCCATCCTGGCCTTCCTTTTTACCGCTGACATGCCACCATGGCCTTCGTGTAATAGCTCCATCAACCGTGTTCTCAATGAAAATGGAACAACTAACTTATCGCATCTTCTTACAATGCCATCAACCACAGACAATTCCTCCCATACCTCCTTAAAGCTTTTCACTGATTCAGCCAACTTCCACCCGAAGGACGTAGGTAAATGTTTTACCACCTCTACCATGTCTGCATCCGAAGCAATTGCATCAAGCCATTCCTGCTTTGTAATGGTTTTGCACACTTCCTCAATGCTAGCTACCATCCATTCCTCATCCACTTAAGAATCAACCTCATCTCTGGTCACAGGCAAACGGGATAAGCAGTCTGCATAGACATTCCTTACACCCGGCATGTACTTTATTTCAAATGAAAATTCTTGCAACCGATATAACGACTTGGCTATTCGGGGGGTAGCTCTTCCCGCTCCCGATGTAGTAAAAACATCTATCAACGGCTTATGATCCGTGTATAGTTCAAACTTTGTTCCCCACACATAAATCTTAAAATGTTGTACACCCCACCAACAAGCAAGAGCCTCCTTCTCTATGGTGGAATAAGAATGTTCGGCGCCTTTGAGAGTTCGCGAGGCAAATGCTACCACTCTTTCCTTCCCCTTGCACCTCTGCATCAGCACAGCACCCAAACCATATCCACTGGCATCAGTGACAATCATCGTATCATGTTGAGGATTGAATGGACTTAACGCAGTTGCATTGGCCACAGCTTTCTTAATGTTCACGAATGCAGACTGACATTCCAAAGACCATAAAAAAGGTACCCCCTTTTTCATCAAACAGCGTAATGGATGTACCAGATTGGAGAAATGATACACAAATTTGGAATAATACTCGGCTAAACCTAGAAATAACCTCAATTGTTCCTTATCACGAGGAGAAGGAGCTTTTTCTAAGTCAGCTACTAAATTTAACTTTGGTTTAATGCCCTCACATGATAATGTGTGTCCCAAATATTCAACAGTAGGTTGAGCAAACTTACACTTCTGTAGACTAATGGTTAGACCAGCCGATTCCAATTTAGACTAGACTTTGAACAAAGTAGCATCATGTTGAGCATTGTCATTTCCCCAACTAGTACATCATCTTGGAATACTAAAACTTTATCCATGCCCTTCAGTATAGTTTGCATTACCCTCTGGAATACCGCAGACGCTGACGCTAACCCGAAAGGCATTCTTACAAATTGATAAGCGCCTTCTGGTGTTATGAAAGATGTAAGATGTCTCGATTCTTTCTTCAAACGCACTTGATGATAAGCGCTGGATAAATCTAATTTTGTAAAACATTTCCCACCAGCAACTGTAGAAAGCATTTCTTTAATATGGGGAAGTGGATGTCTGTCCACCCATATACATTTATTCAGATTCCTCAAGTCCACACACATACGAATATTTCCACTGGGCTTGTGCGCTATCACAATGGGACATAACCATTCTGAGGCTTCTATCTCTTCTACTACACCCTCCTTACACAACCTTTCCAGCTCATGTTTCAACTTATCCCTCAAAGCAAGAGGTACCGTACGGACCTTGTGCACTTTGGGTGTGGCATCATCTTTTAAAATTATCTGATGTTCAAATTTCTTGAGACAACCCAAACTCTCTTTGAATAAATTTGGAAATTTCCTTGTCCACTTGTTGTCCTCCAATCCCGTCAGCAATACTTGTAGAGGATGATTGGGATCAAGGATAATTCCCAAATTTCTCTGCTCCACCCATCCTAATAGACACTTCCCAGTTTCTACAACATAAACTTTCGCTTCCGTTTCCCTTTCCTTGAAGGACAAAGACGGTTTAAAATAACCAATGACTGGTAATTTTGTCCCACAATAACCCTGAGGTTCCACATCAGTCGCCATCAATTCCTTACCCTTCATCTCTTTCCACTTCTGTTTGTCTATTATAGAGAATGGGGAACACGAATCAGCCCACATAGCAACATCCACATTGTTTATGCTGATTATGCACTTGGGTGGTATGTACTTATCACTTTTTTCCATACTAAGAGGTTTATTGTCTGGTGATTCTTCCCCAACCACCATCACTTCAATATCAGAATCTATGTCACTCGTGTTATCAACAACTGAAGGAGTTGAGGTATCATCATTTACTACGTTCACTGACTTTCTCACATTATGAAAGTTTACTCCTTTACAAACCCTGGAGAAATGGCCAATTCTTTTGCACTTATAACATCGGGTTTTTAAAGCTGGACAATGGCTAGCCTCCGCAGTGTGTTTGTTACTTCCACACCTATAGCATACCTTTCCCTTGCTATCATTATCGTGTTTCACAAATGGTCCCCTTTTGTCCTCACTGCTTACTTTGGAATTTTTTTTAGGAGCGTGTACCGCACATACCTTGCTTATGTCGGAGTTAGCTTTTGACTTATTGTCTGCTAAATCTTTGACGTATTGAGATGTGTTCTCAACACGTTTAGCAATTTCTAAAGACTTATCTAAAGTGGGGTCTTTTAGATCTAAAAGTTTTTCCTGGATTTTGGAATTGTTGGTCCTATTAATTAATTGGTCCCTAATAATCTCGTCCCTTACATCCTTGAATTTGCAGGTGATTGCTAATCTACGCAAGGCAGCAACATAGTGTTCAATTTTCTCCCCTTGTTTTTGAACCCGTGAGAAAAACTTGTGTCTCTCTACAACGAGACTCAATTTTTTCCCAAAATTTTCAGTTAGTGCAGACATTGCACATTCAAAAATGTCAAATTGATCATCCTCAGAATCGGAATTATTATTTTCTACGTGTTCCGAGAAGCTTGGTAATGTGCTTAGAACTTTCCTGCCTTCAATGCCTAAGCTCAATTTTAAAATAGCAAACTTCTTCTTTGGTAAAAACACATCACCACCTATAGCCTCCAGATAAGTCACAAAAGCCTCCCTTCAGTCCTCCCATTCCATGCACGTGGGACCTGGCTCTTGCAAGAAGGTAGGAGGTGGAGGAATATTTTGTGTGGCCATTGTTTGGTATAGGCAAACGTAACTGTATCACAACGTGACTAAACCTATTAAGCACAGCAATAAACTGAGATTACCTAATATTTATATACCGGTGGTCACCCTCACAACATCAAACAACGTTATTTATATTTCAAAATTCCCCCTTTTTTTTATGAATAAGCAGTTACTTATTAGAATTGTTAAGATTTAAAATTCAGCTTCATTCAAGCCCTCTCGTACTCTGCGCCAGTCCTCACTTGTTCCTGTAAGTTATTACGATCGTTCGTCGTTACCACGAAAGCTGGTTTCAGTCACCTAGCTACCTGATGACAACAATGCCTTCACCAATGGTAGCGTTCGTTTTATGCTAGTAGCGTGAGATAATTCTGACCAATCCCTGCGCTTGTCACTTCGTTGACGTCAGACGTTGTCTCCGTTCGAGACAACAAGAATGGAGGCAAGAATCCAGGAATGTACGTGATGCACTCGCTCGTGAGAAATCCTTTCAAATGAAAGCAGCGATGCCCGCACTCGTGCTCACAGCTGTTTCTTCACGCGCTTTGAAAATCAACAGGTAAACAGTTCAATCCTAGATGCTTCCTTATGGCGCTTATTTCACTATGAATTTTCACCACTGCACTCCTCGTTCAGACCTAAGTCCCCAATTTCACTACACACGCGGAGCCATCAAAAAGAAGAAGAAAAAAAAAACGCGCCGGTGTGTTAGAGTCTCTCAGCACCCAGAGTTACCTTTCTCACACGGTACAAGGCGCAGTTCAAATTCACTTTAGAGTCTCTGCTCGACCCATACGAATCCATTCCTTTTCAACAGCTTTATAGAGCTGAAACTCACAACGCTACAGCCTCCAATTAACTCCAAGCACCACAAACTTGTGAGTCCTTTCTCTTGAAATTCACAAAGGATTTACTCACAACGTAGTTCTTTCTTCTTGAAGGCAGGATAATCACTCATGGAGTTCAGCGTTATTGAGATCCTCAATGTAATCCATGTTGCTTGAATGCTTCAATTTCAAACTGGGGGTCTTCTTCAGCTATTATTGTCACACCTGGATCTTCTGTGTCTCCTTTGATAGATGATTATCTTGATCCCATCCTCGTCGCCATTTTAAAGGATCACAGGACACATCCAAGGTAGCTGACACGTAGATTTATTCAAGTAAGGAGTATAGACCCCCAGATGTATCCTCCCAGCTCCACAGCCCAGTCTCTCTGAGGAATCCACAATCTAGAATCCCCAGTGAAACTCCGTTGCTAGGAAACTGTGGATTGCATGACAACAGAATACATCAGAGATCCCCATACATGAAATATAACAAGTATAGCATTAGCTACTACAGAAGAATGTACAGATGAGTATAATAAGGAGATAAATCGCAAAACATTAGGACCACATCCTTGCCATTGCAGAGCCTTCTTTAAAAAGCACCATTTGACCCTATCGGCATCTAAAGATAACACTGGCGAAGCATCATTTATCTTATGAGCTTTATTAATTATGTTTAAAAAAGTAAGAGAATTATCTGCTACAGTCCTATGCGGAATAAAATCAGATTGGTGGGCATCAATGAGACCAGACATTAGAGGAAGTAAGCGAAGAGCCACGGCCTTCGCGTATATCTTGTAATCTGTGTTGATTAAAGAAATAGATCTGAAATTCTTGCATTGAGTGAGATCTCAATCTTTTTTTAGGAAATATACAGGTCGTAGCTTCCCTAAAGGATCCAGAAGAGGATTTTAGAGCATTGAAGTGATTAAATAATTTAAAGGGTTTGGGATAAAAGAGTTTAGCAAAATGAAGATAAAAATCAACAGTAAAACTGTCTGGACCTGGCGCTTTACCTTAAGGAAGAGACTTTACAGCCGTGAAGAGTTCTCTCAGTATAAAGTGATTGTTCTAAAATAGAGAGATCTGGCAATAGTGAAAGTCTAGGTTTAAGAAGGTTAAGATTGGAGAAACAGTTATTAAGAGACTCCTCCAATGGCGTGGTTTCAGGTGTATAAAGGTCTTTATTATAAGAAGCAAAACATGCTGTGATGTTGGCATCTCTAAACATCTTGTCTCCAGAGTTACTAACAATCGATTTAATAGACAATTTTTCTTTCCTGCACTTTAAGTATCGAGCTAGAATGGAGGCAGCTCTATTAATACTGCCATAATATCTGGTGTTTGGTTTGAGGCGTGTACTGCATGCCCGTTCAGTTGTATATTTGTTGAATTCAATCTTGGCCGTAACAAAGGCATCAAGATGCAAATGACTCTTTTTGCTTGTGTAAAAGGTATGTTTGAGTAGCTTTATGAATTCCATACAAAATGATGTGGTGTTTGACCATTAGCCTTAAGTTGGAAAAAGTAAAGGCAGTATAAGAAGCGAGAAGGAGGTGTCTGAGAGTAATGAATTATTAAACCTCCAAGAGGATTCATTGGGTCCGCCAACCAGAATATCTAAGTCAGTCAGCACTGGGGTATGGCTCAGATTAGAATGGAGCCAAAATCTGAATTAATAATATGCTGTAATAAGTTTTCACTGAGAATATGTAATCAAAGCGAGATTGAGAATGATGGGTGGGAGAATAAAAGGAGCATTCTAACAGCTTGGATTTGTATAATCTCCAAGAGTCGGTGAGTGAGTGTTGGGAAACCAGTGTTTCAAAGGCTCTATGAGAAGCATGGGGAACAAAATGTGAGGTAGATTTCCTGTCAAGGGATCAAGAGCTTGATTAAAGCCACCTTCCACCAGTAAATAATCAGTAGTTTGTTCAGAGGTAGTGCGATAAAGCGAATGCCAACAATTTGGTTCTGGGTGGTTTGGACCATAGATGTTCAGTAAAGTGAAGGTGGTTTCATCAATGTTAAGTCTGACTAGTAGCTAGGGGCCCTCTGAATCATGGTGTTGAGATAGTGTAGTGATGTTAAGAGACTTATGAAAGAGAATTTT
Organism: Triturus cristatus; assembly: GCF_964204655.1. NCBI lineage: Eukaryota > Metazoa > Chordata > Amphibia > Caudata > Salamandridae > Triturus > Triturus cristatus. Next base: position 353,998,971 of record NC_140590.1, read on the forward strand.
AACACCATGCTTAGTGGAAGTGGAGAGAGAAAATAATATTTCACCAACCCATTGTTTTTTAAGTTTAATATTTTCCAGTTCATAAAGATGCGTCTCCTTTAGTGAGGCAATTTGGCATTTCAATTGAGCTAGATGAGACAACGCACACTGTTGTTTAATCGGTCTCTTTAGCCCCTTGACATTCCATGAAACTGTTCTAAGTTGCATAACATTGAGAGAAAAAAAGCAAGGTTTGACATTGTTAAAAAACAGAGGAGAGAAAAAGAAGAAAAAGGAGAGGTGGGGAGTAACGTGGAGGAAAAAAGCTATCCGAAAAACTTATTTAGAAGGATTTGACATTGCAATGACAAGGGTCAATAAATGCTGAGATAAGAAAATAGATAAGATAACAGCCCGAAGAGCGAAAGGACAGTTGAACAAATGGAGAGTCAGGTAATTTGCAGCTTCGGCAAAGGGGTGGGACAAACAGGGAAGTAATACATATAGGAGCAGAATCAAATACAGCAACCAGGCAGGATGAACCTGAAATGGAATTGCAAAAATAATAGCATAGAAACATAAGTCTCTAACATTTACAACAAAGGACCGGACTAAGGAACATGGAGATGGATGATGGAAAGAATGGAGACAGAACATGTAGATGAGGAATACATGTAAGATTCTATTCTAAGATAAAGGAAGAGGGGGAAAGAAAAAAGAACAATAATTGAGCAGGATAAACTATGCAAAGTTGATTTAAACTAGAAGAAAAAATAAAACATAAGGCACAATGTGAAAATGACGGAATCACCAATTGCAAAAAGGAAATCATGTTGGGTCCTACTGAACCTTCTGGAATACCAAAAATTTGAAGGTTATTCCCTCTATTCCTATTTTCCACATTTTCTGTTAGGTGTTTGAGACGAGCAATGCCTTTAGTCATTTGAGACATGTCAGGGTTGAAATCCTTAAGGTTACTCACTCGCTGTTCCAATGTGGAAACGGTTGATCATGAGAGGACCATTTATCTTCAATTCATTGTGACGAAATATTAGTATCAGCTATGAATCATTTTAGAGCTCTAAGTTCCTCCATCGTCCTCCAAAGTTAGATGAGTAGGTGATTTAGAGGGGGAATCAAGATCCTTTTTTGGATGTTTGACCGAATTTTGATATGGCTCCAGTAGCATGAAAGGAGGGATAACTCTCCCTTCCAAAGTCAGAAACAATTTCCATGATGATTAGGGAAGCCATAGTAGTGCTTCTTGGTTGAGTTCACAGAGGACGGAGGAAATTAGAAGGTTTGAAGGAGTGGGAAGATTTGCTGCTACTTTGCATTCTGCGAGATCTCCCCATAAAAGGCCACAAATCCAGGAAGGTGAAATAAGGAAAAGCCAGTCACACTGACATTTTCCAAGATGAAGTGGCAGCAGACTCAGCCAGTGAGTTTTATACAATAGAGCTATTGCCTCAGATGAAAGAGCAATAAAGTATTGCCTGGAGATGGAGATGATATTATATATATCAAAATATGGCAGCCAATACGAAATGACAAGTCAAAGTCAGAAAATGTTAGTTTGTGCCCCCAAGATATATATGGGGTAAGGGATCATTAAGTGAAGTCATTTTAATGCCTGATGGTGCCACAGAAATAGAAGGTTTCTGGTTGCATTGTGAATAGAATTACCTCAGGCGTGGAAGAGATGTTGGAAATGGTGACCTCCAGAGATGGAGACGAGTAGTGACCAAGTAAGGAAATACAGCCATGTCATCACTATGTTGGCCTTCAAATGCCTGAGATGAGGAAACAAATGTGAGTATGAGGTATCTAATGCCTGTGAATCCAGTTTTCTTGCCGAAAGCGCAAGGATATTAAATGAGAAGTGGCCATCTTGTGTGACGTCCAGCCAAATGGAGCTCTAATGAGCAGTGGCCATCTTGCATGGCTTCCAGTCACACCCCCACTCCATGTTAACAGAGCACAGCGGGCCTAGTTTATGAAAAGTGTTGCATCGCTGTGGGAACCAGCGATGCAACACTTTTATGTGAGCCCTCCTTGAGATGCCTTGGATGCGCAGTGTTTAATCTACGGTACTCCATGTCGCAAGTATTTACAGATATGTCAGGAATCCTGATGTATCTGTAGGCGCAAAAGTGATGCATTGCTGTGGTCTGTCTGAAAAACAGCCACAACTCCACCAATGTGTCCTTTCACATGGGAAAACCCCATATGAAAGGGCCTGCGTCATCCTTACCTGCTGTGAGGCAGTCCTAATGTTTTGACGTAGTGGCGTCCTAGAAGTGGTGCAGTGAAATCTGATAGATGTCACTATGCCACTTCTACGAGGCTTTCTTGTGGGGGGAACGGCCACCCCGCATACATTATACCTTACGCAGGTATAATGTAGCGCAGGTGTTTACAAAGTGACACATCTGCCGAGATGCGTCACTTTGTAAATATGGGGCAACATGGCGCATTATTTACACCACCTGTGCGTCTACAAAAGGACAGAACGACGGCGTAAAAGTGCCTGGAGGGGTTCACAACTAAGCCCCCTTGTTTATGGTGCTGATCTTCCCTTTACACAACCTTTATTTTCTGATGCATTAGTCAAAATACTTTAATTGAAGTAAACTAAGACTGAAACATCCAGAATGTGTTAATTGATGAGTGAAGACTCTAGCTTGGAAGCAAGATGTCTCCGCTAAGATGAGAGCTCTGGTAACCTAGCTAGGAGCAAATATAGCATAATATGGCAAATATGTGGTAACTGTGTGGGTGAACAAGTATAATTGGTTTAACTTAGGATCTGGGCTGATGAAGGGCTGGAGGACAGAATATGTGGTTTGACATAGCCCTACAGCATCCAACAGGGCATACTTTGGTGGAAAATGTTTATTTTTAAGCAATGCAGACTCAGTAACAGTTTTAGAAAAAAAGGTAAAATCATGTATAGTCCATAGTTAGTTTGAATAACCCATTTCATAAGATTCAACCCTTAAAAGCCACCCAATGCCGTAGGCCATGCCAATGGAGCAAATATTCTCCGAAATGAGTTGCAGTATAACTCCCATGAGAGTCATGACAGCAAGCCTTACAGGTGATTTATTCTTCCTATCTCCCAACCGCATGCTCGTACCCAACATTTCAATTAGTACTACAAGCGTTGTAAGCCAGATGGCACCAACCGAGACATAGCATATATATGAGACATCCCATGCAGTTAAGGGTAAGAAAAAGACCACAACAACAGCTAAAGTACTCAATGCAGCTATTGGAACTTCCTGCCATGTTCATCAACCCTACAAATAATACATCTAAAGGGCATATTTAAAAGTGGCTCCAAACAGCGTAGAAAAGTTGCTGTGCTGCGTTTCATCACCTGGAGAGAGCAGCAAAGAAATTCTTCAAAGACATGGCTCAGTTCTGCTCTCTCCCTCTGCAGGTGCACTTTGGGCTGCCTCGCACCAGCGCAGGCACCCATGCACCATGGTGCGTTGTGGTCGGAAAGCATAAAAACTATTTTTTTAGGCTATTGTCTCATTGCATGGGTGCTGCAGAAATAAGGGTGTGTCCAAACCAATTTGACTTAGGTGTGCCAAAATTTGGATTTAAAAAAAACAAAGGCGCTGGATAAATTAATGAAAGCCAGGTACAATGAACAGCCTTTAGCAATAGTATATTTCCTAATAATAAAATTGCAGCACACATGCAAAGAGTTAATAATGAGGAGAAATAAAGATCCCTCTCCTTGTTACGCCAGCATCAGGCAGGCACATGATTTTGGCCCAAACCCATGTATCCTTCTCTTTGTAAATATGGGTCAAAATTCATGGGTGGATGCACGGAAACACCCCCAGAACACTCATGCAATGCTTAAAATAGGCAAATTAATGCAAGGCAGCGCAATGTGCTGCGTGGCATTCATTTTTCTTAAAAACAAATCGCAAATTGGCATTTCCATGGTTCTGTACATGCCGAAAAGGGTTTCGCTTCAGGCCGCATCAAAAATGTGATGCAACCCCTATAGAAAATTTATGTATATCTAGGCTCTAACATTCGACATTATGACTCAATGTCCATCAACATGCTCATATGTGGTATTTTAAATGGTTCAAAGCATCAGGTAGACATGTGATACTACATTTTTCCTATGTATCCAAAATACCTACAAATGTAGTCGTTATGGTGGTACTGTTATATTATTTATTTTATAAAGCACAGCGATTACCCAGAGGTGTCTTGGTGCTACCTAGTTTACAGACGTACTAAGTGTATCAGCTAACAAATAATTTCTGTTTTTTAGAGATTGTACAAATTAGAGGAAGGAGTTTGGGAGCATCAAACTAAGGGGAGATTAAAAATAAATCCTGCAGTTTTTGCATGAGGTAATATGTCTTTCGAGGTGGCATATTTGACAGTACTATAAAGAGGTGGTTCCACTACCTTTTTACACAAATGTCTGAAAAAAGTGAACTAAAAATCCACCTCATTCTGGGGAAAAACACAAGTAACTATGTGAATCAGTCTCGAAAGTTGATATTCCAAAAGAGTGTCATTGCCACTTTAATCAAAAAGGAACCTGTAACAAACGTTGTCAAGAGTTGTCGAAGATTGCAGGGAGAGGCAGCAAAGTTACAGCATTCACCAATGTAAATGACGCAACAGCTGGCCCATTGGTGGTATTTGTCGAGATCCAACAAAGAGAGAGAATGAAGCCACAAATCAACAGACATAGCTCTTCAGAAATGGCAGGTGCTTCAAATGAATACCTCCATCAGTATGAGCAGTGAGCCCCACCATTCAGGAAGTGCAGATTCAATAATTGTGTTACATGACAGTAGTGCCTTATGTATGCTATCATGTATTATTATCATCCATGCAAAAATAGTCTTCAAATAAGGAATTGAAAAATGTGTCAGATACTATCTCCACCATACAGTACCTAAGCCTTAAATCTCATCATTCGAACTGTTACTCACTTTGAATTTTGTCAGAGAGGTAGAACAAGTAACATGCCTAAACAAGTCATGTAATAGATTAGGATAAAGAAAATCTGAGGTCTAATTGACCAACAGAATATTATTATTAAGAAGATCCCCATGCTGGGGCACATATATCTTGGTAGGGCTTAATGAATAAAACATTAGCACCTCTCAGAGAGAAGTTTTAATACCCACCGCCAGTATTGTATCCAGAAAATAGACCAATGATATCTTGCTTTTCTAGTCAATACAGTGTTAGTTTATGTTGCAGGATCAATCTTTGTGCAGGTCTATATTTATGATCCTGTGCTTGGGATATGCAATCACTCTGAAGGAAATGACAGAATTGGGTCTTGCATGGATCATAACCCGAGGAAACAGAAAAGGTCAAATCCATGGGTGGGAGCCAAGAATTACTGAGTGAAGGATGTGGAGAGGGCAAATCTCCCACAACCCTTTGGAAAAAGTAAATAGCTACATAGGGAACATCTAAGACAGCTATTAACACCCCATGGATTGAGAAAACTGTGTCGTAATCCCCAAAAACCTGCTCACCTCCTTCATCAAAAAAGGAATAACACTAGAAATTGTATTTTGTACACCAATATTTTTTGATATTTTATGTAATCCTATCAATTCAATTGAATACAGAATACTTTATTTGATTATAAATACATAATCAAAAAAGTCACTATAGATGAGCCATTACGACTGTGTGTGTTTAATGGTGGCACAGGTGGCATGTGGGGGGTTGCTGTGGACATTTCTCTCCCCTCTTTTCCTCCCCCACAATCTGTTCCCATCTTGTACTCAGTAGATTATTCCTCTTTACTTCCCATCCTTTTTGGCCGGGGTGTGTGGGAGGGTCTTTTGTCTTGGTTAAATGAAGCATCACTTTTGTTCTTTTGCTGCTGTTCTTTATTTCTGTGTAGGATTTTCAGATTATTTCTGTTTTTATTTTGTAAAGCTTATTTTGTGCACTTGAGCAATCATTCTGTTGTCACACTGAGTGCTTTGTGAGACGAGTCCAGCCCTGTGGGGCACCACTACGCCAGTGATGTTCCACTGTGCTTTACTGTTGTGCCATTTACAAATAAAAAAATGTTTTAAAAGAAATCTCAAAAGTCACAATAAAATAAATAAAAACAGATTAACACATCATAGAGATGCATTGATGCACAAGTGATTTAAAGAAAGACCCCACAGCAAAGCATACATCACAATTGTATAACATTTGTTCAGTTTATATGTCTTAAGCACTAGTATTAAAAACAGTTTTGTATCAGATAAATAACATGTACAAAAAAAAGAAGTACATTGATGTCTGTTCAGAGAATCCATCACATAGACAAATACAACATGAATCCTTCTTATATTGGCCCAGGGGTAAAGATATTAAATGAACAACGACATCTCTATTTAACACTGCATGTGGATTATTCCATAGACCCATAGATCACTCCACTACACCCAGCAAGTCCACATCAAACAAACCAAAAAAATACAAACTCTCACAGTCACCCACACAACAGATACCTATAGAACCCACAATGGATACAGTACACACAACTCTCACTTCCACTTCCACTTCCTCTACTTCCTAAACCTAACTCCCTCCCGATCATCCTCTCAATTTTCCCTCTGAAAGTATTTTGTTTGCTCTTCTTCTTAGCCCTGTGAAATCTGACTCCCTCCAAAAGTCTAAAAAACCTCACCCAAAGACCAACCCATCCCTTCCACATCCCAATCCAACCCTGAAAACCAGATCCCCACCCCATTTAACCCAGCCATACCCCTAAGAAAGCCAAGAAAACCCCACCCAAAGCACACCCATCCCTTTCACATTCCAATCCACATCTGAAAAACCAGATCCCCACCCCACTAAACCCACTATACCCCGAAGTATTAAAAGGAAACCCCTCCCAAAACCAATCCATTCCTCCCTAAACTGACCCCCCCCCCTTCCAAATACGATCTTCAAGGTGCTTGCTAAGCCCAATGGATGCCCCTTTGCGAGGAGGTTCCCTGGCAGTGTCAGTAAGGGCAAGTCTGGTGGTACAGTGTTGTGCTGTGGCATAGATTTCTGGAAAGGACTGGCCATTGGTTTTTGTTCTACCTGACGTTTTTCATGCATTCATTAAAAACTTTTCATTGTTTGGATGACATTAGTCCTACCATTACTTTTCGAATTATGTGATGCCATTGGCTAGGTGGTGATTACAGTTGTGTTTGTTGCATCCCTGATTGCTGATTCAGTTAAAGTGGTTAGTATGATCTGACATTGGACCAAAGGACAAAGGGAAATGTTGAATAGATTAGGGGTGGGCGGAATTTGCGTAATCGCGTTACGCAAATCTCCGCGAAACGGTCAAAAATCTCCGCGAACACGCAGAAATTCCGCGAACACGCGGAATTGCTTGTTCGCGATACTTTTTTCCTGTTCGCGATCGCTGTTTGCGTGCTCGGGGTGAAATAGCTCGCGAACACGCATATTGAGAACGCGAACAAGCAAAAAATTTCGCGAAGTCGCGGAACGCAGATTTTTGGGCAATTTCGCGTTCTCCGCGGAACGCAAAATTACCCAAATTCCGCAAATTCCGCGAACGGAACGGAATTTACCGCCCAGGCCTAGAATAGATGTCTTATGTGGGATGAAATCCAATTTGGCTTAACATTGCATTGGGTGCCATATTATATGGTAAGTATTTCAGCCTGGCCTGGCAAATATAGATATAATTTAGGTTTTATTTCTCCCTAAAAAGTAAGTTGGATGTGTGTGTGATGTGTTCAAGATAGATATTTGTTTATCCACACATGGAGGGTGTTATATTGTCATATCCTTGTGGACACAACATCAATGTAAAAAATATCGATGAAAAAATATAGACTACAAAAATACCAACTCCTGATACCTAAACAGGTAAGTACAAAAATATCAACAAAATATCGATGTAAAATATATAGTTGTACAAAATATCGATTATTATATATATAAAAAATAAAATATTAAATATTAAATCTATTAAATAATAACATTCTTTCTTTACAAAATAAATACAATTTAATACACATTTTAACAAAATATAACAAATAAGGGGAAAACATGGCAGACGGTGTGTAGCACCCCCAGAGTGGAAGAAATGTAACTCAAAACTGAGCGAGAAAACGCTATTTTTATTTTCTTAGGCAAAGGAAGCTATGCAAATAATGGACAGTTGAAAGGAAGAATAAATTGTATTCCCACTCAAATAAGGTTTGGCGTTTTAAGTCAGAGATCGAAGGAAAGCAGTGAGAACGGTAGCAGCAACAGAGCGGCCGTGGAGAAGAACGGCCCTGGAGCTCCGCAAGGACAGAGGCGCGGCAGTAAGGATCCCCTTCCGGGGAAAAGAGATCGCAGCATCAGCGGCATAGGTTACACAACCACGAGAGACTGCAGACTGGAAAAGCAGTCGGATGAAAGTGGAAGGGAGTCGGTAGGCAAACAAAGCCTGCCCCTTCTCCAAGAACCAGAACTAACGGAAGAATTGAAGACAGCAGACTGTATCGTTAAAGATTCTCTTATCCAGGCAAAATCTTAAAAAGACAGAAAGAAGGCAGTGAGTGGGGCTGCTCAAAAGGAGGTACCCTCACGTTATGCTCTAAGAAATTTAAGGAAAGATAAGGGGGAAGAACAAGGGGATCTGATAGGTTCAATCAAAAATATTGGCAATATACAAGCATTTAGGGGCCCATTAGGATGGTGGGTGGATCACCACCGCCCAACCGGCGGTGGCAATCCGCCCGCCAAAACACCCCGCCGGTCGGCATTTTACCCCCACCACATTAGCATGGTGGGGGGTACCGCGGTGGACGGAAAGACCGCCCAACACTTTTCTGCCGGTAGGCAATCGTCACGATTGCCTAAGGGGCAGAAAAGGCCTGCAATATGGTGGCAGTGCCTTGCAGGTACCACCATCCATATTAGGATGTAGGCGGTTTGATGCCTTTCCATGGTGGAGACTCCGCCATGGAAAGGCATGCGGTGTTCACTTTGTGGCCGGTTGCGGGCCCCTGGGGGGTTGGGGGGTATCCCCTACATTAGAATACACAAGGTGGCAGGCATTCACAACATTGTGGCGGGTGCTGCTCACAGCACCGCCCGCCACAATGTTGTGTATGTGGGATGCGACTGCCAAGGTGGCAGTTGCATCCTAATTGCCGATGCGGGACTGCTGCACCACTGGCGGATGGTCCCAGCACCACTAGGGTGGCCGGCGGACTGTAGTCCGCCCACCATCCTAATGGGCCCCTTAGTAATGAAAAGGACTGCTCAACAGTTAAAATTAAAGCTAGCTCAAAGAACAAATCAATAAAGAAAACGTACACCAGATCAGAGATTACTCCCTCCCACATAACATATTTTAAAGTCCTGCCCCGAATGATAATCTTGGCTGACAATAGAATGGAGGGACTAACAACTTCCGAGAAAGATGTTAGTACAAAACAGGCAGAAGCTTCTGCATGTATAGGTACAGTGGACGGGACAGATTGGAACAAAGTTGCGTCACCAAATAGATATCAAGTGCTCACCACACTTTCTACAGAAGAATGTAGGGGCAATGACCAGCCTCCAGTAGAGGTGAGACAGGGCTTGGTACTGCAAACAAACCCTGAGCAGATTTCAAAGCAGGCGGAGAAGGAGGCACCCGGCATTAGGTACTCTTTTAAGGGTTCTAACTGCTGAGAATAAAAGTAGATTTGAGACATCGGAGAGGAGACAGAAGGAGATAAGACATGCTTTTGAAACTCTAGAAAGAAAGATAGATGATCTCAGCAATAGGACAACTATGTTAGAGGGTGAGGTTAAAGAGCTCAGAGAGAAAGTAGACACAAATTGTTCTGAAATCATAAAATAAAATCAGCGGAGAAGTAGTATCAAAACAGAGTGGAAAAGTTTGAAAATTTTCAAAGAAGGAACAATATAACAATTCTGAAGGTGCCGGAGGGTAGAGAAGGTGAAGACATAAAAGCCTATGTAGCGAGACTGATCAAAAAAGAGTTACAGATAGAAGAATCGGAAGAAGAAATAGGGAAAGACCTACAATGTGTACACAGAGATCCATACAGACTAAATACGAATAGGACTAAGCCCAGAAAGATTCTGCTCAACTTTTTAACTTTCTCCTTAAAGCGAAGTGATATCATCAGTGGTGTAATTTAAGATGTCATCAGTGATGTCATCAGTGATGTCACTGACCATGTCATGAGTGATGTAATATGTGACATCAGCAGTGCATTGCGGGTGTGCGAGTTATAGTTAGCTCAACTAACTATAACAGCCGAATTTCGATAGTTTTGAGTCAAATGTCCAACTAACTAAAACGTCCCTGAAACCTATGGTTTTTTAGTGAATTTCAAAGGTTTTTTAAATGCTAATTCCTAACTATAACGTCTGTAAAACCTATGTTTTTTTCAGTGAATTTCGAAGGTGTTTTAAATGTTAATTTCATATTTTAATATTGATAAAATCTATCTTTTTTCTATTTTTCTTTGTAATATTTTGGAACTCTATTATCCTTTTTTTTACTTTAAAAATTATGTAATGTTTTATATCTTCAAAAAGTAAATATGTATTTTTTTTTGTTGTTGAGAAAACTGGAGTCCTGTACCGGTAGTGTACCAAGCTCCATCAGCACGCGAATCCTATCTGCCATATTGCTAAACTACTAATGATGATCATTTCATATCCGACAGGCTCGTGGCACCGCATTCCGTGTAACATCATATATGTATGAGGTCGCGCCAGCTGCTACTTTGGTATGTGATGCGTACGCAGTACCAAGCCGCGCGTTATGTCATGTATGTATGGTGTCGCGCCGGGTACGCCATACCCTCATTTTTTTATGTCTCAAAACTATATCTAAATAAGTTTAAAGTGTATATGAGAGCAAGCTATAATCTAAAATATTTTAAACATTTCTATATTTCTAACTGTAATAAACTTATATTATGGTAAATATATTTTCTCAAAATCGCATCGAGTGCGGCATCCTTGCGTGTTAAGTGCGTGATTGCCATGTGACCTTAAAAAAAGCATTTGATTGGTTCATAACATTTCCCATTGTAACAGTTGGAAGACCCCACCCATTTTAGTCATTCTCTCTACAGCGTTTGATGAGAGACACCTCTTCTGCTTAGAGAGCTTTTCTGAAATGTTTTTTGCTGTGTACACATATCTTATACTACACACAACATGCAACGATCATCTTGATCAATATTCATGGTCTGTACAGTAGCCTTCCACGTGTGATGGCCATGCATCTGAAACATTACATCAAAAAACAAATGTGTGTTACACGATACCCGATACACTGCATCAGGTGATATGGCCGCATCAACGTCGCATATCACAATGCGCAATAAAAAAAGGGATCCATAAGGTGTACACTATCCTTGCAATCAAAACTCTATTTGAATTGTTCACCCTGCTGGCTGTCGTGTTTGGACACACAACAATGACAGCAGGTGAGCAGTGGGGCCTGGGTGCACAGGGGCTGCAATTGAGCACGGGGCTGCGGGAGGGGTGGGGTGCATCAGCCTGGGTGCACAGGTGCCAACAAGCAATGTTGCCGTGCGTAATGATGTGATCTCTGAACTCATTCAGTCACATCTCTGTCTCATTTTAAGGACTTGCTGGACCGTACTGTAGGCCTGAGCCAGCGGGCAGCGCTGCCCTACAGACACATGGCGTTGGCTTTTGGGGCACTGTAGTGAGCTGATTACTAAGTGTACATGCACACAGGCTTGCGCCACTGCATTACACGCACACATTATGCTTCTAGCGTGCGCTCTTTTCCTTTGTATGTGAACGTTGGCATAACATATTAATATTTAACCTTGTGTATTCTTGTACACTCCAACTCCTCTTTGAAACACGATTACCACTAACAGTTGGTAGATCGTACTTCAAGAAGGAAGGATGCACTCAACTGGTGTTCTCTATTAAGCTTAAAATAAACCTTCATTTACCTCAAGACGTTTCCAGCATTATATTATTTCTCCCTTTTCAGACACTGAGTTAGGTACACCAAAATCGGCGGAGCAGGTACTCAGCCCGTGAGGATGCCCTGGGCATTCTGACACCTTCCATCGTGGTATCAAGACACCGTCCCCGACCGGAGACCTGTTGTGCCACCCTGAGGGAGGCACCCCGAAGTCAGAGCTCGCACCGGCACGTCGTTGGACACACCGGTGGTGGCAGGTGAGCAGTGAAGCCTTGTGCGCAGGAGCTGCAATTGAGCACAGTGCAGGGGAAGGGGCTGGGGTGCAGCAGCCTAGGTGCACAGGTGCAGGCAAGCGATGTTGCCGTAGATAATAATGTAATCTCTAGCCTCATTCACATCTCTGTTTCATTTTAAAGACTTGCTGGACCGCCCTATTTCTCACGGACCCCAGTGTCCCACACACACGGGTGACGGGAGGAGAACAGTGAGGGCTGGGTGCAGTAGGCCAACGCTCTGTCTCCTTCCTTTGTTCTTTTGACTCTCCCTCTCCTTCTCCATTCCACCCACTCTCTGTCTGTCCCATTCTCACTTTCTTCCTTTCATTCTGACTACCTTTCCTTTTCTCTTGGACATGGCACACATACTCATGTTTCTTTTTTGTCTTGCAGGTTTTGTACGCTGTTTCCGGAGGAGTCCCACCCACTTATTTCATGTTATACTGTTGTTTCTTCGAATAAAGTTGCGTTTCCATTTATTTGTGTTGTTTTAATAAAGGTTATTTTTTGTTACCAATAAATAAGTGAGTGCATGGGTCTTCTTTTTCTGACAACACTTGTCTGTAGTTTATTGCGAAAATCGGCGGTTGATAGGAGGTTATGAGGAAAATATTTTTCATTTTACATAAATGAAGCCTGGGTAACTCTACAACTGCAAGGGTTCTATGAGTGTATCAGTTTATAACACCATGAGTACTGCCTGTGTGATTACAGAACCAATAAGGCACTGCCTAAGGCCACCGAGGCTTCAGGGACTGGCAAGGCCCACCCTGCATATTTAAGTAAAGCCCCGGAGGGTGGCGGTCCCCGGACTTGAGTTGGCCTCGAAGCCCCCCAAACAATTACTAAACAATTCCCGGGGAGGTGGCGATCCCCTAGGCTGCGAAACATCTCTGTGCCCTCCTGCGCCTAATTTACATGTGAGATTAAGGTCCCCAGTGCTGCAGAGACCCCGCAATATAATAATAGGATTGGCCCCAGAAATTACCCACCAGGGGGCTCATTTAAATGAACGGGTGAGACCCAGTTTAATTTTTTTTTCTCCATTTTTACCATCCGGATCCACTTTATTGAAGCGATACGAGGTTTTCCTCCTCTCGCTTCAACGAGGCAAACAACTATTTGCTATCACAGGGTGGAAGCCATGCTCCCACCCTTTAATAGCAAACATAAATGTCCAGCGGATGCACACCCCGGGACATTGTATGAGCTGCGCCTGGGAGGTGGCGCTCCATAGGGCCATAATGCATTGGTTACTAAGTATAGACGCATACTAACACTACTTGCACACATGTAGTACAGCGACCAGAGTGTAGTGAAGAGGCAGAGGAAGCCCAAAACCCAAAAATATAAATTCTACCAGAGGTCGGATGACATAGTTCGATGAGTCGACGACCCTGGGATGAGTAGAAACAGCTTCACGAAGTTAACGGGTCTTCAGCAGAACGCAAGGAACTCGAAATATTGGTGAGTGCTGCCTTCTTTTTACCTTCTCCCGCTCGTTGCCAAATTTATGTAGTGAAGAGGCAGACAGCAGTGGATCCGATAAGTAGATTTATTGCAGGAAAAGAAGACAGGTTAAACAGCCACCAACAGGAGCAGACAGCAACGCAACCGTCTTCTCCAGCATGTGTACAAACTCCCCAAGATTTTGCTGATAACAGCCCTACATTCTAACATTACATATTTACATTCTAGTAGCATTACATGCTAACATTCTACTATGACTTACATTGGAATGCTACACAGAGCACATGACTTTACAGTAATTAGCTCATGGTTTCATCCACGAGTCTTGAGACCTGTAGGGGTGAGTAGTTCGCGTCCCACTCCCTCTATTGTATAAACACAAACTAACACTACATCCACAGGTATGGTACAGCGCCCAGAGCACATCACTTTATTATTATTATTATTATTATTATTATATGATATTTGATTAAGCGCACGGCTACCCCCAACGGGGGTGTCCCGGCGCTGCGGACAACAGCGGCACAGAGCAGAAAGGCTAGCAGCTAGCAAATAACCAGGTCTTCAGATTACGTCTGAACAGGGGTTCAGAGTCGATCGTACGGATATTGAGTGGGAGGGCATTCCATAGCCTTGCCGTAATTACTGCAAAGGCTCTTCCGCCTTTCCTCGATCTATGGTATCTGGGGGGAAGCAGAAGTCGAAGGTGATTTGATCTGAGCGTCCGGAAGGAGTGGACTTGCTTCAGCCTTTGTCTGAGATATCCTGGCCCCCTACAATTTAAGGCCCTGAAGGTAAGGACCAGGGCTTTAAAGTGAATCCGAGAAGAGATCGGAAGCCAGTGGAGATTCTTAAGATGAGGGGAGATTGAGTGGCGGTAAGGGATATTGCAGATCAACCTGGCCGCCGCGTTTTGGACAATTTGAAGTCGATGAAGGAGATAGGCTGGTGTCCCCACGTAGAGGCTATTACAATAGTCCAGGTGGGATGTGATGAGAGCATGTACAATAGTTTTCAAGGAATTCGAGGGCAGATAAGGGGATATCTTTTTTATCATACGTAATTTGCCAAAACAGGCACAAGTGACCATAAGGATTTGAGTCTTACCTGATAGCTCATTATCCAATTGAAAGCCCAGGTTGCGGGCAGTCTTGACCGGTGAAGGGGGAGGGTTTCGTTCTGAAGGCCACCATAAAGATGGGGGAAGAGGAGATTTTTGGTTAAAGAAAAGCACCTCGTTTTTTTCCGTGTTAAGTTTCAGAGTATTGGAGGTCATCCAGGATACGATGTTAGAGAGGCAGGTTTTGAAATTGGAGGGTCCTTTGTCAGAGTGGTCTTTGAAGGAAAAGATAAGCTGAGTATCATCCGCATAGGAGACCACTCTGACTCCAGAAGCCTGTACTACTTTTGCCAATGGTGAGAAAAAAGAGGGCTAAGCGCCGACCCCTGAGGGACTCCGCAGCGGAGGTTTTTTTGTCTTTAGACATAAAGGGGTGGCACCATACCTGTTGGGTTCTGTTAGATAGGAACGATTTAATCCAGGCAAGTGGCGTGTCATGAATCCCTTCATTATAGAGTCTGTCTAGCAGTATGGAGTGTGAGACAGTGTCGAATGCCGCAGACAGATCGAGGAGTACCAGCATGGCCACCTCGCCTCTGTCCACGCTTTCTCTAATGGTTTCCGAGACCTCTAATAGTGCAGTCTCCGTACTGTAGCCGGATCTGAAACCAGATTGTGAGTCGTGAAGTAGATTTTGGGCCTCTAGGTAGGCGGCAAGCTGTTCCTGCACGACTTTTTCTAATATTTTGGCTGGTTTGGGCAGAAGTGATATCGGAGGATAGTTAGAGTAGATCAATGGATCAGCTTCGGCCTTTTTTTAAATAGGAATTAACATGGCCTGTTTTCACGATATAGGAAATTGGCCCATAGCGAGAGATGAATTCCAGATAGAGATAAGCGGATGGACAATAGCCAGGGCAAGGGAAGTAAACACCTGAGCTGGAACTGGATTGAGAGGTGAACCTGATTTATACTGCTGTATTTTTAATAAAGCAGTGTCAGCTGTAATTGCTTTGAAGGCATGAAACAGTGTTTCTCTAGAAGGGATGGGATCCTGATGGAGAGTATCCACATATGCTCTCTCCGGGGGTTTGAAAGTGGAGAAAATATCGATTATTTTATTATGGAAAAAGTCAGAGAGGCCATCACAAAGCTCTTGACTGGATTTTGTGGGGCAAGTAAGGGCTGTGGGATTAGTAAAGTTTCTCACCATTTGATATAGTGTTTTGGTCGAATTTTTTGCAGTAGTAATTTTATTGGAGAAGTATTCTTTCATAGTAGCCTTTTTAAGTGAGTGGAATTTTTTCACTGCAGCTCTATAGATGGCTTTGACCGAGGGGTCATATGTTAGTCGCCATCGACGTTCAAGCTTTTTGCATTTGCTTCTCTCTTCACGGAGCTTAGGAGAGAACCAAGGGGCGGAAGAAGTAGACCGAGCCGAGGAGAAAGGTAAAAAGGGGGCGATGGTGTCCACAGCTGAGGAGAGGTAACTATTAATCTTCTCAACATTGGGGTTAGGGTCATCCGACGTGAGCTCGTTCAGGTTGTTCAGTATGGGCTTGATTTTATCACAGGTGACTTTATACCATTTTCTCCCCATCCCCTCTTTTCTGCTGTCATTGGGCAGCTGGGGGCTGAAGGTAAAATGAAATGGTATAAGAAAATGGTCAGACCAAAGCAGGGGTTGCGACTCTAAGGTGGTGAGGGTCGATAAGTTAGTAAATATAAGGTCAAGGGTATGCCCCGCCTTATGCGTAGGACCATGGATTCTTTGGTCTAGGTTTAGGCCCTCGAGAGTTTCTAATAAAGATCTCGCTTTAGGGCATGAAATATCATCTACATGGAGATTGAAATCACCTAAAATGGTGAAGTGGGGGTGTTTCAGTGATAGGTCTGCTAGGGTCACAAGTAACTCCGAGAGATGCAAAGATAGTGTGCCTGGTGGATTATAGATCAAGACTCCCGCCAGAATCAGGTGCGTAGCATCTGATATGCTAAAATACATGGCTTCAATAGGACCGGAGTTAGCTAATTTTCTCGATGTGATGTTCCATTCTTTTCGCAGAATTATGGCAATCCCCCCCCACTTTAGTACCTGGCCGGCTAATCCCTGCAAGGTAATAGTCCACGGGAATTGCTAAGGTAATATCAGGTTTGGAAGTGTCTTTGAGCCAGGTTTCACTTAGGAACATCAGGTCCCATGAGTGGGACGTAAGAGATAGCCAGATATCATCCGCATGTTTTGGGACAGACCGGCCGTTCAGTAGGCAGGCGTTTATTTGTCTGGGTGGTGTCCGATAGGGATTCAGGGAGCTGCGATCTTGCGGGCCGCTAGGTATATAGGAGAGGTGGCATGGGCAGTTTTTACATGTAAAACGCCTAGTAAGTAGTTGTGAAGGGTTGCATTTATTATTACCATTGCAGAGCGGAGGTCTAAGTGATAAAAGTTGTGACCTTGACATGCTTAACCGCCTGAATGGAGGGGCATCAACAGAATTTCCGGCGTTGGTCGCGGCACAGGCGCGGACGGGCGCAGACAGGCTTGCCTTAACGCGCCAGCGGCGCGCCCGCTACGCACCCGGAAGTACATCTTCTTAAGTGGCTGGCGCGCTAACCCCTGGCTCCACCCTCCCAGCGTGGTGATTGGCCGCCCTACCCACCACAACAATCGGGCAAGCCAATGGTGGACCGGGGTAGGAGCGGAGTGACGAGGCACAACAGAGCAAACAGAGGTAAATTTACAATTTTAAAACGAGGCAGAGTAAAAAGTTAAGGCACTTTTTAAAACAACAAAAGCGAACAGCGGCACACCTGTAGCTGCTAGCGCGTCTAAGTTTTACCGCGCGTGTCCACAGCAAGCAGGAAACAGCCTTTCCTTAAGTGGCTGGCGCGCTAACCCCTGGCTTACCCTCTCAGCATGGTGATTGGCCGCCCTACCCTCCACAACATTCGGGCAAGCCAGTGGTGGACCGGGGTAGGAGCGGAGTGACGAGGCACAACAGTGCAAACAGAGGTAAATTTACAATTTTAAAACGAGGCAGAGTAAAAAGTTAAGGCACTTTTTAAAACAATGAAAGCGAACAGCGGCACACCTGTAGCTGCTAGCGCGTCTAAGTTTTACCGCGCGTGTCCACAGCAAGCAGGAAACAGCCTTTCCTTAAGTGGCTGGCGCTCTAACCCCTGGCTCCACCCTCCCAGCAATGAGCTCACAGTTTAGGCTCACGGTTTAATCCCTGAGTCTTCAGACAAGTAGGGGTGAGTAGTTCGCTTCCCACTCCCTGTATAGTATAAACGCATACTAACACTACTTACCTACTTACACAGTTATACTACAGTGGCCAGTATGCTACAGCGCCCGGAGCCCATCACTTTACAGCAATCAGCTCGGTTTGATCCCCGAGTCTTCACACCAGTAGGCGTGAGTACTACGCTTCCCACTAGCGGTATAGTATAAACGCACGGTAGGGGTTAGTAGTTCGCTTCCCACTCCCTGTATGGTATAAATGCCTACTAACACTACTTGCACAGGTATGTTACAAAGACCAGAGCACATCACTTTACAGCAATGAGCTCATGGTTTAGGCTCTCGGTTTCATACCCGAGTGTAGCAGCATCCCATCTCAGAACCATATCACTCTGAGCAACACCGCACTTTCAGACCTGTAGGAGTGAGTACTTCGCTTCGCACTCTCAGGTTACAGTGCTCCTATCCTCCTGTTTCCTACTCTTTTCGCTCTTTTTTCCCCTTACTCATTTCAACGGAATCACAAAATGTCTGCCAACACTTCCTAGTTGCAACAGCTCGTAGCCAATAAGCAGCAAGCTTGTGCTCGTGACACCTCAGCCAATCAGATGGCAGAATTTCCAAATATCGATATCTGTAAATTTTGATATTTCTCCAAAACTGCTGAACGGATTTACACCAAATAACCAAAAGTGTGCTTTCTAGACCAAGACCCTTCTCCCTGCCAAATTTGGGGTAATTCCGTTCACCCGTTCGACCTGTAGCCTTGTCTAAAGTTTCCTATGGAAATTGCATGGAGAAAACACGTTTTGGGACCCCCTTTTTTCTCGGCCCTCCCTTGACGAATCACCCCCAAACTTTCAACATTGGAGCTGATATGAACAAATAATTAGTTTGAAATATGAACATTCATCAAACAACACCAAAGTTATAAGCAAAACAAAAAATGCTCTTCCTGTGGAAACTTGGTCCTAACTATAACTACCAACTGGCGAATGCCAGTAGGTAATATATATATATATATATATATATATATATTTATATAAGTTGAGACCCCATTTTTTCTCAGCCCCCGCTTGATGAATCACCTCAAAGCTTTCAAGACAGGAGCTGACCGGAGCGCCTCATTAGTTTTTAAAATTCCACGAAGATTCGTCAAACGTCCCCGAAGTTATTGGGAAAAGAAAAAACGATTTTCCTATGGAAACTAGGTCCTAACTATAACTACCTACTGGCAACCGCCAGTAGGTAATATATATATATATATATATATATATATATATATATATATATATATATATATATATATATATATATGTAGCCATTCTCGCTGATCAGCAAAGAAACTGGCTCACAACAAGGTGGTTTTGCCGTTGAAACGCGTCAGGGCTTTCTAGTGCATTAAACCTTTGGTCTCCAAACTATCCACGGTGTTGACGCCTGTTTCTTTGCTGAGGAGCGGGACTGGCTACATATTAAACGGATTGTCCAGAATCGGCACACCGACATACCTCGTTCAGGAGCACCACGTATCCGGAAAACAGTGGCTTTGGATATATATATATATCTGTATACCAATAACATAAAATATAATAAAAATCATTCCATTATAAATTAAAACATGAATCTATTTAAAAATATTTATTTTCATCCCATTAGTAACAACATTACAGACTACTGGATGAATACATTGGGATTTAACCCGCGATTCATGATTAAAACGGACATTACAAGGATTTTATGTCGATAGTAGATGGATCTGATTTTTTTCAACACGCATTGATAATGTTGATTATTGCACAACTATGTAAACTATTTCAATGTGATGCGTTATAATTTATTTGCATTACAGTGGTTTTTTCATGTGATTTTGACTTTGGTAAACCTTTGGGTAATTTCAAAGCATGATATGAATTATGCCTCAAGTTGGTAGCATTTGAAACCTTAATCCATCAAAGTCTGTTGTTTATGTCTATACTGACATATACCACGTGTAGAGCTCTTGCCCTCCTATTTAAGGAAGTTGATTGATTGTATATGTTGTCATGTGAACAAGGCTCTTGAGGAGCCGAAACGTTATGGCGACTACTATGCGAGCAAGCGAATAAATTGCACTAAAGAATAACTGGTCCGTGTCTGTGATCTCTGGGTGTGAGGCTTCAACGATTCAGCCACGCCGAGTTAGCACTACCTGTTGGATATATATATATATATATATATATATATATATATATATATATATATATATATATATATGTAGCCATTCTCGCTGATCAGCAAAGAAACTGGCTCACAACAAGGTGGTTTTGCCGTTGAAACGCGTCAGGGCTTTCTAGTGCATTAAACCTTTGGTCTCCAAACTATCCACGGTGTTGACGCCTGTTTCTTTGCTGAGGAGCGGGACTGGCTACATATTAAACGGATTGTCCAGAATCGGCACACCGACATACCTCGTTCAGGAGCACCACGTATCCGGAAAACAGTGGCTTTGGATATATATATATATCTGTATACCAATAACATAAAATATAATAAAAATCATTCCATTATAAATTAAAACATGAATCTATTTAAAAATATTTAAACTTAAACTTCCCAATACAGTCAATGCAACAGTAGGGAAAGTGTTGGATAGCGTAGGGGTAAAAATTATTATTCCAACTCCAATGAGTGCAACAGTAGAGAAAGTGTTGATAGCGAAATGGTAAAATTTACTAATCCAACTCCAATGAGTGCAACAGTAGGGAAAGTTTTGGATAGCGGAGGGATTACATTTACTATTTCAAATCCAGTCAGTGCAACAGTAGGGAAAGAGTTGGATAGAGGAGGGGTAAAAATTAGTATTCCCAAACCAATGAGTGTAACAGTAGAGAAAGTGTTGGATAGCGGAGGGGTAAAAATGACTATTCCCACTCCAATAAGTGCAACAGTAAGGAAAGTGTTGGATCGCAGAGAGGTAAAACTTACTATTCCCACTCCAATGAGTGCAACCGTAGAGAAAGTGTTGGATAGCGAAAGGGTAAAATTTACTTTTCCAACTCCAATGAGTGCAACAGTAGGGAAAGTGTTGGATAGCAGAGGGATTACATTCACTATTCCAACTCCAGTCAGTGTAACAGTAGGGAAAGTGTTGGATAGAGGAGGGGTAAAAATTACTATTCCCACTCCAGTCAGTGCAACAGTAGGGAAAATGATAGATAGCAGTGAGGTAAAAATTACTATTCCCACGCCAGTCAGTGCAACAGTAGGGAAAGTGTTGGATAGTGGAGGGATAAAATGTACTATTCCAACTCCAGTCAGTGCAACAGTAGGGAAAGTGCTGGATAGCAGAGGGATAAAATGTACTATTCACACTCCAGTCAGTTCAAAACTAAAATAAAACAAATATTTAAAAAAACAAGAAAATATTTTTAAAAACTAAATAAATAAATATATAAATATTTTGAAAAATAAAATACAAATATAATTAATATTAAAAATAAAAAAACAAACAAATAATATAATGGTAATTACATATGACAAATACCTACAAATACTATATAAAATACAATTTAAAAAACTTCAAACAAATAAATATTTTTAACTATAAATTAATTACAAACAAAAACATTAATTATTACACAAATGTATTTATCTTATTTCCTACCCTATAACACCACACAAATTACATCTAAATGAAAAAAAAAATGACTTCCATAATAATCATAATTAATTGCCAATTGAAGGACTATTATTAATTAAAAAAAATAAAAACAATAAAAATGAATTAACCTGCCACATTTTAACCCTATAATTCCCACAACACACAGCTAAAATTAATCTATAAAAAAAGTATTATACAATTAAAACTTAGGGGGTCATTACTAAGGCAGGCAGACCTGAGTGCGTCCACCATTGTTGCGGTGCTTGGGATCGCCCGCCGCTAAGGTGGCGGTCTGGCTAAGCTCATTACGATGCACCCACCACTATAGAGGGCGCATCCAGGGCCCTTAACATTGCGGACGGTGCTGCTGGCTGCAGCACCGTTTGCGATGTGAAAATGACATGTAGTGCATTTCAACGCACTACGTGGCCGGCACCACGCGGTGCCTAACACTTAGTGCAGGGTACCACCACCCTCTCCCCACACAGAGGAGGCCCGCAATGGGCCCCCAAATCCATTCTCCGCCAGCCTTTCAATGGTGGTTTCTCCGCCATGGAAAGACTGGCTGAGGCCAGCATTGTGATCTGGTGTACGGTGTCTTCTAGGCACCGCCAGAATTCACCTCCATCTGTCTGCTCCACCAGGCAATCGTAATTATTGCCTGTGGTGGAAGCGTGGTGGGCGGTCTTTGCACCCGCCAAACTTTCGGAGCGATTCCCCCCGCCATCGTGATGTGGCAGGGGGAAATTGCCAGTCAGATAGCGGAGGGATCACCACCACACGTTCTTAATATTAATTAACAACCAATAATTAATTAATTAATTAATAATGAAATACTCTACACAGATAACACTATAAAATCTCAATTAAATAAATATTAATAAATAAAAAATAATCATTAATTTAATATAATTAAACCCACTCTATTCCCCTATAAACCCACAAGCAGCTACGGAACTAAAAATGCAAAATTCAATTAAAATAAAATTAATAACTACTAAAAAATGTACAAATATATTACACAATATAAACAATTCTTATACAAAAATAATACATCACATACATTTAAAATATATACTAAAATACATAACACTAATTAAACAATCGATATTTTAAAGAACTATATTTTTACAAACAATATCAAACACTTCTTTTTCTTTTTTAATATCTTTATTCAAGACAAAAAATTTAAATAAGACAGGTCCCCCACCCCCTCCCATACAGACAGGCAGAAATATATACAATTACATACTCAATAGAGTAAAAGAAACATAAAACAAAACAAAAGAAAATACCAAAAACAGAACAGTTATTTTTCACCATAATCGTAACTTAGGAGGGACAAAAAAAACATTGAGAATTCCCACTTAACCTTCATTCCAGGTCGGCAGTTTGGCGCCATTCTATAAACGGTGCCCATATTTTTAAACCCATTTTACGTCTCCTACTACCCTTACATTTATAAACTGCAATTTCAATATTTGCAATAGCGAGTAATCTGGATAGCCATTGTTGAAAGGTGGGAGCGGCAGAATCTCTCCAAGCAGAGGCAATGCATAATCTAAAGACAGCCATTGCAATAAAAATAAGTTCATGTCCTGCACTAAGATTTCCGTAGTCTGCGGCCCCTAATAGAATGACCCCACTAGATAGTACTATGTTGTTATGTAGTATAGCAGATAAAAATTCCCCAATCGCTAGTTTAATCAGTTTTAAGCCTTCGCAGGTAGAGAAAATGTGTATACAATCAGCCTTATATAACTTGCACCTAGGACAATACGTACACGCCCCACTACCCCATTTGGCTATTCTATCCGGAGTATAATACAAAAGAAAACAAGTTTTAAAAAATTGGGCTTGAAGTTTAGTTGACATCAATATAGTTTCTGACATTCCGAAAGCATAGTTAAACTCATCTTTAGAAATCTCTATTTTCGCTAGCCATTTCTGAGAAACTTTATCAATATCATCGGGGAACATTTCAATAATATGTGAGTAGATATTCCCAATAGAATTTTTAGTGTCCAATATTAAAATATCTATTAGGTCAACTTTAACCATCCCCCCCCCACCCTCCCACCTAACTTATTTCGCAAGAAATCTCTCATTTGGAGATACTTAAAAAAATCCCGCCATTGCAAATCAAAATTATTCTTAAGTTCCTCAAAGGATTGAATCCCTTTAGAAGACATGAGATGGCCTATCTGTTTAATACCTGCCTCATGCCATCTATGAATATAATTATCGTTGAAGATTTCAGGCAGATTTAAATTATTCTTAATGGGGGTGTAAAATGATAACCTCCCTATCCCCAGCATTTTCCTAACGGTTTTCCAAACCCTATATCCGCTAAGTACAGTTTTGAATTTAACCTTTTTGTAGTGGCTATTGTGTAAATGTCTCCACCAATACCCTCTACTATCTTTACCTAGCAGTAGTTGAAATGTAGTTGGTGTATAAGCCTCCCCCCCTATGTCTTCCTGGTTACTTTGTAGCAATTCCTTACTATACAAGAGTACCGTTGCCCAATAGTACGCCGGTAGGTTTGGGAGAGTTAAGCCGCCCCGATCTTTCGGAAGATTAAGTAATTTGTAAGCCCGGCGCGGTTGTGAGTACGCCCAAATAAATTTGGAGAATATCCGTTCCATTGATTTAAGCAGTGGTATAGAAAACTCTAGACATATTGCTCTAAACAAATACAGGATTTTGGGGAAGAACACCATTTTGATCACATTTACTCTACCTATAATAGAAAGGTGTAAATTATCTAGACGTTTTAAATCTTTCTTCATGACAGTTGTTGTTGCTTTTACGTTCAAGTTTACCAATTTATCCAAATCCGCTGTAATACAGACACCTAAATATATAGCATGTTCCACCACCCGGGCATCCTTCATTATACACTTTTTGTTAAGAACAATCTGAGTTTTCCCTTGGTTCAACGCATACCCAGCCACTATCCCAAATTGTTTGGCTTCTTCCTCTATTGCGATCATGGCCATAATTGGATCCGTGGTCACGATCGCAATGTCATCAGCATAGGCCAATGTTTTGGTAAAATATCCCTGCGAAACTATAGGTTTTATTTCTATATAAATCGCGAAGAGCAACAGAGAGCATGGGCAGCCCTGCCGTGTCCCTCGTGATATAATCAATTCTTCAGTTGGGGTACCATTCACCATCACTATGGCCTTTGGCTTCACATATAGTTTTTGCATTGCTAGAATAAAACCCTGCGGGGACCCCAATTCTAGACATCACTGCCCAAAGGAGGTGCCAGGAGACCCTATCAAAAGCTTTCTCCGCATCAAGCAGAATCAGTGCCATATGGTCCCCTGACACTTCCATACCATCAAATAGGGTAATTACTCGATGTACATGATTAATAGTTGATCTACCCGGTATGAAACCATGTTGGCTCAAAGAAACCACCCTATGAAGTAAGGGAGCAAGTCTATTAGCCAAAACTTTCGAGTAGATCTTGGAGTCTGCGTTAATAAGTGCAATGGGACGATATAACCCAAGTTGATCAGGAGGTTTGTTTTTCTTCGGGAAAATAATTATTTTCGCCCTTGACCAGGACTCTGGGGGATGGCCTCCCATAAAGATATGCGTTATAAGATTTCCTAGAATTCCTTTAATTTCATCTATAAAAAGCGCATAAAATTCTGAGGGGATACCATCTAGCCCTGTGGCTTTCCCAAGGGGTAAGCTTTTAATTACACCTATAATTTCATCCAACCTAGGTATTTCCTCTATGCAGTTTATATCCTCATCTTCGAATTTTTTAAGATAAGAGTTAAGTAGATAGTTTTCGATCCTAACCGGATCACCCTCCCCAGTCTCGGAATATAAATCTTGGTAAAACCGCCAGAAGGCATCTTTTATAAGAATAGGATCTTTTATAAGAATCGGATCCACTACCCCATAGGGCCCCGGATTTCGCGAATTATATTTGCGGTAGCTTGTTGTCTCATACGGACCGCTAACTGATGTCCAATTTGTTCATTTACCTCATAAACTCTCTCCTTCTGGGCCATCGCTTTATTGACAGCTTTAACTGTAAATATATTTAGAATCTGGGCTTTTGCAATCAGCACTTGATGCTGCGCTTTCTCAACCATCTCTTTTGTAGCTACACTGATACCCATTGTAACACTTATTAGTCCCTCCTCCTTAATTCTCAGGTTATCTTGTAATCCCTGCATCTTTACTCTAGCTTGTTTATTAGTTTTTAGGGAGAATTGTATAGTCTCCCCACGTATCCCTGCTTTTAGAGTGTCCCATACTACTTCAATTGAAGCGCTTCCCAGATTGTCACTTAAAAAGTTAGGGATCCATTCTCTCATGTGGGTACAATAATTCTCGTCTACTAATAACGACTTCTCAAAAGTCCATGAGTTAGGTATGCGATTTTGGTTGTCTACTTCCAGGCTGCAGGTGAGAGGATTGTGGTCCGAATAAATCCGGGGTAGTTTTGTTAATTGACACTTAGATTTGATTATATTGGAAATTAAGAAATAATCCAGCCTTGCATGTGTAAAATGTGGATTAGAAAAATATGTAAAGCCATAATCATCTGGTTTTAATGTTTGCCAAGCATCCACTAAACCATGGGTACAGCACATTTGCCGAAGTGCTTTAAACGTTTTAGGTTTGCGACCAGTATAGTGCCATTCCTCTTTTAACGACCAGGTACTAGGGAGATTAATGTTAAGATCCCCACATATCACTAGAGGGAGTGGCCAATGCGTCAATTCATTAGAAATCTCATCGAATACTGCTGGCTCATCCCCATTGCAGCAGTATATAGTACATAGGGTCATTTTTTGTCCACTCTCATATTGACATTCTGTAATTGCCCATCGACCAAATTTATCTGCCTTGGAGTGACTAAAATTGAGCCCATTACCCTTAGCTAGAATTGCCACCCCTCTAACCCTAGATCCTAATGAAGTAGCACATATCAGCCAGTTTTTAAAATCTGCATTTGTGACCCCTCAATATGTGTCTCTTGTAGACAAACTATATTGGTGCCCCAGGCTTGCAGTCCGACCGTGACCGCTTGTCTTTTTTAATATCGTTTAGGCCACATATATTCATAGATAATATTCTTAGCCATCCCATCCTAATGTGCTAATATGCGCCATATAATGCCAAAACAACAACACAAAAACACAAAATGTCCCCCCCTCCCAATTGCCCCTCTTTTGGTTTTGCTTTTGTTTTTATTATTACAACCTTGTCTGATTCTGCCTGCCTGCCTGCCCCCCATCCCCTCCCACCCCACCCACCCTCCCCCCACCAATGCTGGCGGTTACCTGGCCTCGCCAGGAGTGTGACATCCAACAAACAGACTCCCGCGCGCGCCCACTGTGTCTCTCCGTCTATCCCTCTTAGCTTATAAGCACACTATTTAAGGAGAAAAAAAAAAAAAGTCTTCCCTTCCTCCCTGAGGATAAAGGCCCAAATCAATTCTCCGAACCCAATGCTGTAACCTAGTATTTTCCAACAACCCCCACCAGAAATCGGACCCCAACCACTTGTTAAACCCAATTGGTGACCTTGTGCGCATTCTTAATTATTTCAACCTGCAATGAACATTACGAATTGCCTTTATATTATTTAAGTTCTGAAAGTTCCTCGAGATATTTCTGCGCCTGTATTTCAGAAATGAAGTTGCGGGTGACCCCTTTGAAAATTATCTTCAGTCGGGCAGGATTCTGCAAATACACCTCGGCCCCCAGCTTCTGAAATGGATCAAAAAGTTGCCGGAGACTCCACCTACGCTCTACTGTGGCATGAGCAAAACCAGGTCTGGTAAAAAAAGTTACTCCTTCAAAGGTGCGTTTCTTAGTAGGTCTAGCTAGGTCAAAAAGTATTTGGCGGAGAAGAAAGTTACCAAAAAATACAAGTATTACACGTGGATATTGGGCAGTTGATGTGTGTTTGCCGGGAGAGAGGGGAAATCTGTGGGCTCTTTGTATTTCCCGCTCCAGGTCCCATGACTGAATTTCTGGGATTGCCCCTTTTAAAAGATTGATCATGAATTTTCTGGGATCATCCTTCTCAATTACCTCCGGAATTCCTAGAAAGCGGAGGTTGTTACACCTCTGCCTATTTTCCTGCTCCTCGATCTTCCACATCAAATCCTTTACTATCCCATGTTGTTCCTTATGCTGTATTTGTAGTGTCGCCACATCTTTTTCAAGCTGTTCAGTTCTTCCCTCTACCATAGTCATCCGGTCCGCAATATCGGAGCAAGTTTTGCCAACCTTTCTTACTGCCCCTTGCAATTTTTTGGCAGCCATACGGGATCTGCGATTATCAGCTTTGACTTCATCTTGGAAACTTTTGATCGACTGCAAAATAACTGTAGAGCAGGTTCCTTACTAGCAGCCTCATGATCTCTGTAATCACCTTTTTTACTGTTATCGCTGCCACAGACAGTCAAATTATTACAGGATGGAGTAGGTGCAACTAATGTAAGGGGTGTATTATTATAATCCCATTTCAGCTCTCACACACTCTCCCTCTCCGAGAAGTTTTCATCTCTTTGTGCTCGGTTTTTTTCCTCTCTTTTTAGATAGTTTTTTGGTGGCTAGTTTAGTTCTTGGGCCGTCAGTGTTAGGGTTGCTATACCATTTCCTTTCTTCATCTCCGCTTGATAGTGAAATGCTGATGTCAGATATTTCAGAATCATCCGTTAACGAGAAGAACTTGTCCTGATTATCTGGTGTTTTTTTTGTAGAGTCTATAGGCACGCAGGCATTAATTGTACCAGGTGTAGGAGTAGCGTCGCCATCCTTAGCGTTGATCACATTAGAATTGGTAATCAGACTGTTACCACTATGCGATAATATAGGGCGGCAAGTAGGATTGTCAGTTAGAAAAGCATTAGTACCATCAGGCGCAGGAGATTTTAAACCCACCACCTCTCTCATGTCCTGATCACCAAGAGTGCTACCTGCATCGATTAGCGCAGGTTCGTTTGTTACTGCAAAGCTACTTGAAATTAGGGGTTGTGAATTATCGGTTTCTTTAAATGCACGTAGGTTGCTTCTCCTCCCCATGGAGCGTGAAACTAGGTCTTTCTCCTGCATGCCTTTGCGCCGCAAGTCACCCTTTTCGCCTTTTTCAACCCCCTTCTTTGCCAGCACCAGTTGAGTCCGCTTTTTTCCCAATGCGTGTGTGTATTAATGAAAAATTTACCGGCGCTGCAGTTACCAGCGAGGGTAACTGTCCGGTTTTCCCTTTGCCGCCTTTCACCCCCTTACCAGTCATTGTAGCTTGCGTAGCGAGTTGAACGTTGCCTCTGGGGTGATTAATGTAGCAATATTGCTCCACATTGCTGCTGCTCCTTTGCCGGTAACCACCTTTATTCCAGCAAACAAAGTGCCATCTCCTCTGCGCTTTGCTGTCAGTTCGTGCAGGTCGCCTTCCACCCCTCAGCTGTGCCGGAAGCGATTCCCTCCACCCGCTGTAAATCCATAGATGCCGAGTTTCCTTGCCGCCACAACTGTTGCCTCCAATAACCAGAATGCACCAAACGGATAGATTTGGCCTGTACTCAGGTCCCAATACCATATTTTCCGTTGCTATTTTATCCTTGACCGTCACTGCTGCAAAAAACGTTTTATCTCTGCCATTCACATAATTCAGGGACGCTTCGTGCGGAGAGACACAGCGGAGCTCTCTACGCGCTGCTGTCAGTCAGTCGCCATCTTGCCTTCTATATTTTTTAAATCGATATTTTTGACCACTAGAGTCTTGTTTTTGATATTTCTCACTCACGATATTTAGGACTCGATATTTCTGTAAGTCGACATTTAAAACTCAATATTTTGTCTGCACACCTGACATTTGTATAGACAAGTGTCCATGTTCCTGTATGTTTCCCTTACAACTACTTTAGCTAAATGTTGTTAGTGCTGTTTGTTTTTATGGCGTGCACTTACACATTATCCACACATATATGGCACTTGGTTATGCTACTGGTTGTCCTTGATATACCAAGCAAACACTAGGAGATGATGGACGAAGCACTGAAACTTTTCAGGCACTCACCCCCAGTCACAGATCTCGGTTGAATACATCATTGTTCTTTAGCTCACTTTGCCACCCCAGTTAATACCCAGTTATATGCAAATAAGTCTTGAACCTGTGCCTCATGGGAACAGTCCAGACCAAACTGCCAAGCCAGGTATTCCCTGGACTGGAAACAAACATTCTGGGACTGGTTTCAGGGTAACACCCCTCATCAGCCAGGCTAGCTTCAATCCAGTGGCAAAGTGAGCAAGGGACCCAAGTCTGGGCATACCTTGCCAACTTAGGGTGAACAAAGCAAACACAAGGATGTGATGGATGAAGCTGTAACCCTTTTCGGGCACTCACTTCCAGTCATAGATCTGGGTTAAATCCATCATTGTTCTATAGCACACTTTGCCAACCTAGTTCATACCCAGTTATATGCAAATCAGTCTTGACCCTGTGCCTCATGGTAACAGTCCAGCCCGAATTGCAAAGCCAGGTCTTCCCTGGACCAGAAACAAGCATCCTGGGACTTGTTTCCGGGTAACACCCCTCATCAGCCAGGCTAGCTTGAATCCAGTGGCAAAGTGAGCAAGGGACCCACGCCTGGGAATACCTTGCCAATTTAGGGCGAATAAAGCAAACACAAGGAGATGATGGACGGAGCACTGAAACATTTCAGGCACTCACCCCATTCACAGATCTGGGTGGAATCCATCATTGTTCTTTAGCTCACTTTGCCACCCTAGTTCAGACCCAGTTATATGCAAATCAGTCTTGACCCTGTGCCTCATGGGAACAGTCCAGCCCAAACTGACAAGCCAGGTATTTCCTGGACCGGAAACTAACATTCTGGGACTGGTTTCAGGGTAACACCCCTCATCAGCCAGGCTAGCTTCAATCCAGTGGCAAAGTGAGCAAGGGACCCAAGTCTGGGCATACCTTGCCAACTTAGGGTGAACAAAGCAAACACAAGGATGTGATGGATGAAGCTGTAACCCTTTTCGGGCACTCACTTCCAGTCATAGATCTGGGTTAAATCCATCATTGTTCTATAGCACACTTTGCCAACCTAGTTCATACCCAGTTATATGCAAATCAGTCTTGACCCTGTGCCTCATGGTAACAGTCCAGCCCGAATTGCAAAGCCAGGTCTTCCCTGGACCAGAAACAAGCATCCTGGGACTTGTTTCCGGGTAACACCCCTCATCAGCCAGGCTAGCTTGAATCCAGTGGCAAAGTGAGCAAGGGACCCACGCCTGGGAATACCTTGCCAATTTAGGGCGAATAAAGCAAACACAAGGAGATGATGGACGGAGCACTGAAACATTTCAGGCACTCACCCCATTCACAGATCTGGGTGGAATCCATCATTGTTCTTTAGCTCACTTTGCCACCCTAGTTCAGACCCAGTTATATGCAAATCAGTCTTGACCCTGTGCCTCATGGGAACAGTCCAGCCCAAACTGACACGCCAGGTATTTCCTGGACCGGAAACTAACATTCTGGGACTGGTTTCAGGGTAACACCCCTCATCAGCCAGGCTAGCTTAAATCCAGTGGCAAAGTAAGCAAGGGACTCAAGTCTGGGCATACCTTGCCAACTTAGGGTGAACAAAGCAAACACAAGGATGTGATTGACGGAGCTGTGAAACTTTTCAGGCACCCACCTCCAGTCACAGATCTGGGTTGAATCTATCATTGTTCTTTAGCTCACTTTGCCACCCCAGTTCATACCCAGCTATATGCAAATTAGTCTTGACCCTGTGCCTCATGGGAAAAGTCCAGCCCAAACTGCCAAGCCAGGTCTTCCCTGGACCTGAAACAAGCATCCTGGGACCGGTTTCAGGGTAACATCCTTCATCAGCCAGGCTAGCTTGAATCCAGTGGCAAAGGGAGCAAGGGACCCACGCCTGGGAATACCTTGCCAATTGAGGGTGAAGTAAGCAAACACATGGAGATGATGGATGGAGCACTGAAACTTTTCAGACACTCACTGCCAGTCACAGATCTGGGTTGAATCCATCATCGTTCTTTAGCTCACTTCGCCAATCCAGTTTAGACCCAGCTATATGCAAATCGGTCTTGACCCTGTGCCTCATGGGAACAGTTCAGCCCGATCTGCCAAGCCAGGTCTTCATTCCACAGGTCCTGTGCACATAGTGTAATTTAAGCATGTGCACAATGGACTGTGGCCCATGGCCCCAGCCTTTCAGGGTTCCCCCTGGTAAAGGCATACATGTTCTGCAGAGAGTGTTTACATTGTGCCCTTTGAATTTTTCTCACACTGATTATTTTTAATCCCATTTACTGACATTATCTTTTGAAGTGGGTGATATGTGAGAGTCAAATACAGAGTTGTAGCAGAAAATGTGTGTATCAGTTTCATGACATTTCCATACAGATGTATCTTTGATCTCACAACAGAACTTAGGATGTGTGCAATGTGAGGGTGTCACAGAGATTGATAGGTGTGATATTGATGAGAAGGGTGCTGTTGTGTGACACAATTTAATGCACACATAACTATCACTGATAATGAGAAATAAACACTTCTATTTGTGTGGAGTTTGCCTATGGAGTGCCAGTGACCTGGCCAAAAAGGGCATCATAGAGCAGTATTTGGGTTATACATTGAAAAGCAATTCCGAACAGGGTCCAACAAAATATATTTGGCCTAGGGGCCCCAACCCCCTTCCCAGGTCCATGCCAGCTCAGATGTGGTGGTTGGACCGCCACATTCACGCCGCTTGTAAAGAACCTCATAATTGGGCCATCAGTAACAAAGGCAATCTTCCCTCCGACAGATGCCTTGGCCTATCAGCAGGGGTTGGGATTTCCTGGCGATGGTGGTGGGACTGCAGCAGTCTTTCATCTGTGTAACCGCAAGCTTCATAATATGGTGGTTGGCCCACCAGTGATGCTGCAGTTAAACCGATGCCACCGCCACAGCAGTCCCAAGACCACCAAACTCATAATCAGGGCCTATGTCTACTTTGCCCAATGAAGTAGAAAGGGCAATGTTACTAAATAGGTGTTCCTGTGCTTCCATGCAAGACAAAGTGAATAATTGTAAGTGAAGAATAATATTTTCAATAAGATATGAATGAGATATAGTTTCTTTTCTTAAGTAATCCATTTTTTATAACACTGGAATTACTGAAGTGATTGTGTTAAAGTGTGAAAATAACTAAACAATAATACCAAAGAAGGCAATGCATAATTCCCCTTCAATTGTACAGCATGCCATACAATTCGCCTTACTTGTTGTTTAAAAAAAACACTTGGATGCTCCAATGCCTGGCAAAAAGCCTAGGTAAAGTTAAGAGGGCTGAAGGAGGGACATACTTTTGATTGGATTTTGAAAATGATCTGCAAAACCCTCCATGAAAAGTAGTCATGTGACGAAAGCCACAATAGATAAAGAAGGCTACATCCATGGTAGGCATATTGGAAAAATGGTTGTCTGTGATTTTCAAGAGAAATGTACCTAAGAGAATGGCTTTACTAAGACGTGGAATCCATCCTGGGGAGCGTTGGTCACTTCTGAAACATCATTCAGGCCTTTTTTTCCAAGATTACACAGATTCCTAGTTTCCGAAGTGCTCATACATCTGCTTCCTCCACTCTTCCCTTGTTTTGCCCTTTTTCTGGGCAGCACATATCTCCCCTCTATTATTTCCACCCCTTTGCGTCCCTTCTCCTATGCCCAAGTAATTACTTGCTTGTTGCCAATCAAATGTGTTCGTTTCCCTTGTCCCCTACTCCAGTGTATCCAAATAACCTCTACTCTTAGCTGTACTGCTGTGATTTTAACTGTCTATACCATAGGAACACCACCACACCTGCACTACTTGAAATCTAGCGCAAATACCCCTGTCTATAACACAGTACCTCCACTCCTGCCAATACCAACTTACCACTAACACTTCCTTTACCTTTGTACGTCATCCCTATCTATATACTTGTAGTTCGACTACCTGTCTATACCATAGTAGCTATACCCCTGCTTCTACCCAAACCCCCTTCTCTGTACATTTAACCCTAACTATACCTTAGGACCTCTACGCTTACAAATACTGTAATACTTCTATCCCAAGCTACACCCTAATACCTGGTATGTACTTCCACTGTGACCCAGCAGCCATGTGGTGAACCAACCGAAATGACTAGAGTTTCCGACAGCAGAGCCAGTTGAGAAATGAAGGGGAGTGAGGTTTGGCAGTATTGGAGCACCGCGAATTTATTGAGGTGCTGCTGTGCTGCATACATAAATGATGCCCTGTGTCCTCATTTCAGTTAGTTTAGTCTTTGCGTAATGTAAAATCTCAATACTGACTATTCATTATGTCCAACCTTGCAACAGCCTAACCATTAGCATCTCAATCGCTACATTTTTTGCACATTTTCCTGAGAACTGGTACTTCCTAATTTTTGGTTTACTGAATAGAAAGTTACAACCATAAGAAGGAAGTTCAACTCGAGAGGAAATAGATCAAAACTTTTAAAATAAACTAAGACACAATTTACCACTTCTTCAAAATGGTTAACACTGTAACACCCGATGGCAAAATCTGTTAAACACTAAAAAGTGTAATTTGCATGTTTTACGAGAAAGGGCTCAAAGGGTCAAATACTTACCTACAAGCGGAAGACCAAAAAATGAAAAATAGGAGCTCAATAGAAAAGGTTCAATGCGTACCAGAGAATGTGCATAAGATCAACACTTGTGTCTCTCGTGCATAGCTACGTACAGCTCAAGCGTTGGTTCAGCTCCCTCCACTTTGAATTATGTTCTGTGAAGTTTTAACAAAGTAGTTTGGCTCTATAATAGGCCAATTTAATAATACAATATGATATCTGTCTGCCTATAATAGAGACAACGGGGACTTTGTCATCAGAAGCTATGCCAAAAATCCCTATCACCAAATCATTTTCATTCCATTACAAAGTCAAGTGTTGCCTCTTTTGCATGGGCTGTTTCTCGTCATTAGACGTTCTGGTTTCATGGGCATGCCGCCCTTTCAGCAACATGCCGTCTTTGTGGCTTACTTCTGGAGGAGTCACTGTCTCACCTGCTCTGTATATGCCCTCTGTTAACTCATGAACGCAGAAGGTTTTCTCCATCACTGATTGAGCACACAATGTAACATGACTACTACATAGATCCTTGTATGAACCACGAGAGCCCATTAACTCATGGGCATACAATGTACTCTATAAGAACTGAAAATAACAGACATACAGCTATGTCTATGATGAGAGTATCCATAATGCTTATAATATATCAAAGAATGAAATCAATGGACAGAGTGGACAAAACATTAAGGAATTTAGCCACGCGCCTAACCCCTCTTAGGGACCCAACCAAGGTGTGCGTCTAAAGTCATGACAGTAGTTAGCACATGGCACTTTAAGATTCAGCAGTTTAGAAAAATGTCTTGGGTCATGACCAAATTCTTCCTCTATTAACATCAATGAAATGTTTTTATGTTTAGCTCCAAAAGCCTTAAATTAATACCTGCACCTCAACCACTAGTAGTAACCTGTGTCTCTCATCATCTTTTGTTCACTCTTTGTTGAATCTCATCTATCTTGCCTTTCCAGAAATATATTGTCCACATTCTGATGTCGGAAAAATTATTTTAGCACAGCTGCTTGTGAATTCTTAAAAAAACATCTAAGCTAAAAATCTGTGCTCAGCATATGGCCAGGTCTAAACTGGGGTGGCATGGTGTGTCTTTTGCTTTCTCACCCTAAGTGCACCAGGTATGCCCAGACGTGGGTCCTGGTCTCATTGTGCTACTGGAATCAAGCTATCCTGGCTGAAGAGGGGTGAAACCCCGAAACCAGTCTTAGGATGCTTGTTTCCGGTCCAGGGTGGACCTGGCTTGGCAGTTCGGGCTGGACTGTTCCCATGAGGCACAGGGTCAAGACTGATTTGCATATGGTCAGGTGCAAACTGGGGTGTCATGGTGAGCAAAAGAATGATGGATTTAACCCAGATCTCTTGACTGGGGGTGAATGTTTTGATTTGTTCTGCATTCCGTCCATCAATTGTGTGTCTTTTGCTTTCTCGCCCTTAGTGCACCGGGTATGCCCAGACGTGGGTCCTGGGCTCACTGTGCCACTGTTATCAAGCTATCCTGGCTGATGAGGGGTCTATTGACTGGGGGTGAATGTTTTGATTTGTTCTGTCTGTCTTTAGCATAGTGTGCCGCCTGAATTGTATTTTGCTGTTTCTGTCATTGCATCCAGGTATAAGATACAAGTAATATCATACCTCAAGTCATGACTATTAGCTTTGTTAATGGTTGTTAGTTGCATAAAAAAATTAAGTAGCAAATATGGCTTTGATATAATATTTAAAAAGGATCCACTTAAGGCCCTGGTGACACCACGACAATGTTCCTACTCCTGAGTTTCAAAAACAGAAGGGCAATCTAGAGGGAAAACGACTCTCTTTAAAGGATTTCTCTTCCCCTACAATGCTCACTTGGCATGACCTTATGCTGTGACTTCTCCACTAGTGACAAGTGAGCAGTGTGAGCACACACACATTGATGTGCCTGCTGTCACTACAGTCCATATAAAACGGAGCGCCTGTGCCAGGGCACAAAGCAGAGCCCGACAGAGACCCGTTTCGAGGCCCACTTCAACAAACTGCCGGTTCTCAGCACCGGTGAGACCCAGCCCACTTAAAGCCCTGGGTGGGTAGGTATCTCATGATTCCATTACACCTTTCCCTGTGGCAGACCCGTTCCTCTGTGAATGATGGGTTCGGCTGCCAGATCAAGAGGATCTTTTGCACTGGTGCATATGTGTGTTCAGTTTAATTTCCACATGCAGGCAGTTTGCACATATTATGAAATAGCAAGTGAGGCCAAGGTTCATTTTTCCCCATCTGTGCAGCAAACCTGAAGCTGTATCATAAAGGTATGCACAAGTGCGCACAGACACGGCGTAGCTAGACCTTTTGCCGCCCATGGCAGTCCCTGCGCTTGGCACCCTGCGGCGGAGGCAGGTAAGGGGGGGATTCAGGGGGGAGAGACAACATGGAGGCAGATGACGACGAGGGTAAAAGTGCCTCCCTCGCCTTCCAAAACTCTTGCCGCCCAGAGTGGACCGCCCCGATCTCTGCCCTTGCTATGCCACTGCGCACAGACGTAGCTAGAAGATTTCCATTGGTTTTTTTTCAAGAAATCGCTCTTTCTTCATAGCCTTTTCTTGAAAAAAAGGACACCCAGTGAATTTCCAGGCTGCAATATGGAGTTGATATTCAAATATATTCCAATGCTAATGTCAGACTCATCATTTTAGGGAACTCTTCTAGAGTGAACATGCCAAGTCTGGGTGTGGTCACCACATGGTCAGCGATAGTTATGAGAAGCACAGTCTCTATTCAAAAGGGCACATGATCCACCACGGCCATTGTGATTCGGTTCCTGCAGGCAGTGGTCAAGCAATGGTCCTTTAAGAGATATTATTATGGACCATAATTATGTGAAGTGCGCTGTCACCAAAAGAGTTCTCTCCGTGCGAAGTATAAGGCAGGTAGAAGGGGTAAGTGAACGTCCTAAGACCCAGACCCGAAGGCAGGTCTTAAGAGAGATGTAAGGGAGTACCAGAGAGATGTAGCAAGAATGGAGACAGAGCTGCTGCACGTGGACTCGCGGAAACAGAGAGGAATTGGAGTCTAGATGATCGATGTGGGCTTTACCTTTGGAGGTAAAGAAGGGTGAGAGCTGCAACTGCGCCAATGAACCATTCAAAGAATTTTGAAAGAGGTGATGGCCTGGACCAGCGGCCACTGAAGCTTGCAAAGAAGAAGGTGAGTGGCTCTAGAGAACATAGAACAGACGTTATCAAGGAAGCTTCCAGCTTCTTAGCAGGTTGAAGTTGATTATTAATGAAGTTTTAATGCCCGCAGTAACTGCTGTTGCAGTAGTCAAGATGTGACCCCATCAGTGTGCTTTCGGCAGCACGTGCATGCCTCCCAGGGTGAGACGGAAGGACTATGCAAAGCTTGTGCAAGGGCAGGAGGGCTCAGCGTCAGAGACCTCGGTTCGACCATGACCTTGAGACTTTTAGCCATGGTGGAAATCCTGGGACAAGGGCCAACGTTGGATTGTCAGAGACAGGCATTCCGGAGGTAACAGCTCCCATCGACCACCAGCAGTTCTGTCTGTCGGTTTTAAGATTGAGCCAATGGTTGTTTATTCATTTCTTGACTTCAAGCAGACAGTTTTGTAGAGAATGAATGTTAGAGTGACTGGAGAGTTTAAACGAGATCTGGCTGTTATCCACATAAGAACAGAAATTCAGGGCGCATGAGGGGATACGTTTAGATAAAGGAAGTACACAGAGACTGTAAAACTAAGGGGAAAGGGTGGGGCCTTGCGGAACACACTCAGGAGTTGGGGGGAGGGGGCAAGGGTAGCACTTTGCATCTGAAAAGAGAAG
Organism: Triturus cristatus; assembly: GCF_964204655.1. Classification (NCBI taxonomy): domain Eukaryota; kingdom Metazoa; phylum Chordata; class Amphibia; order Caudata; family Salamandridae; genus Triturus; species Triturus cristatus. Next base: position 354,037,103 of record NC_140590.1, read on the forward strand.
TGAAACCAAGACAGTGCAGTGTCATCAATACCTAAATTCTGAAGTTCAAGTAAGAAAAAATTGTGTTTACTGTCAGTCTCAAATGCAGCTGTGAGATCCAACAGAATGAGGGCATTGACACTGCTGACATAGGAAGCCAAGCAGAGGCCAAAGAAGGGTGTTGATGATCAGTTCATTGCTACGGTTTGGAGGACATTTGGCTCAGATGTCACTTATTACTTTATATGTTTCTTATAAGAAGAGTAGTTGACAGGACAGGCATTGTTACAGGCAGATCTTTAAAACAGGAGGGTAACAGTGCCAGCCATGAAGGAATGTGGCACCAGACCGGAATGATGACTGTACAATAAACCACACTTGGACAAAGTTAGAGGAAGAACCTGATTTACAGTTATTGAGGTACAGTTATTGAGGAGCATTTCTATGTTCTCTGGAGTTAGAAGATTGGCAGGTTCCCATAACTAGGATAAGATACAGTTAAGGATCAGGAACACAGAAGTTTCTTGGAGATGGGATCTCTGATATTAACTATCTTACAAGCAAAAAATGAATCCATTTGGTTGCTGTAAGGATCGAAAGAGGGGCAACTGGGCTGAGATGAGAAGTTTTAGAAAGCTTTTCTACAATCTTGAAGATTTCCTTTATTTTTATTTTTAGAGTTTAAAACTCCAGTCAGGATTTTGCAGGGTTTAAGATAATCCGTATATCCTCACAATAGAGTTTCAACTTAGTTTATGCAAATAGTGAACTAATTCAAATGAAGGTGTGCATTTTGTATTTGGTATTTCTTTTTGACAGATTTAGAAAAGCATGGCTGAGACTGCCAAGGGAAGTTCTTGTCTTGGTGCAGCACTTGGAAACATTGTACAACCTTGTACAACCTTCTACTGTTCAACTGGAACTTTTTTCTATACCCATTTTCTGATGTAACAATCAGGTGATTTTGAAAGATTTCTAACGCCTAAAAATTACTGCAACTCTGCAAACGAGTGAACCAGGACAGGCTGTGGTACAACATAAATGTAGCACACTTCATATTGCTCAGCATTGTTACCTTATGTCCAACATTTCAGTAATTTTAATGCAGAACCCACCCACACCATCCATCTCTGAGGGTTTTATAAGAAAGACCTGAGTGCAGCTGTCGTGTCCAATAATTTTTTTTCAAAATGACTTCCACAAAATGAAAAGGAAATCAGGCAATGAAGATCATCCCCACTACTCTTTGTTGTGTATACTTGGAGCAACAAATCGAACTATGGGGTTCTGCAGACCACAAGATTGTCTTAATGCATAACTTCCTTAACCCTTTCACTGCTCGGTCTCCCCCCCCCCCCCCCGCTAAGCCTTTATTTTTGCTATTTGGGGTAGTTCGCGCTTAGGTCCCTGTAACTTTTTGTCCGCATAAGGTATCCATGCCAAATGGGCGCCCTAATTTTCCAACACCTTGAGGATTCTAAAAGTACCCATTAAAAAACTGTCAGAAAATGTCTGCAGAAGAAAGCGTCTGTTTTTGTCCCTGCAAATGGCATCAACAGCGGGTTTGTGGTGCTGTAATCACCATCTTCTAAGCTTTCAGGGACAGGCAGACTTTTGTCAGAAAACCAACATTTTCTACACAGTTTTGGCATTTTACTGGAACACAGTCTATTTTTCATATTTTATGTGCTTTCAACCTCCTTCCAGTTAGTGGTAGACATGGGTGTGAAACTAATAATGGATCCCACGAAGATATACATTTCTGAAAACTAGACAAAATTCTGAATTAAGCAAGTGGTCATTTGTGTAGATCCTTCAAGGTTTTTTTGAAAATAGAAACTAACAGTTGAAAATAGAAAATATTGAAATTGAGTTGAAAAAACAGCCATTTGTGCCAACATTTTCACCTGTAACTTCTAAGTATGACAGGTTTTTGGAAGCAATATACCGTTACAACCACTGGACCCTTTTAGGGATATATAGGATTTGTAGGTTCAACAAGAACCCGAAGTCCCCAGAGCCAATAACTAAGCTGCATCTTGCAATGGTTTTTCATTGTGTACCGGGTAAGCCTGGGCGTAGTGGGCGTAGTGGGGCTACGTGGAGCAGCGCGTAGTGTGCCCAAATCTACACACACTCGAGTGCTCCGCGTAGCCCCACTACGCGCCGCCCGCCTCCCGCCCACTCTCCTTTTAAAATAATATCATGCATGATAAAATAGTTAAATGTAAAGACTTACCTGCAGCGCGGCGTCTCCGGGGCTCCCTCTACCTCGTTTCCAACTTCTTGTGACAAATGCGCATGCGCGGACGCCCGCGCATGCGCATTTCTTACGAGAAATGAGCATGCGCGGGCGTCCACGTATGCGCATTTGTCATAAGAAGTTGGAAACGAGGAAGAGGGAGCCCCGGAGACGCCGCGCTGCAGGTAAGTCTTTACATTTAATTATTTTATCATGCATGATGTTATTTTAAAAGGAGGGCGGCCGGGCAGGAGGCGGGTGGCGGGTGGCAGGCAGCTACGCTTCGCCCTGGCGTGTGCATAGCGCTGCCTGCTTCGCCTACTTCGAAAACTGTGAAGCAGGCAGCGCTACGTACACTACGTGGGCGAAGCGTAGTATAACGCCCAGGGTTAGTACCGGGTATATAGCAATTCATTTGGTAAAATATAAAGAGTGAAAAATAGGTACCAATGAAACCAATATATTTCAGAAATGGGAACAAAATATAGAGTTTATAAGCAGTGTTTTTTTGCACGTGTCCAAAATTGTAAGTACCCATACAAGCATGTGAATTAGGGGGCATTTTTCAAAATGACATATTTTTTACACATTGGCTTACATTTGGAAGCAGAAATGCAAAGAAAGTCAATTGGTAATAGCACTACCTCACTTATGTGGGTGTCCAATGCAGAATCACCTAAAAATTAATTTATTTAAAAAATGTAGTGCTTAGAGTTTGCTCTGTTATACCCTTAATCCCTATGTTTTGTGCCCTTCCCAGTCACAGGCTCTTGCCCACCCTCACAAGTGAGGTATCATTTTACTTGGGAGACCGAGGAGAACACTGTGTGGTATGACATTTGTGCCGGCACGGTGATCCCAGACAGAAATGTGTGTAAAATGTGAATGTTTTTCTGCTAAATTTGAGGTTTGCTGGGGATTCTGGGTAGGAAAATGTTGGGGGATCCATGCAAGCCACACTTCCCTGGTCTGCCCCGGGTGTCTAGTTTTCAGAACTGTGTGGGTTTGGTAGGTTTCCCTAGATGGCCGCCGAGCCCGGGGCAAAAACACACAGGTGCCTCCCTTGGAAAACCAGCTTGTTCTGAAATTGGGCATTTTGATGTCTCCACAATATATTTTGGGCCCTTGACTGCCACGGGTACTTGGCCCACACAAACAAGTGAGGTACCATTTTTATCGGGAGACCTGGGGGAACGCTGGATGGTGGGAAATTTGTGTTGTCCCGGTGATCCCAGAACTTTCCCACACAGCAATGCGGGAAAAATTTGATGTTTTTCAGCTATATTTGCGGTTTGCAGGGGATTCTGGGTAGGAAAACATTGGGGGATCCACGCAAGCCATACCTCGCTGCACTCCCTAGAGTGTCTAGTTTTCAGAAAAGTGTGGGTTTGGTAGGTTTCCCTAGATGGCCACCAAGCTCAGCGCCAAAAACACAGGTGTCTCCCTTGCAAAACCAATGGGCATATTATCAAAGAAGAGCGATAAACATTGCTAAGCGCACTTAGCGTGTTTCTGTTTATCGCTGTCTATCACTGAATTACATCACCGTGTTAGTGGCTTATTATCAACGCTTTGCGAACAGGCGATGTAATTCCAGCGATAGATGGCGAGAAACAGAAATATTGCCTGAAATCCAGCGATGATTATGGAGATGCTTGCAGATAGGAGAGTGTGGTCGTAACATGGTGATCCACCTCTCATTATCAGCATAGCTCAGTAAAAGAATAAGCAGACATTAACTTCATGCAATAACCGCAGGTAGCGTGGTTTGTATTATCCCTGGGGCCGCATTGTTAATAGTGCAAAGTTTTGTTTGCCACGTTAATCATGCAGACATTGTGAGGAACGCCCACTTTGCATGTCATTAGCGATAATAATTGCTGACATGCAAAATGGAGAAAAAACGGCTACTAAATCAAGGAAACATGCACTAGCGTGTCCTTGATAATAGTGCAATATTTGAATTGCAGCTTTTCGGCCGAAAAATATGGGCTTGATAATATGCCCCCAAGTCGTTTTGCAATTGGTTATTTTGATGTCTCCACAATAAATTTTGGGCCCATGCCTGTCGTGGGTATTTGGCCCACCCACACAAGTGAGGTACAATTTTTATTGAGCGACCTGGGGGAACGCTGGGTTGTGGGAAATTTGTGTCTGACCAGTGATCCCACAACTTTTCCACACAGAAATTTGAGAAAAATTAGATTTTTTCAGCTACATTTGAGGTTTTTAGTGGATTCTGGGTAGGAAAACATTGGGGGTCCATGAAAGCATACCTCCCTGGACTCCCCTAGGTGTCTAATTTTCAGAAATGTGTGGGTTTGGTAGGTTTTCCTAGATGGCCGCCGAGCCCGGTGCCAAAAACCCAGGTGACCCCCCTTGTAAAACCAAGTAGTTTTGTTATAGATATGTGGGCACCTGTATTTTTGGTCTCATGCTTGCAGATATCTAGGGGAACCTAAAATACCCAGACATTTCTGACAACTATACACCTGTGGGAGTCCAGTGAGGTGTGGCTTGCATTGATCCCCCAACATTTACCTTCCAAGAATCTGCTTCAAATCTCAAATTTAACCATAGAATCAAATTTTCCTCTAATATCTGTGTGGAAAAGTTGTGGGATCACCTCACGGCACAAATTTCCTACTACTCAGCATTCCCCTCAGTCTCCCCATAAAAATGATACCATACTTGTGTGAATGTGCCAAGTGCCTATGTCATAAAAGGGCCAAAAACGTGTAGAGATTGAGAGGGGCCCAAAGCGGGTCCAAAAGGGCTGATTGTTTATACATTTTTAGGCTGACGCTACTTTGGGCACCCACACAAGTGAGGTATCATGTTTCTCAGGAGACAAGGGGAATGCTGGGTAGTAGGAAGTTTGTTCCTGCGCAGTGATCCTACAACTTACCCAAACAGAAATGTGAGGAAAATGTGACTTTGTAAGTAAATTTGGAGTTTGCAGGGGATCCTGGGTAAGAAAATGCTGGGGGATCCATGCAAGCCCCACCGCCAGCCAAGAGTCAGAACATGCACACCACCATCCATGCACACCACCAGCCAAGCGCCATCCAAGCACACCGCCAGCCAAGCGCCATCCACACACACCGCCAGCCAAGCTCCATCCATGCACACTGCCAGCCAAATGCTATCCATGCACGAAGTCAGCAAAGCAATATCCATGCACACCGTCAGCCAAGCACCAGTCCATGTACACCACCAGCCAAGCACCACTCCACGCACACCACCAGGCAAGCGCCAATCTACACACACTGTCATCAAGCAGGTGTCCACCAACACCATTAGTCAAGTGCAGGTCCACACACCGCCAGCAAAATGCCAGCGAAAAGTCTTTACACGCAGTCCATCAGCCAAACTCCGGTTTACACACACACAAACTCTCCCTGGTTTCTAGTGGTTTTCTGCCCACTCTTGGGTGCAGATGAGACTAAAAATATCACTGAAATAGCCAAAATGTGTACCTAAAAAAAGGGAGTGACCCTTGCCTATGGGACTTCTCACTGGCATGCCCTTAAACATATCATCGGTGCCTAGTGGGCTTTTTGCCTCCCCCCCCGGGAGGCAGATAAGGGGCTATTGCCCTGATCTGCCATTTGGGGGGCAGACAGACTTTTTATGGTTTAAATCTGTTTATTGATTTCAAACAATCATAGGAAACAAGACCCTTGGCTCCATAAGAACAGTACATCTGGGGCAACTAGGTCGCCGAACATAGCTTTACCAAAGGCTATAAGGGTGGAGCGGACCAGTGAAATTAGAAGAAAAGGAAACATAAGAAAATATACTAACACCCAACAGAACCCCTCCCTCCCCCCCACCCCCCCTCGACCACTTGAACAAAAAAAAAAAAAAGGGGGGAAGACCACGTCTAGAGATCAACGCTGTCTTTTGCGGCTCTTCTGGGTAATGCCCTTTGGAATCTGTGTGTCTGGGAGGCCGAGTAATCGAAGATAACGGGGGCAGGTCAACTCGCGGAATTCGGACACTAGCAAAGTTAGAAAGGGCCTCCATAAGTCTGGGAATTCAGACCCTCTACCGGCTAATGTGAGGGTTAATTTCTCCATGCCTAGCACCTGTCAGAGTCTCTGAAGCCAACCAGAGTGCGTTGGAAGCTGAGCAGAGCGCCAGTGTATCAGAATGTTTTGTGTCACTGCGCCTAAGGCAATAGCAATCAGCCGGCCCCTCCGAGATTTAAGCGGATATGTCAATGGGTTGGGTAAGCCCAGGAGGACATAAGCGGGAAATCGTGGGAGTTGTGTCTCAAAGTGTAGGTCTATTTCATCAAAGGATTTGGGACCAATATGGTTGTAGACAGGAACAACTCCAGAGAATGTGTTCTAGGGTGCCCACCTCCCCGCCCCCCTCCAGCACAGAGCGCTCTGGCAAGAGTCGAAGCGATGCAAGCGCTCCGGCGTGTAGTACCAATAAGTGGCAATCTTGGTGAAGGTCTCCGTGAGCCCCATGTGATATGCCGAATGCCGCGCCCTATGGTAAATGCCTTCCCATTCTTTGTGACTTAGAGATCTGCCTAAGTCTCTTTCCCAGCGAGCTCGGCCTGCGTTGTATGTGTGTGTATTGGTGGCTAAAAGCATTTTATAAAGGTCAGAAATAATTTTCTTATCAGACGTGGGTGTTACCAGCCATTTTTCGAAGGGGGTCAGAAGGCGCTGTGCCTGAGGTCTAATTTGCGGGTGAAGTGCCCAATGTCTGATTTGCAGATAAGGCAAGCGCTCTGATTCTGGAAGGCCGTAGTGTTCCTTGAGCTGCGGAAATGTAATTATACCATCTAAATCAAAAAGGTGACCCAAGAATCTGCAGGAGGAGGAACACCAGACGCGAAAGATCCGGGCGTCCGCACCGGGGTGGCACTCTGGGTTATCAAATATTGGTGTGAGAGGTGATGGGAAGGTGGTCAGGTGATGGATAGTGTTAGTGCGGTCCCAGGATTCCAGAACAGTGCTTGTGAAGTATGAAGCATAGAGATTGGGTGGTCCATGTTGTTTACGGAGAAAGGGAATGCCTTGTAGCGGCCTGGCCGCCACCGCTTGATCGTGAAACAGCCAGTGTTTCTCCGATTCCGGTTGATGCCATTCCACTAAGTATCTAAGCTGAGAAGCGTGGAAGTAAAGTTGCAGGTCAGGCACCCCTCCCCCGCCCCTCTCCGGCGGAAGAACCGCCACCGCGTGTCGGAATCGGGGTTTGCGACCATGCCAAATAAAGCGCGCTAGGTCCGCCTGGGTCTGTTGGATCCAACCCGAGGGTGGACGAAAAGGAAGGGTCTGAAAGAGGTATCAAATCTGTGGGAGGACAGTCATTTTGGTGGCTGCAAACCTACCCAGCCAGGAAATTGTGCAATTTTTCCATCTATTTAATTCTTTACGTATATGGGAGCGAAGATTAGAATAGTTAACTTCAGCAGTGGCCTGGATAGTGGGGGCTAGATGAATTCCTAAGTAGGGGATCGAAGCAGATGCCCAGCTCATGGAGTGCTCCTCCTGGATGTGGTTAAGAGTGTGCGAGGAGAGTGAAATGTTAAGCGCTATGGATTTGTCCAAATTGATTTTAAAGCCCGACCCTCGTGCAAAGCCATGCAGTTCAATGAAGAGAGCGCGGAGAGTCGTTACGGGATCTGACAGGGAGAGCAAAATATCATCTGCATAGAGATTAATAGTGTGAACGTCTCCCCCAAATGTAATCCCGGTGATGAGGGGATGTCGTCGAATTCGGAGAGCCAAAGGCTCCATGTAGAGCGCAAAGAGGAGGGACGACAGGGGGCACCCCTGTCTAGTGCCCCTCCCTATGGGAAAGCGGGAGGAGGTATAACCATTGACCCGAACTGTCGCCCTCGGAACGATAGCAATTTAGAATCCTAGTGCACAGCTTCTCCCCAAAACCAGCACTCGTCAGGACCATCTCCAGGTAAGGCCAGTGCACTCTGTCGAAGGCCTTCTCCGCGTCAATGTATTCCCCTTGGGTACGGGACGCCTTTTCAATCAGGTGCAAAATGAGCTTAGTATTGTCGCTCGTTTGCCTCTGTGGAATAAACCCCGCTTGATCTGGTTCAACCAGTTGGGCCATATATGGCGCTAATCGAGTCGCTATAATGCTAGTGTACAGTTTAATGTCTATGCCCAACAGGGATATGGGCCTGTAGGCACTGTAGGCTGTCTTGTCCTTCCCGGGTTTGGGGATAACAACTTTCGCCGCCTCAAACATTTCTCCCGGGATAGCTCCTACATGCTCGAAGGTGTTAAACAAACCTGTTAGGAGTGGGGCCACTTGGCTGCAAAACGTCTTATAAAAGGCGGCCGTGTAGCCGTCGGGCCAGGCGATTTACCCAGCTTAAGGCGTGTGATTGCAGCAATAACATCCTCCGTCTGGATAGCCCTATCCAGATGGTCCGCTTGTGCTTGGGTTAAAGAGGGCATATGAGCTGCAGCTATGTAATTGGCACTATCCTGGGCCTCCAGGGACTCACTCGTGTAAAGGTCAGCATAGAAGTCTCGGAATGCTTCCGCTATGGCTGCGTCGTCAGATACCGACTCACCCCCCAGAATCCGGAGTGCGTGAACCCCCTGCTTCTGCCTAGCCTCTCGCAGTTTGTTCGCCAAAAGGTGGCCGCATCTGTCCCCTCCTGTATAGTGTGAGTGACGTAGCCTAAGGGCCGCAAACTCGGCCCTGTCCTGGTCTAAGGCTGCAAGTTGCTTTCTTTCTATGCAAAGCTGACGCCAGGCCCGGGAAGCGCCAGTTCTCTGATGCAGCTGTTCGAGCTCCGAGACGCGCTCAGTGAGTTCTGCCCGTCTCGCTCTCGGTTGTGGGCAGAGGATATAGCTATAAATTCCCCCCTCATGACTGCCTTCAGTGCCATCCACTGTGTTGCTAAAGATGTGTCCGGGTTAGCGTTGAAAGTAAGGAAGTTGCGATGGCTTTCTGGAGCTGTTCGATAACAGTGGGATGATGTAGCAGCGTGTCGCGCAGGCGCCAGTGTCGGAGAGGCTGCAAGGACGGTGGGAGCTGGAAAGTGGCTAGGACCGGGGAGTGGTCTTAGAGGGAGGCCCTTAAAATTTCAGTGCTCAATGCATGGGCCTGTAGTGATGACGAGCTAAGGAAGTAATACAAACGTGCGTATGTTTTGTGCGCCCCCGAGTGGAAGGTGTAACTGCGACTGTTCGGATGAAAGTGGCACCATAGATCCGACAACCCCAAATCACGAAAATGGGCCCGCCCTGTAGCTGTGAGAACACCCGCTTGGCTGGTTCTCTGGCATGAACGGTCTAAAGTGTTATCAAAGAAAACATTGAGGTCACCGCCTAGCAACAGGCGGCGATCCGAGGCTGCGGCGGCCTCATTGAGTGCATTGAGGAGGAATTTAATCTGCCCTTCATTAGGTGCGTATATGGACCCAACCACAAAGGTAACCCCTCCCAATAAGAACTGATAGGTGAGCAATCGGCCCTTAATTTCCGCCCCTTTTTGTAAAACCCTGCCAGTAAAGGATCGGGAGACCAGTATAGCTACCTCAACTGATTTGGAGGCGGTAGAGGAGAACAGTTGCGTAGGAAAGGCCTGAGATTTCAATCTATGATGATCTTTAGCAAGAAGGTGGGTCTCGTGTAATAGGCATATGTCAACCTTCGAGTGCTCTAAGTAGTGAAGGATGGCTCTTTGTTTGATGGGATTATTCAACCCTGGCACATTGAGTGTGAGGACTTTAAGAGAGGTGTATGGCATCAGAAGTCCAGGAGTAGTGCAGTTTGCAATGTAGGCTGCTGACTATAATAAACAAAGGGGGGTGACAACACAGGCCATCAAATCTATTGTCTGGTAGCTTCCAGGGAGCAACAGAAAAAAGTGGACGAGGGAAGCCATACCCAAAAGAAACCCCAAAAACCCCTTTCAAGACAAATGTGCCAGCGAAAGAAAAACACTGGCAGAAACAAATAGAAAAGTCAATATCCCAAAAAATTGTCCGTCTCCCAGGCATAACCAGGAGAACGTCAGGGTGGGGACCGTAGTGTGACCAAGGGGGGAGTCTCGCCCCCCCCCGCCGCCCGCCTGGGATCCTTGGGCCAGTTGCAAAAGGATACGGGTATCAGCTGCTCACTCGGCACTGGGGTTCGCCCTGGCCAGGGCGTCCGTCGCGGAGGCCAGTGCTTCCCGCTGGCTCTTTGCTATGTCCAGTTTGTTTGGCTTCCAGACACGTTGGCGCCCACCTCGGCGCTGCCACCCTGATGGAGAGGGCTCGGGCCCCGAGTCAGTGCTTGGTCGGTCGTCTTCCCCACTCGGCAGCGCCAGGCCCAGTAGGCGACAGGAGTCAGAAAGTGAGCGTAAATGAAGGAGCTTGCCATTGAATCGAAAGATGAGGTGGAATGGGTGACCCCACGAGCACGGGATACCCTGCTGCCGGAGATGTTCAGTCACTGGGCGGAACTGGCGGCAGCATTGCAGGGTGATCAGAGCCAGATCTTGGTAGAGTACCGGAGAGTGCCCTTGATAATAGATAGGGCGGAGGGCTCTTGCTTTTGCGAGGATCGCCTCTTTGGTTTTGAAATCTTGGACGCACACGAGAATGTCTGCTGGGGGGGCGTTGGGTGCCCGAGAAGGGCCCACTCTGTTCGCCCTGTCCAAGACGATCTCAGCGCCATCCGGAGCCGCGAGGATATGGCGGAACAGGCCCGTTGAAAATGCAAAGAGGTCCTTGGTGTCGTCTGATGTCTTCACTCCCCGAATACGAATGTTATGCCTGCGTGACCTGTTTTCCAAGTCCTCTAGGTGGGTTTGGACATCCAGGTGCTGATCCTGTAAACGGAGTATCTCCTGCTAGAGCGTATTTATGTCCGTCGCTGTAGTGTCGCTCTTATCTTCCAATGTCGCCACACGTTCCCCCACGTCGTCGACATCCTTACGGATCTCCTTTATCTCCGCTGTGAGATCCGCCTTCACTGTCAGCAGGTCAGCTCTGAGGGTTTGGAAGAGGCAATCCAAGAACGCTTTGGTTATCGGTTCATCCCCAGTGCTAGGAGGTTGCTGCAGTGCCGCCATTTTGGGGGTCGCGACTGCAAGATTGGGAATAGAGTGAGCGCGTCCAAAAATGTCCTTCAAAGGCTTCTGTTTTCTCGTCCTGGATGAGGGCATAGTCTTAAGATCCCCGATAAAAGACCAGCACCGGGAGGCGCGTGTCAGCTCCGCTACCCAGTACGAAAGGACGCCAGGATCTTGACTCTATTAGGGCAGCGTCGGGCTCGTGAACAGCGCGTTAGCAGTCTCCCAGTGTGGCCAGGCAGGTCAGAATTTAATGCCAAGGGGGAGTGCAGGGGAAGAGGTTGTGTTCCCAAACCAGGGTCCACTCATCCGGGCTACAGAAGGGAGAGATCTGTGAGTACCAGAGGGCCGATGCCGGGCCACCGCACACCCACTATCCCACAGGCTTATCCACTGGCTCCACCCTCAGTCCCCGCCGTCCGGTCCAGGTAGGCGCAGGCCCAATCGCCCCCCAGAGAGGCAGCCGTCTGCTAAGCTGGGCCCGAGGGGGCCATCCAGTTCCCCCCCAGTCGGTTCGCAACAGGGCAGGGGCCTCCGAGTCTCCCAGTAGGCGTCAGGGCCCTCCACCGGGTCCCCGGTCTCCACGTGCTATTGTTCCGCTGGTGTGCTGTAGTCCCGACCTCACCAGGTCCAACCGGCCAAGGCGGTAGGCCACCCCTCCAAATCTAGTCCGGGGATCCGACTAGGCCACGCCCCCATGCGGTGCCGGACCGCGGAGAAGACGGCAGAGACTCAATGTGCCCTCTCCCCCGTGTCGCGCCTCTGGGTCCCGCTCTCTGCTTTGCCCCGATCAAAGGATGGGGGGATGAGGGCCACACCGCTCCCTTAAACATGCATCGGACCGCCACGGGAGCGGGCAGGAGGCGGCCCCACGGGGCCGGCCACAGGGGCACAAAGGCAGGGGCCGGTCGCTGGATCCGGGCCCCCGCAGCGAGGCGCTCCTCACACTTGTCCGTCCCAGGGCCTACTCCGATGCCACCGTAGATCGCCTTCCCCAGGGCCGACACCAGGGGACCCAGCCGCGCCACCCACCGGCCGCGGCAGCAGCTTCCAGCGTTGGATCAGTTGTCTCCGGCACAGAAGGGGGGCAGGCTCTGCCCCGGCACCAACCAGGCCCAGGACTCGGGCCGCTCAGGAACGCTAGGCGGGCTCCAGGGGCCACGCCACCATTCGGCTCCACTCCGCCTCCGCAGTCTAGGCCTCCGTGACCTCTGGAGCAGTTAGGGTCGGCCCGCAGGTGGAGCGGCGGGGAACCCGTGCAACTCCCAGTCACTGGATAGAGGCCGGTGTAAGAGGAGCTGGCCTCGGCGGTCCCGGTCTGGGGCCACCGCCTTGTTGAAGCCTCGGCTAAGCGCCAGTAGGGGGAGGCCGGGTCGCCTCCCCACCCGTCCGCTCTGAGCCGCCAGTAATTGACGGCCATGGCCGACCTCCGCTGCAGCCAAGGACAGAGGGTCACTGAGGCAACCTTCCCCCAGCCCCAGCAGCCACTTTCAGGTCCCGCAGAAGCTCTTAGATGCTTTTTCCGGCGGACGGCGGGCAGGAGCTCCAAAGAACACAGCCTATCTCGCCGCCATCTTGGCCACGCCCACGAGCCTTCCAGACAGACATTTTTGGGGGTGGGGGCATTAGCATGCCCGTTCTTGGCAGCCCCCACCCCTACGTATAAAATAAACTACAAAATCCCTGGTGCCTAGTGGGCTTTCTGCCCCCCCCCCTCCTGGGGCAGATTAGGGACTATTTCCCCATCTGCCTCTTGGGGGAGGCAGAAAGACTCTGGCTATTTTTTATATTGGATGGGGGAATTGGCATGCCCATTCTGGGCAGCCCCCACTCTTTTGTATAATAGAAAACATAATCCCTGGTGCTTAGTGGGCAAGGTGCCCTCCCACAGGGGGCAGCCTCGGAACTATTGCCCACATCTGCCTCCCAGTCCCAAACTCTGCAATTTTGTTTGGGGTGTGGGGGAATTGGCATGCCCATTCTGGGCAGCCCCCAATCCTACATTTAAAAAAAAAGAAAAGTCTGTGGTGCCTAGTGGGCTTTCTGCCCTCCGCCGGGTGGCAGATAGGGGACTATTGCTGCATCTACCTCCTGGAGGGGACAGAAAGGCTCTGGCAATTTGTTTTGGGGGTGCGGGCATTTGCATGCCCATTTTGGGCAGCCCCCACCCCTATGTATAAAAAAACAATCCCTGGAGCACAATTGACTTTTGGTTTCCCCTCGGGGACAACCCAGGGGCTATTGCCCCCATCAGCCTTCTGAGGTGGGGAGAAAGACTGTAGATTTGTTTGGGGGGTGTGGCATTGGCATGCCAATTGTGGGCAGCCCCCACTCCTATGTACATAAAAAAAAATGCCTGGTGCCTAGTGTGCTTTCTGCCCCCCAGGAATGTGGGGCACATCAGTGGCTATTGCCCCATCTGCCTCTTGGGGGAGGCAGAAAGACCCTAGCAATTTTTTGGGGGGTTACGGGCATTTGCATGCCAATTTTGGGCAGCCTCCAACCCTTCGTTAAAAAAAAAAACAATCCCTGGTGCCTAGTGGGCTTTCTATTCCCCCCCCCCTTGGGGGCAATCCATGGGCAATTGCCTCATCTGCCTCTTGGGGGGAGAAAGACAGTGGAATTATTTTGGGGGTGGGGGCATTGACATGCCCATTTAGGGCAGCCCCACCCCTATATACATTTAAAAAAATCCCTGGTGCCTAGTGTTCTTCTGTCCCCGGGGTAGGGGGGGGTAATTGGTTATTACCCCCATCTGGCTTCCAGGGGAGGCAGAAAGGCTGTGGCAGATGTTTTTTAGGGGGGCATTGCCATGCTCATTTTGGGCAGCACCCACCCCTATGTATACAAACAAACAATTCTTAGTGCCTAGTGGGCTCTCTGCCCCCCGTGGGGCAGATCAGGGGCTATTGCCCCATCTGCCTCCTGGGAGGGCAGAAAGACTGAGGAATTTGTTTTGGGGGTGGGGGCATTGGTATGCCCATCTCGGGTAGCCCCACCCTATATACAATTAAGTAAAGAATCCCTGGCATCTAGTGGTATTTCTAACCCTCGGGGGCAGATCGGGGACTATTGCCCCCATCTGCCTCCTGGGAGGGGGCAGAAAGACTGTTGAATTTTGCTGGGGTGGGGGCATTTGCATGCCCATCTTGGGCAGCTCCCATCCCTATATACAATTAAAAAATAATCCCTGGCATCTAGTGGGCTTTCTACGCCCCAGGGGGCATACTGGGGGCTACTGCCCCCATCTGCCCCTCAGGGGTGCAGAAAGACTGAATATGTCCAAGTACAATTGGGGGGGAGCAAAGGCCCTTGCCTAAGGGGCTGCTCCCCGCTCTCTGGTGTCCAGTGGCTGGATTCCTGCTTGGGGATCAGTCGTTTTTGAGAAATTAAGGTTCAAAATGTATTTCTATCTAAACAGTTGGGTATATGGAAGTCCTGCGTGAGTCTCCCGGGCATGCAATTTCAAACAATGGAGCAATTTGATTAGTCCAAAGAGTATTTTTTCCAGTCAGCCATCATGCTCTTGTGGGAGCAAGAGCAGGCCTTAAAAAAATCTACTCACCCACTCACAATTGCGAGTAAAATTGTATCAGGTCAAACTATTTTTAGCACCTACTAGTTTCATCTGGCCAGTAAACTTAGGCTGGAAATGAACAGGTGTTCTGTTCATTCAAAAATGCCAAACTCAACTTTCAGAGAGGAATGCAAGATGTTGCAGTCTGGATGACCAACAGCTGCCTGAAGCTCAACGTAGAGAAGACAAAAGTCCTCATTCTTTGAACCACCCCATCAGCATGGGACAACACCTGGTGGCCGACCGCCCTCGGAAGCCCACCTACCGCCTCAGACCATGCCCAAAACCTCAGCATCATACTTCACTCGTCACTCATCATGAACCGACAGGTCAACACAGTCACCTCCAGCTGCTTCAACACACTCCGCATCCTCCGCAAGACCTTCAAATGGATCCCCCCAAATAAAGGAGGACAGTCACCCACGCACTCATCACCAGCAGACTGGACTACGGAAATGCACTCTACGCCCGCATCAACAAGTCCCTACTCCGCAAACTCCAGACAATACAGAACACCACCACCAGACTTGTCCTAGACATACCCCGGCACGAACACATAAGCCTACACCTTTGAAGCCTCCACTGGCTCCCCTTAGAGAAAAGAGTCATCTTCAAAATCCTCATTCACGCCTACAAATGCCTTCACAACAACAGACCTAAATACCTCAATGACAGAATCAACTTCCACGTACCCAAGAGAAACCTCCGATCTATCAACCTCGCACTGGCCGAAACCCTGCGCATCCACAGAGCCAGAGCAGGCAGAAGATCCTTCTCTCACATTGCTGCCAAGACCTGGAATGAGCTACTGGCAGACATCAGATGCGCCCCCTCCATGAACACCTTCGGGAAGACCCTCAAGACCTGGCCCTTTGGATAAGCAGATCTGCTGACCAACTCCCCCCACAGCACCCTGAGATCCTCACGGGTGAGTAGCATGCTTACAATTCCCTGATTGATTGATTGATTGAATGAGCAATAAAGATGCCATAAAATCATGTATTTATCTTGACACATTTGCGATCTTTTCAAGGAAAGAGGTCAAATGTCAGTTTGTCTTTTAACTAATTGCTGCTTGAAAATGAGATTTATTTTTCTCTCCCTTACTACAGTTAGAGGTTTTTATCAAGTGAGCTGTCTGAAGATGTCAGTTATTTTTCTCTTACACATAACATTCAAATAAATAGCTTATACATTAATATTACAAATATTTCAAAATATATCAGGAATTACAAAAGCTAATTTTTTTGTAATTAAGAAGTGTAATGCAAACAAAGAGTTAAATAGGAGCAAAACAAACCAGAACACTTTACTTGGTGTTGTGCAACTCATACATATTTGTAGAATCTGTATTTCCAAACAATATTGTTTATGCACTTTATAGTTTTATCAGTTAAACTGCATGTCAGTGGGGAAGTATGTGGTCATTTCAATGCAAAATCTGCTGATTGCAAATGACAATGTGGTACCATTTTATGCTTTAGCTATGTATTTATTAAAAGTGATAGTTTTTAAACATGATTTGAAAAGCATTCCTGCCCCCTCCCAGATGAAAATGCTGTTAATGAACTAACAGGTAAGTCAGGGGTCATGTGTATCCTATATGTACCTAGATTTGAATTATATATGGAAAGAAAGCTTAGTCTATTATATCAAACAAAAGTGTTTTTTGTACAGCACACATGCTGAACTCGCACATTTGAAGGTACTCTCATATGTGATAACGAAGAAAATGGCAGCTCAATGAATTAAATTATTTGCCCACGATCACATCATTTGAAGCCAGTTTATGGGTCAAGAGCATTACAAATAGGTTGAATAGATTATTTAAGTTACAAGACCTGCAGGTCTAGTAACATTTTAATGATTTTTCAAGGCATGAAGACACTCCTATGGGTCCTGCTGGAACTCGCACTCTGAATGGCTGGCTGCATCATAAAGAGAAATGCTGTGGCTGCCATTACAGGACACGGGGACTGAAAATAAAAACAAAAAGTAAAGTGTAAGTGGGCAGTGTAGGGGTACTCTATCCCCTGGACCTTAGGATGGAGGTCCCGTAGGGACCCCCCACAGGGCTTAAAAATATTTTTTGCTGGGTTCCCAAAGGAACACATGGGCTTCCACTGGTTCCCACTGCATCAGAAAACCGTTAAAAAAATGATTGTGGGTTTCTGTGGTGGACTGGCCACCTATGGCCGGTTCGCTCTGCAGCTAACCCACACATTGCACAGTCAAAGGGCTTATGCAATGAGGTGGTCACTGGTGGAGTGTTGGATGCAGGACTTGACCTCAAGCCAGGGCCTGTGGCCAATGCCACGCTATATATGGCTTTTGGATTTGTGCAGCAGGGTGTTGGCTATCTGTGGAGAAACTTTCTGCAGTCTAAGCCTTGCAGCCAACCCATGCTGTGCACACCTTTGTCAGTGCACAGAGGGGTGTGGCCGCATGTGGGTGTTGGATGCAGGGCCTGCTGTTGCCAATCATTGCGATTGTTTCGGACATGTCTAGCGGGAGTTGGGTTCCCACAGGGGATTTGTATAATTCTATGGCAATAAAATATTACTTTAAAAAATGTGACAATGAAGTTGGGTATGGTAAGAATATATTACTTTACATTGAACAAATCTTAGACATTCACTGAATAAATTAAAGGTTAAAGTGATGTTATAGTCACTTAAAAATGTCAGGTTTAACATAACATTTTAAACTAAAGAAACTTCTGAAATACACTGGTTATATTTAACATAATTAACCATAACTACCCCCCTTCCCATACACTGGTTATGACCTCAAATATTACATCACTCATGTTTATGACATTATTGATAACATCTGAAATGCACCTACTTTGAGACCCACTCTTAGACTCATGCTTACAGTTACAGTCTCATACCCACTTAGAGACTTTTACGTCAACTCACAGACCCATGTGGGCACTCATGCACCCACTCACAGATCCACTCAGATACTCATGCACACACTCACAGGCCCACTCACACATTCGTGTATGTACTCACAGACCCACTGAGACACTCATACAGCCAATTACTGATCCACTCAGACACTCATATATACACTCACACACCCATACAGTCACTCCCACACTCAATCACAGACCCTCTCAGAGACTTATGGACTGAGTCACTCACTTATACACTCAGAGACTCACACACCCACTGACAAACTCACTCAGATATACATGCACCCACTCACTCAAGGCTCATGCATTCACTCAGAGACCCACCCAGACACTCACCTTCCCAGTCACAGACCCACTCAAACACTCATGCATGCACCCATTCACTCACCCACTCAGAGACTTATGCTCTCACTCACAGATCCATTCATCCACTCACGGACCCAGTCAGACACTCACACATCCATACAGTCACAGACACACCCACTCATAGACCTCTTTAGAGACTTATGCACCCAGTCAGTTGTACACTAACCCTGGGCATCGTGGACGTAGTGGGGCTCTGCGGAGGTCCATGGAGTCTCATATAAACTCCATGGAACTCCGTGGAGCTCTGCTATGCCACCCGCCTCTCTCGCGCACTATCACAAGTAAGTAAACATTAAGTAAAAATACATTTAAAACCACTTATCTATGTACTGCAGCATCCCCGGGCTGCAGTCTTCATCTTCCTCGCCATATCGGTAATCCTGATGAAAACTGCGCATGGATGGTCCAGGTCTAGCTATAAGCTTGGGTGAAGAGCCAAGTCTTTAGCATCATCCTAAAGAGAAGGAGGTCTGACTCTAGTCTCAGTGGGGGTGGCAGAGCATTCCAAAATGTGGCTCCCAGTTTTGAGAAGCATGACCCTCCTGTTTGTTTGCGTCTAAAGCCCGGTACCACCAATAGATTCATGTGCATGGATCGTAAGGTGCGCTGGCTATGGATTTTAGAGGATATGTACTTTGGGCCAGTCCCGTGTAAAGCTTTAAATAGGGTACAGCTGGTTTTAAACATGGAGCGCTGCTCCACTGGGAGCCATTGCAGCTCTTTTAGCAGCAGCTTAATGTGACATTGTCTGCCTTGTTGGTATATGATTCTGGCTGCCTGGTTTTGTATCAGCTGCAGACGACGTATGTGGTTGCACTGGAGGCCTAGGTATATTGAGTTGGCATAAGATCAAGGAGATGATGATTTCGATGCAAGCTTTTTGCTGAAAAATCTTCTGATTTTCCTTAGTTTCTGCAGTTGAAAAACACAGGCGAAGGTGACCGCTCCAATCTGTGTGTTCATGTTAAGATCGGAGTCAATACGTATGCCTAGATTTTTTATCGAGTTTTTTGGGGCAGAGGGATGATTTCAGTTTTTTCTGCGTTAAGTTTTAGTTGTTTTTTGTTCATCCAGTTCATGATGAACAGCAAGGAGTTCTTGAGGAACTCCTTGGAATCTGTAGAGTTGCTGACGGAGAAAACCAGCTGCATATCGTCAGCATAGTTGTAGATTTGAACTCCCATCTGACGAAGCGTGACAATGAGGGTGCGGATATATATGTTAAAGAGATGTGGGGATAAGGATGAGCCCTGTGGTGCTCCACACTTCAGGTTTACAATGGCAGATTTGTACAAAGAGAGCCACACTGACTGTTTCCAATCCTCAAGAAATGCTTGAAACCAATTTAGAGCAGTACCGCTGAGACCTGCTGGAGCAATGCGGTTAACCAGGATGTCATGGTTGACGGTATCGAAAGCTGTTTAGACATGATATTAAATTTCAGGTCACAACCAAATCGCGAAAGGAATCCCAAAGGAGGAGGAAAAGAAAAAACAGGTCGCACAGAGCATAAATGAGCATACAAGCCCAAACAGAGCAGGTAAACAAAGAAATTAGTTTAGCAGATATGCCAAAACTATTGTGAACTTGTCATATATTGAAGTGTCCAAAGAAGAAGAACAAATCCTTTCTCTGAGCCTCACATACTGTGCACCAGCAAAATTCAGCAATGGCCAAATGAGAATTGACCGATTCAAGTACTTCAGGACGTTAAAACTGCAAAATTATAATTACAATAAAAGGCCAGCAAACCGAGGCATTGGAGGCAATCCCCAGAGTTATGTGACTAACCTTCAAGTATCTGATAACAAGCTGATGATGGAACAAGGTGTATATGATTTTGAGTACTTAGGGCCTCATTACAATGGCTGAAGGAGGGCACTGACAAGCTGACAGTGGCGGACCTTCGGCTATCCCACCAGGGATCTCCGTCTGCCATATTATCATGGCATGTGGACCTGTGGCCGTCCGAAACACCAACAGCCCCTGTCCTGACAGGCGGTCGGATAAAGGCCACCTGTCGGACCTCACTGTATTCCCTGACTGGACCCGGTGCCTGACAGGCACCATCGTAGTGATTACAATATCCCTTTCTGCCTGTAGTTCTGTGGCGGTCAACCCGCACCAAACCAGCAGGTGGAAATGGATTTCGTGGCTGGTAACGGGCACCCCAACCTCCTGGGCCAGAGACATAGGCCCTTGGGGCCACCTATGGTGCCCCCCTACATATCCCTACACCATGTGGTAGGAACCACATGGTGCCTGACACGTAGTGCAGGGATATGTGTGGGGTGTCTTTTTTGTCTTTCGGCGGGTGCTGCAGAGTGCAGTACCCGCCGCAATACAAAACATGGGCAATGCGACCGCCGCGGTGACAATCGCATCCTAATTTGCCATGTGGAACCGCCTCCTTGAAGGCGGGAGGTCCCAAATACAAAACGATGGCGGACGGACTGAAGTCCGTCTGCCATCGTAATCAGCCCCTAACTTATAATGCTAGATAGCAAGAGGACATGGAACCCACACATACAAAAACGTAGAGCTATTCTTCAACATAGTGCTACTGCAATATACAAGAGGCACCAGTCCACGATTTCCAGAACTCTTTCCTCTGCTGTAGAAGTTTATAAAGCAAAAGCACAGGCAGCTGATTTATATTGTGCCAAAGTTTGGTGCACAGACAACATACACTTATTGGCATTGGGAGAGAACTCTTTCATGAGGTCGCTATTACACCTTTCCTAAGGTACACTGCTTATCCCTTTGTTTTTTAATGTAGGGCTGAAAGAGATAGAGCACTTGGTAGGGTAAGGATTTGTACTGTGCATGAGCTAGTACCATATAAAGAATTCTATCCGGCACGCCAAGTCTTGTTTGGCATGTTAGGGCTGGGAACGCTTTGGACCGATCCCTCCTCCCTGTCAATGGCATCCAGACAGAGATTGAAGACCATTTCTTGGAAACATGTCATAGCTAATATTTAAAGAAGCCCTAGGATAGGAATAATTTCTGGGCAAGTCTTGGAAGAGAAATCCTTACCCTCCTTTGCAGTGTTATTGGATGATGCACAGCAAGTACTAACCAAGCCACTTTATATACAATTTCGTCTTGACATCCTAGAAATTAGGTAATTTCCTTCAAAATGCGGAAGCTGTGATACTAAACATGATGGCTGTAATTGTATCTTGTGTCCCATTTTGTTCTTTTGCCCAGCATAAGGAAATGGATATCTTCAATATGCCTTAACTTACGATTTAAACAGTATTCCCAAGCCCTAAATTTTTTTGAAAAGTTACACATCCATTAGTCGCGGCTCGTTGTGGGAGTGCAGCGGGCGGTGGGGCTGGGGAGGGCCAGGGTGGGGGTAGTAAACTCTGGCATACGGCCGACCGGAAGTAAGTACATAAATAAATAAATAAAATGAATTACATTGCGCACGTTGCAACGCCATTTGGGCTTGTAACAAGATCATAACAAAATGCTTTGGAATGGATTTTTGAGAAGAAATCTCTAGTACTCTACATGTTACGTATTAACTACACTCTTTTGGTCATGACTAAAAAAGACTGCAAAAAAACAACTTTGCAATCTAAAAGTAATTATATATGTTTAATTTTGTTATAAGTGTTAGTGAATCTGGTAGGCCCTTAACGTTTTTGCGTGAACTAGATTTCTATATGTTGCTTTTAAATTTTGTCCTTGTTTGTACCTTATCCTTGAGTTGCAAACTTCCAATTACTGCACTTTCAATTGAATTCTAGTACTTTTAACTGCTTCTTAAGAGAAGAGTATTTATTAGTGGAACACGGGCGGGGGATTACATTGTTGGAATTCATGTATATATATATATATAGCACTTAATATTTTATTTATATGCTGAAATGAATTAATTGTCAAATAAAGTTCATACTAGACATAGCTGTATCAGTCCTCCTATCCAAAAATGTTTTAAATAAAAGAGCGACTCTACGTCCCCTAATGCCTGGAATCACTGATTATGTACTAAACAGTATTGAGGCAGTTTATATCATAGAAACAGGATAATTTCCGCTACTGGTACACAACCACCAACCCCTGAAACAAGAGAGAAAAACACTGTAGCTGGCTCTCCTCCATACTGGGGAGTGTCCTAAGTCAGCATTCCTAGCGTGCCTGATCAGACAATAACTGAGACGCCAGGCTTAAAAAGAGCACTACAAAACCAAGATACAACTGTCTTCTTACCTAAATGGAAAGTAATCTGCCTCAAAAAAACATTTTGCAAAGTTCCAACCCATACTGAGTTCTACCAAGTACTTGAGATACCGCAGGTATCACAAAGTAAATACGGTAGGCCCTCAGGAGGCATGTCAAGGGTGCCTCTCCAGTACAAAATACTATGCCTAGACAACTTTTCCAACTTTTCCTACTTTGTATGTGTGCTGCACAGTGTAACACACATGCAAAGTCAGAAAAGAAAGGAGAAAAGAAAACATTTTTCCTTTTAACGCTTGGTGATGTTAATTTTGATGCAAAACCCAGACTCAGATTTTTGTTAGATAAGGCTTTGTGTCAAAAAGCATGGGTGGTTGAATGGGAATGCCCATGTGCCACGCATGTAATGCCCCCTTAATGCTAAGTAACACAAAGCAGCACTTTGCGATGCTTTGCTCTACTTTTAGGCAGCTTTCCAGTGCAAAACAAGTTTTGGGCTGGAAAGAAAATAACAAAAAAAACATTTTGTGCTGGTTAGCGGCACTTTTGTGAAGCAAACACAGCACTTAATGCTTGTAAATCTGTCTCTTAGTCCCACAGTAAAACTTCTGACCCGGTTGAACCTGGTTTCTAGTGCTCCATACCGTACTGTCTCAAATTGGAGCTCAGGTCTACTGCGGCTAGGTGTATGACCTAGGGCCAGGTATACTGCGACCTGTTGACTGAGACTGGCTCATAACACTTTTTGGTACTTGTTAATTTTAAACTTTAAAAACCCACATTGCCGTTTATCCTAATTGTGTTTTGTTATTTTGGTGTCAATTTTATATTAGAATTTACTGTATTTTTCTTATTTGGTTTGGGATTTTTTTTGTGTTGAGTTTTAACTTTATTTCTATTTTTCAAATAGCGCTACTGCTGGCTAATCGTGTCGCTTTACTTTTCAGACAAATCCATCTTTTATTTATTGAACGCTAAATTGTCTGCTCTTCAACATGAAATGATACACGTTTATTAATTGCTGGATTTATTCAAGCAGTCAGTTGCATTTCGACTACATCACCAGAAAACCAATTCATGCAATCAAAAGAAAGTTTGAGTGATAAAATCTGCACAGAAGTGCTTATTAATTATAAATTTAAAAACTATAGGCAAATGCATGAACTATTGTTAACGCGTATATGTATTTTGAATGTATCAAGGACATCTCTTAGCATTCTGATGATAGTGCACTGATGCTTATTTCTGGTTGTCACTGTTTTTGTTTCCTTAATCCTACCAGTGGCAGTGCATCCATTGGGGGCGTTGCCCCCCCCAGCCCCACCCGCGCCCGCAGCTCCCTCTGCGTCTCTGAACTTAGTTTACTTAAGTTCAGAGACGCCGAGGGAGAACTGACAATGCATGACGTCGGACTGTGGGCGGTCTGGCGTCATGTTGACTGACATGCATTGTCAGACAAGCCAGGGACACGCAGCACTGCAGCACAAGTGCGCATGAGTGGGCAAGGTGAGCTAATTTTTAGCCCGTGCCCAGTCATGCACACTTGTGTTTTCACTGCCTTGTGCATGCCCATTATGAGCCCCTCGGTCTCCTAATGGGCAGGCGGCGGGCGAAGCGTAAGCTGTGCCCTCAGCCACTCCAGTGCTGACGTGCTGTTCCTGTTTGAAGAGGGCAGAGGTGCCACCGCAGACCAGGAGCAGAGGCGGTCAGGTAAGTTTTCATTTTAATTTTATTCTCCCTCGGCCCCCCACCCCCGCGCGACCCCCCCCTCAAGGCCCCCCTCACTGCTGGTCTGTTAAAGGGAGGGCTGGAGGCCGCTTGTAGCATTAGCACCAGAAGGGACTTCTGGCCCTCTATCCCCGCCTCCCACCTGCCCACACAAACACCCCTGGTGTGCTATTCAGGCAGCCCAGCGGTCTGTTTCTTAGTTGTTTGAAACAGAGGGCGTCTTGGAACACCTGCGAGTGGGCTTTCTTTTCTCACACAGGGTAGAGTGTGCATTGTTTGTGTTTGAAGTCCAGTGGTTCCGAGTGTAAGAGCTTCTTGTCGTGAACCTGCCTCGGAGAGTGAAGACAGAGGCGCTATATTTTAGCAACACTTGGGCACCACAGATTGTAGGGACTGCATTGTTTGTACTGCTTAAACCCTGCCTGCTGGCTGATACGAGTAGATGTAGCGAGCTTTCTCTGGAGCCCTGAGAGGGCTGTCTTCTGCTCTGTTTGGTATGTTAAGTGCCTCTAAGTGACTCACCCCCTTAAGATTCCCTGGCAGCTCTAACCCAGATTCACGAGCAGCGGGCCTTAAAAACCACAGAGGTCATTGATTGGGGTTATTCCTTAACTTTGCTGTCGGCCTCTAATGCTGCCACCGTGTTTGCCAAGCAGTGCCAACTGTCTTGCAGGTGTTAGATGATGTCAGTAGCAATGAGCGTGTGATGCACACCCGTTGCGGTCACTCAATCCCTGCACTGAGGCGCCTATAGTCACATAAGTGTTTAAAGCGGGTGTGAGCCAAGCTTGTGTTGCACCCCTACGTCATACTGTTAAATTAATAGCTTTTCCATGCCAGCAGTGTTTTTTTTTTTGCCATTGAATCGATATTGTAAAGTGTGGCTTTTATTCAGTAGGAAGGTTTTATTACTTGGCAGGGAGGAATTCCTGCATTGAAAGCAAATCTTCTTCAGCCACTTAACAGCAGAATCTTTTTCCAATTTTCTCTTTGGAGGACCCAACCTGTACCCACTTTTGTGAGCTTCGCTTGCTCGCTTTGCTTGCGGCTTAAAATCATGGCCAACTTTTACGCCCCACTGCTTTCAAATGTCACCAGCCGCCACTAAATCCTACTATTCTTTTCGGAATGCTTAGTGTCTCCAAACGCTTTGCTGTGTGGGCTGGAAGTAATTCAGGCATGGAGTTTGAGAAGAAGTGAGAAGAAGGCAAGCACGGGATGTAGGGGCTCTATTGAGTGTAACTCTGGTCCAGATATACATTATGCTCACCAGTCGAATAGCTTAACAGGTTAATATGGTAGCTGCAGAAATCTGTCTAGAAGCCATAGAATTCAATAAGGTAGCTGCCATCTGCTCATTTAGGTAGAACAAAGAATAGTCTGTGCATGTAAATGTGTTTGGGTTATTACGGTTTTGCTAGTGTCTCAAAGCACTCTGAAATAGTTTGAGGGCGTCACTTCGGCTGGTTGCAAGAAATCAACACCATCGAATAAGAATAGACTTCTATACCTTAATATACATGGTAGAGGCATGGCCAGATCAACAATCATTACTAGGGGGGTTGTGGGGCATTTTTATTCTGCTAGATCTCTGCATCTTCACCATACCTTAAAACTCAAAAAGCATTGCCAGAACCAAAAGATCTGGCTTTAATGAGCTAACACATTCAAATACATGCACGAACAGCTACTGTTTATATGCATGAGCACATCAAAGCCATAGGGCATGATCAGGGTGGCAGTGGAACTGCCACATAAAGGGCATCGGTGGCGGTCTGACCGCCGTCCAGCGTAGTGGTTGGACCGCTGCATTAAGATGCCAATGGTCCGACCGCTGTGGTTGGAGGGACCGATTGACGTGCCCAATAGGCTCAAGGAACCCGTTGGGCAGTCGGTCGAATCATAAACCCTACAACAGGAGTGGTGCCTGCGCAGGCAGCACCGTAGAGATTATGATGTTCCTTTCCGACAGCCTTTCCATGGTGGTCTGACGGCCATGGAGAGGATGTCAGAAAGCAACTTTGGGGGCCTCTAGAAGGGCCCTTGTCCCCCGTGGCCCTCAGTTATGAGGCCTGGGGGGCACCACAGGTGCCCCCAAACATCTATGCCCTGTGTGCCAAGCACCAGATGGTGCCTGGCACACGGTGCATGGATGTTTCAAAACACACCATTGTCCACCGTGGCTTGTGCTGAGACCCTTTTCCGGGCCGCAGCACAAGCCGCAATGGAAAAGAGGATATTTCCAACCGCCTACACAGCAGTCACATCTTAATTTGTCGGGTGGAGCTGCCGACTACATGTTGATTGGTTTCCAACACGGTGCACTGACCGCCATTGTAATTAGGCCCATACTTACTGGCTTTGCCAATGCTTATTTGTTATATATCTTTTTTTATACATTGGAAACAAAGAGTATATAAACACATTGATTAAAGCCTTTAAGAGAATCTAATTTTATTTGTGAAAGTTCCCTTTGGCTTGATAAGAAATAAACTCTTTTTTGTAAGTAAACAATGTATTTTTTTCTCTGTTACAGATCCAGTCGTTGTACTTCTTCTTTCAGGTAAATATCTTTGAGAGTTTTAGAGATAATGTAATGTGATATCACAAAACACACATATTTAATCCAAGAAATGTATGCTCTCCAATACACATGTATACTTAGTTTGCAGTAAATAGTGATCTGAAAAGACTTATTTTGCAGACGAGTACCATTTAAAATTAAAACAGTAGGATCAGCACATACCAATGTTGAAATATTTCTTTCTTTCATCCAGTAGAAGAATAATCGAAACTGCTCATTCACTCATGCAAAAACGGCTTCTGCATTCACCACATGGTTCCCACCACTTGGTCCCTGCCTGGGGGGGGAGCGACCCTTGACCTTCTGGTAGGTCGCTCCCCCCGCTGCAGTGCCACCTGCACCCCCACTGTCTCTGCTGCCGCTGGTGGAATCGAGGCCCTCCACCACCCGCAGGCTTCCACCTGCGCCTCATCCCTGGTGGCCAGTGGTGGCCTTAGGTACATTTCACTTGCTGCCTTTGTGCCTCCGTGCCTCTTGATTTTGTGCCTGTAACTGTCTGTGCCCCCTGCCCCGCTCGCCGCTCTGCTTCTGTGCCCACTTTTTATTTCTGTACCTCTCGCCGTCCACTGTACGCCTGTGTTGACTTTGTGCCTCTGTGACCCTGATTTTGTACCCCTTTTTTCTTCTGTGCCCCACGCCGGTCTCCTGTTCCCCGTCCCCACTGCTGCCTCCCCTGCGGCCCTGCCCCCTCCGCGCCCATTCGTCACACCTGTCCCTCGCCTCCCGCCTCCCAGCTGCTCCTCCCTTCCCACCTCCCCATATATGGTGGCCTCTGCGCGGCCGCTGCATGGACCGTGCCCAGCGCCAGAACCCCTGGCCCCCGCAGCAGTTACGAGGACCGCCTCTGCTACGACGCCAAAACCCTCGTCGCTCTCAACCCAGGAAGGACCCACACCTGCTGCAAGGCCGCCCCGAGGCGCACCCACGGCCCCTTCACCTGCCGGAACTGCAGCTTCTCCTGCCTCAGAAACACCAAGACACCTGCCACGATGGAACCCAACCAGCTTAGATGCATCCTGCTCAACACCCGCTCCGCACACAAACACGCCATCGAACTCTGGGACCTCCTCGACACCACATCACCAGACGTCGCCTTTCTGAATGAAACTTGGATGAACGAAACCTCCTCACCAGACATCGCCATAGCCATCCCAGTCGGGTACAAGATCACCCGCAGAGACCGCACCAACAGGGCCGGAGGAGGAGTCGCCATCATCCACAAAAACACCATCAAGGTCTCAACTAACACCAACGACACCCTCAGCACCGCCGAACACATGCACTTCCAGATCCACACGGACTCCAAGACCACCCTAAGAGGCACCCTCGTCTACAGGCCGCCAGGACCCCGGCCTCAATTCTGCGACTCCACCGCAAGATCTACGGATGGATCCCAACAAACACGAGGAAAACAGACACCCAGGCCCTAGTCAGCAGCAGACTCGACTACGGAAACGCCTCCGCACGCCTGATCCGCGACGTCCCACGCCGCAACCACATCACACCCCACCTGAGGAACCTGCACTGGCTCCCAGTCAACAAAAGAATCTTCTTCAAGCTCCTGACCCGCGCACACAAAGCTCTCCACAAAACCGGCCCAGCCTATCTCAACAGTCGGCTCTCCTTCTACGTACCCAACAGGAAACTCCGATCCGCTGACCACACCCTTGCCACGGTCCCACGCATCTGGAGAACTACTTCTGGAGGCAGTTCCTTCTCCCACCAAACCGCCAGGACCTGGAACACCCTCCCCCTCTACCTGCGACAAACTAAAGACCTGCTGACCTTCAGGAGACAACTCAAGACCTGGCTCTTTGACCAATAGCAGAAGCATCCTCCACCCCCCCCAGCGCCTTGAAATCCTCACGGGTATGTAGTGCGCTTTACAAATTATTGATTGATTGATTGATTGCCATATGCTGATTTTCCTGAAAACAATGCACCTAATGTATACATTACAGCAGATACCTTTCCTAGCTAGAGTAATTATACACAAACCAAGTGCATCGTGAAGTGACAGACATTTACTCCTCTAAAGCTCGTTGTAGCTATATGTTTCGGAAGGGTAGAGACCAAATCTATGGTGGTTAGCTGGTCTGTTACGTGAGACTTAAAAAGTGGCAATTAGAGCATGCATATTGTAAACCACAATTACCTAGACACAAATATATGATTGAGTTTGGACACAAGAAGAAGCAAACCAGGTTACACAATTTGAAGGTGAACAGACGTTAAATACTGAATGTGATAAAAGCAAGTTTTTGAAACACTACATATGCCAACTTCAACCTATTAAGTAAGTCAGGAAAGGCTATATAACAGTCAAATATAGGTGCTGTAAAGTGGTTCACTGACAGAATATTGAGCAAAACAATATTGAGGCATGAATACAGAATACAAAAACTGCCTAAACTTAAATAGGTAAGTACAAAAATATCCCCAAAAAACAGATAGTTTACAACATATTAGTTGTATTAAATATCGATTTTTAAATATATATAAATTAAAATATTAAAATTAACACATATTAAATACTAACATTCATTTATAAAAAATAAAATATATTTACATTTATATTTTAACAAATATAACAAATAAACTTACTTTTAAAAATGTAAACACACACACACATATATACATATATGAACATATATATATATATATATATAAAACAAAGAAATAAACTATTTTAAATGATAATATAATTTAAAATGAATGTAAATAATATTACCAAAAATATGTGTATACATATTCAAATATAGCAAAATCCTAAAATAAAAAAAAAAACAAATTTAACTAAAAAATAAATTAAACACACATCTTTACAATTATGTACTAATATTATTGTTATAAAAACTCAAATATACAGTTATACAAATTAAATCAACATAAAATAAATTATTAAACATTAAAATAAATACATATAAATTTCCCACAGCATTAAAAAAGCAAATTTGTAATGCTAAATAAATATAACATTAAGTACTCCCACCTAACACAACACAACAGTGACAATTTGTATTACATCACACAAAACTAAAATGTACTATTATAAGTACAATAAATATACAATTACATACTGCAATTTACTATTCCCACAACAATTAACACACCAATAAAAAATATAATTATGAAAAAAAAAATATTCCCATTCCACTCAGACCAACAGCAGAGAAAGTGTTGGATTGCGGAAGGGTAAAATTTACTATTCCCACTCCAGTCAGTGCAAACAGTAGGGAAAGTGTTGGATTGCAGAGGTGTAAAATTTCTTTTTCCCATGCCAGTCAGTGCAACAGTAAAAAAAATGTTGGATTGTAAAATTAAAAAATATATATTGCCACTACAGTGAGTACTATTCAATTCAATTCAATTCAAATAACTTTATTCGATTGTAAATTTAACAATCATAAAAGCACAATACATGTACAAACATTTCACAAATAAGTTGCATAAAAAAACTTCAGTTTAACAAGAGCTGTCCATTACTTTTGTGTTGTAGGCAAACTGTGTAAACAATAAGAAAAAGATCAACAAGCAGATATTAACAGGTTAAGAATATAAATAATTTATACAAAATTAAAAATCGTTAGGAAGTAGAGCAATAATAACAGCAAAGTTATCCCTCCATACTTTTCCTAAAAGTAATAGCTAGTTTTAGAAAGCTGCATACATATAAAGTGCAGTCGCAATTCAAAAGTTGAAGGAAATAAAGTGCTGGTTTAATCTGTGTAAATTTTAATTTCTTTAAACAGGGCTTTAAGTATAGCCTTCGAGGTACTGAGTAATAAGAACAAACAAATAAAAAGTGCGCCAAATCTTGCGGAGACTTTCCGTCGCAGCCGCAAGCAGGCAGCACTTGTCCACGATGGGACCCTCTTGGTACTGCCAATAGGAGGTGGAACAGATCAAAGCGGAATCTTATCAACAAAAAGCGATCATAGCCAGATATAGGCCATGAGAGATATGGTTCCAAATGTAAACATGTTTTAAGTAGGGCGTGTTTCCTAACACTGCCTTTCACAAACTCGCCCTCCTCTCGGGCAAAGTACCTGGTTGTGAAGAATGCTTTTTTCACGAATGTGACATCAGCTTTGGTTATAGTGGATGGGGAAAGAAACAGGTCTGTCCATCCAAGTTCGGTGAGGCAATCTTTTATGTATTTCAGCCATGGGACCTTAAGTCTACCATCCCAAGTTAGGGCTTCTCTTAGTATCTCGTGTATAAGGGGTATGTTGTTATTCAGCCAAGAGTTCAACCAACAAAGTATGGGATTTGCAGCTAGTCTGTCGCTAAGAAAGGGCACGCCTAGCTCCTCGTGAACCGAGAAGTTTCCAGTGCCCCTAGGCAGCCTTAAAATCTTCTTTAGGAAATTATTTTCTGTTACCTCTAGGTCACGTGTCTGGCTGTAGCCCCAGAGCTCGCTACCGTAACAAGCAATGGCGATGCTCTTTGCTTGATATAATTTAATCAGGGCCACCACCGGGCTGTTGCCCATTTTTCTCGCAAAACCAAGTATGGCTGCGTTAACACGAGTCATTTCGCCCTTTTTTTTTTGGACTGCAGGACCCCAAGATAATTGGTCGTCGAGGAGGACGCCGAGGTACGAGAAAGTGTTAGATATTGGAATTTTTTCCCCATTTATAGTAAAAGAGTTTGGTTTTCGTGAACCCTGGCCAATTTTCATAACAAAGGACTTAGAGTTATTGATGCTAAGGCCTCGAGACTCCATGAAGAGATAAAATGAATTTAGTAGTGTCTGGAGACCATTAGCTGTCCTTGAAATCAGGACAGCATCATCTGCATAAAGCAGAACCGGGACTCCTCTTCGTCCTACATAGGGATAATCCGTACCTGTTCTCAACAGGTAGTCCTCTAGCTCGTTAATATACAGGTTAAAGAGGAATGGGGCCAAGATACACCCTTGTCTGACACCCCGATTAATTCTTATGTCCCCAGTCACTTTCAAATCTTGGGTGTAGCGAACATTTGCTCTTGTATCAGAGTGCAAATCAGCCAATAGATGGATTAGGTTTTGCTCAACACCCATCTTTAGCATGATGTCCCATAATTTACCCCTGTCCACACAATCAAAAGCGGATGATAGGTCCATGAAGGCCATATGAATAGTTCCCTTCCGTGCCAAAGTGTATTTACCTGTAATCAAGTATAGATTCAGGCATTGGGTTATTGTTGAGTGTCCAGGTCTGAATCCATATTGTATTGGAGATAAAATTTTATTCTCGTGAGCCCATGTTGTTAATCTAGTCAGGATTACGCCCCCAACTACCTTTGCTACAGAATTTATCAATGAAATAGGTCTGTAGCATGATGGATTACTACGGTCGCCCTTTTTAAACACGGGAACTATCGTCGAGTGCCCCCACGACTTCGGACAACCCAAAATTGCAGCAGGATTTATTACGTTGGTAAGTACGGGGGCCCAAAGTGAAGAGCAAGATTTAAAAAGATCCGGAGGTAAACCATCCGGGCCTGGTGCCTTATTTCCAGTTAGCCCTTGGATAGCCTTTTCTACCTCGTTGACAAAAAAACACAGAGGGTTCGCCCTTGTCGTTAAAAAATCATGATCTGCTTGTTGGTTATTACTTTTAAAAATTGCACTAAAATGATTAATCCAGTCCTCCTCTGGGATATTGGTTCCTAAGGCAGTATCACTGGGGTTGTCAAAAAGAGGTTTGTTAATGATTTCCCAGAATTTACTGCTATTACCCAGAGTTGAGGGGTCAAGCAAAGATTCCCAGGTAAGGGCCTTAATTTCCTGTTTACGACTGGCAAGTGCTCTTTTATAAGTTGCACGAAGATTTTTAATTAGGCCTGAATCTCTAGGTTTAATTTTCAATGCTTTTCTTAAGTCTTTGCTAGCCTGGGAGCAGGTGTAGTCAAACCATTTAGGGTTATTTCTGGTTAGTCCTTTCGCTGGAACTAGCAGCATAGAACCTACGGTGGACACCACAACCTCAAACATGGTTATGGAGTCTTCAAGGGAGGTGGATGTTGATGCACAAGCCGCAAGTTCCTGGCCACATAACTTATTGATGTCATTATACAGATTTTCATGATTTACTAGATTCCATTTCAGACGACGTTTTCCATTAGTACATTTTAAGGTTCCCCGATCTTCACAATCCCTACGCATTTCAAAGACTCCTCCTCCCAGCTTAATAGTTAAGGGGTTGTGATCACTATAGATATTCGATTGAATGGTAAAACTAGAAGCCTGGGTGGTGAGGCCTACGGATAAAAATATATGGTCTATAAAAGACCCGTAGGCAGAACCTTTAAATGTTGGTACATCATAAACCTTGTCCTCCGATACCAAAGACATAGCTACGAACAAATTATTTTCATTTAGTAAATCATTTAGGAGAAGTCCGCACCTAGTGTGGTTGAAATGAAAACCATTCACATTATTGCATCCCAGAGACCCCATAGGGGTATCACGAGGGTTACCACAAGGGTGCACGTTAAAATCTCCAACTATTAATAAATTACATGACGTTACACCTGCACCTTCTGCCAACATTTCTTTCAAAGACAATATATTACAATCCCCTTGACTGGATGTAGCATTATAAAAATTAATCAAAGTCAGGTCACGTTTACCTCTCTTAAAATCAAGTATTTGGACGTTTCTGTTTGCATGCTGACGATTACATACAAGACAGGAAAGAGCCAAGTTTATAAAAATAGCCAAACCCCCTTTAGCCCTTCCGCTAGCTGAGGGAGTTGCTGGTCTAATAAAGCTTTGATAACCTTCAATATAGGCACTATTATCTTCCAACCATGTTTCTTGGAGACATATGATAGTATATTTTTTAACAAATGCCAACCAAGTAGGATCATTTATTTTATCAGCCAGTCCAGCTATATTCCAGGAGACTAAAGACACGTTATGAGCGTCATATGACTCAGAGCCTAGGATAACATCATTAGAAGAAGGTTCGAGTGAGCAATTTGATTTGTCAACATGTGTAACTCCCGGATTTTCCATGGAGGAGGAATTTGATTCTACAAAATATGGATTAAAGGTTTCAGTCAGATGATGTGATATATTATTGTGCTCATGTTCGACTGGTGCAGGGCTGTCTCTTGGAAGAACTATGTCTGGCTTAACAAAGCTAATAGTAACTAGTTCAGCAGTTAAGGGGGGAAAGATTTCTGCTTGTAATAACCTGGTTTTATCATGGATAGAAGTGTTAAGCTTGAAATCGGTGTATCTGGGTGTGACCGTTGTATCATACTGTCAATCAACCTCCTCCATGTCATTCTGCTCATAAAAAACATCAAATCTATTTGAAATAGGTACATTGTAACCAGTGTCGAGATGTTTATTATGAGAATAATTACGGTAATAATGCATACCGTGTGGGGCCTCCCAGTTTTCAAAATAAGATGTTAAATAGTCACTCTGTCCATGCTCCCCTAATGCATTGGACGTAGACTGATTATAGTTTCTTGTGGTGTGGGGAGCATAACTAGTTGGAATTACGTCATTATGGTATAAGTTACGGATACCGTGATTTGACTCCTGTACTCTAATAGGATTAGGATATAGTTTA
Source organism: Triturus cristatus (assembly GCF_964204655.1). Lineage (NCBI taxonomy): Eukaryota > Metazoa > Chordata > Amphibia > Caudata > Salamandridae > Triturus > Triturus cristatus. The sequence goes on from NC_140590.1 coordinate 354,071,330, forward strand.
TTAGAGCTGTGAACACATGGGGGATAGAAATAACTTAGATCCATGGTGCGGATCAGGCTATTGATCGAGCCTACCCTCCAGCTGGTGATGTGCTTTACTGCACGAGTATCCATAAAAGTAACAACAATGCAGTCGCCCTCGGTAGATTTATATCTTTGACCCACCCAATCAACCCTCCTAACATTGGTGATTTTACCACTAATATGGCGAGGGATCGGTCTATGTGCAGTAAGCCAGTGACTAACTTTATTTTTCAGATCCCCGTATCTCTCAACCTTACCCTTTTCTAGTTGTGGGACACCTATCATTATTATGGTATATGGGTGAGATTCTGGGGGGAGATTAATATGGGTGGGTATTTTATTTTGTTGGCGCATCGGTAAAGGTTGCGCTAGTCGAGTATTAATGGCTGCGTTTTCTATTAATATGGGCCGTTCAGATCCAGCCGAGACAGCAGGTAAGGCAGGAGGTAAACCTTCCGTAGCCCATTCACTGTCTTCATTACCCGCTGATGGGTCGACTAGATTAGTAGATGTAGTCGGGGCCACTATTATTCCGTTGTTTTCACTTAGGTGTAAATTTGGATCAGCGTGGCCTATTTCGCCCATGGAAGCGGGAGGTGACAAAATAGAATCACATATTTCTACGTTGGCAATCTGTATGGATGTTGTCAGAGAATTAGGCATGCTTATAGATTCCTTGCCCAGGGATTTCTCCAGCTTCACAAAGAGTTGTTCAAGTCTACATAATGTATCTCTTATGGGTTGGAGAAGGGAACAAAGTAACTGCTCCAAATCCGTTAACTGTAAATCCTTTAATATACCCATCCTATCAGTTTGACGTGGCTGGTCTGTATGGGTTTTAATGTTCTCGTGTTGTTTTTCCTTAGGATGTAAAGCATCTTGTTTCGAAGAGTTTGGGCTTATATTAGGGGTATTTTTAATTAGTTTGGCCAATCTAAAATTATGCCAAACGTCTTTTGCTGAGGGCTTGTGATTTCCTAACGGCCTGAGCGTTTTCCGCACAATTGATTTGTTTTTTTTACCGTAGCACCGTTTCAACTTTTGGGGGGGGGGTGAGGTGTCTACAAGTACGCTATTAGTTAAGGGAGGGCTATCTAGAAGTGCCTCCCCAGGAGAGTTGAATGGTAAAATACCTGAATGGGATTAGCATAAGTTTTCTCCGCTACTAATGACTGGTACAGGACTTCCATCTGTACCGATCAATGGCAAAGGTGAGTTTGATAGTGTGTTATTTAAGCAACTTTTAGTAGTAGGTAGTCCAGAGAAAGAATGTGCTAAGAGTGAGTCCTCAGTATCTGAGGAGGACTCCAAAGTTATATTATTTGCAGTTGTGTGTAAATCAAGATTTGGAAAGCATAAATCAGGTGTTAATGAAAGACGTCTCTCCGTATTATGAATGGCGTCAGCAACTACGCCTATAGTTTTTTGTAACATTACATCTATTGCAGTAAGTGTTGGTAGTGGTGTGGAGGATACATTTGTATTTCTGGTGGTTGATCTAGTTGCTACCGGGGTCTTTCTTGCTTTAGACATTTTATACAAAGACACCAAAGAAGTATCTGTCACACTAGACAAATAGATGAGTATAGCGCCCCTTTAAAAAAGTGTACGGGCCTTCAACGAACCTCCTATGACCTATCAAAGAGTTACCACAATCACCTCAGAAACTCAGTCCCCACAGAAAAGGTTCGTTACAGGGGGGGTGGCCCGTCCCGTCTCCTTTGGTCCCCTGAGGGCCACAGAGGGCCCGCCCTTTGCCTGGGCTTAGCCCGGCGTTGCCCGCGTGAGTCCCGCGACGCGGGGGAGTTGCTGAGTTTTTAAATGCCTCCTGGCGCGGGAAACGGAATCAGCGGATCTCCGGCCGCACAGGCTGACGGGATTAGTAGTTTGTCCCCGCTCGGCGGCCGCTGTTGGTGCTAGTGGCGGCGGGGGACAAAGAGGCCAGCGGGACGAAGAACACAGGATGAGGCAGGTCACGGTCACAAGCTGCGCACCCACAGGTCAGTAGAAAGGTAGCCCGCTCTGCCGAGGAGTTGCTGAGTTTTTAAATGCCTCCTGGTGCGGGAAACGGAATCAGCGGATCTCCGGCCGCACAGGCTGACAGGATTAGTAGTTTGTCCCCGCTCGGCGGCCGCTGTTGGTGCTAGCGACGGCGGGGGACAAAGAGGCCAGCGGGACGAAGAACACAGGATGAGGCAGGTCACGGTCACAAGCTGCGCACCCACAGGTCAGTAGAAAGGTAGCCCGCTCTGCCGAGGAGTTGCTGAGTTTTTAAATGCCTCCTGGCGCGAGAAACGGAATCAGCAGATCTCCGGCCGCACAGGCTGACGGGATTAGTAGTTTGTCCCCGCTCGGCGGCCGCTGTTGGTGCTAGCGGCGGCGGGGGACAAAGAGGCCAGCAGGACGAAGAACACAGGATGAGGCAGGTCACGGTCACAAGCTGCGCACCCACAGGTCAGTAGAAAGGTAGCCCGCTCTGCCGAGGAGTTGCTGAGTTTTTAAATGCCTCCTGGCGCGGGAAACGGAATCAGCGGATCTCCGGCCGCACAGGCTGATGGGATTAGTAGTTTGTCCCCGCTCGGCGGCCGCTGTTGGTGCTAGCGGCGGCGGGGGACAAAGAGGCCAGCGGGACGAAGAACACAGGATGAGGCAGGTCACGGTCACAAGCTGCGCACCCACAGGTCAGTAGAAAGGTAGCCCGCTCTGCCGAGGAGTTGCTGAGTTTTTAAATGCCTCCTGGCGCAGGAAACGGACTCAGCGGATCTCCGGCCGCACAGGCTGACGGGATTAGTAGTTTGTCCCCGCTCGGCGGCCGCTGTTGGTGCTAGCGGCGGCGGGGGACAAAGAGGCCAGCGGGACGAAGAACACAGGATGAGGCAGGTCACGGTCACAAGCTGCGCACCCACAGGTCAGTAGAAAGGTAGCCCGCTCTGCCGAGGAGTTGCTGAGTTTTTAAATGCCTCCTGGCACGGGAAACGGAATCAGCGGATCTCCGGCCGCACAGGCTGACGGGATTAGTAGTTTGTCCCCGCTCGGCGGCCGCTGTTGGTGCTAGCGGCGGCGGGGGACAAAGAGGCCAGCGGGACGAAGAACACAGGATGAGGCAGGTCACGGTCACAAGCTGCGCACCCACAGGTCAGTAGAAAGGTAGCCCGCTCTGCCGAGGAGTTGCTGAGTTTTTAAATGCCTCCTGGCGTGGGAAACGGAATCAGCGGATCTCCGGCCGCACAGGCTGACGGGATTAGTAGTTTGTCCCCGCTCGGCGGCCGCTGTTGGTGCTAGCGGCGGCGGGGGACAAAGAGGCCAGCGGGACGAAGAACACAGGATGAGGCAGGTCACGGTCACAAGCTGCGCACCCACAGGTCAGTAGAAAGGTAGCCCGCTCTGCCGAGGAGTTGCTGAGTTTTTAAATGCCTCCTGGCGCGGGAAACGGAATCAGCGGATCTCCGGCCGCACAGGCTGACGGGATTAGTAGTTTGTCCCCGCTCGGCGGCCGCTGTTGGTGCTAGCGGCGGCGGGGGACAAAGAGGCCAGCGGGACGAAGAACACAGGATGAGGCAGGTCACGGTCACAAGCTGCGCACCCACAGGTCAGTAGAAAGGTAGCCCCTACTGAGTACTACATTACAGACAAACACAGGGGCATATTCTCAAGGACCAGCGATACCTATCGCAAACGCCAGTTAGAGGCAGTATTTTTATCGTGGCCTAACCCTGAAAACTATCCTATCGCCATATTAGCAGCGTATTAACAAGCCGTCGCTACATGACTATAGTAACAGGGAACGGCTGTGAAAACAGCTGCTAACATCAGCGTGATGGCGATAGGAAATCCTGCGTTAGCAGGCGATACCTAGCGATAGGCCCATTTTGAGTCATTTTAACTTTTTACATGTAACCTTCAGGGGCTTTTAAGATTTACCTGCTAACAATTTGGCATTCTGCTTTACTTTCCTGTGGGGGCTTGCCTCACTTCCTCGGTCTGCCGCGGCTTTGTCGTTTGAAGCCGAGGGAAGTGAGGATTACTGGTCATTCTCTGCTCATTCTCCCAAGACCCTCTTCCAGTTTCGGGGGGTAGGCTGCGCACTAGTTGTTTTCTGACCCAGCCTACTTCAGGACATGCTGGGTTGGACGCACAGTGGGCGCACCGCGGAGCTCCGAAGGCGCGCCAAAGACAAGCACTTCTGCGCCTGTCCACGCCAGATTCACGCTTTCCGACAGGGATTCTGCCCTTTTTTCTGTAAAACAGACTGGAGCTTCTACTTATAGTAAGGAAGAACACCTAGATCTTCAGCAACAGGGAATTCCTTGCTGCCAGCTTGTAGACCTGGAGGTCCTAGCCAAGTCCTTGTCATATGTTTGTCCCTCCTGCAACTTTTGCTTCTCTCAGACAGGCATTGGCACTGCCGCCTTAGAGAGCAACGCTCCCTTTTCCCGTCTTCATGACCTCACATTTCTGGGTTTCCTCATTAATGCGAGATCCTTACTCAAGAATAGGATTACTTTTAGGGACTTTGTATCACTTCATAAGCCTGATTTGGTGTTTGTTACTGAGACGTGGGCAAGGGATTGCTGTGATCTTGTGGAGGCAATTCCCTCTGGATATGCCCTAGCTAGATTCGACAGGGTAGACAGAATGGGAGGGGGTCTAGGCATTCTCTATAAGAATGTATATACCTGCCGTACCGAGTCACTTACTACATCTTCTGACCCGTTCCAGGCACTATATTTTTCAATAAAATTTCATCCAACAGAACGTTTTACTGGTGTCGTGACTTACCGGCAACCCAGATTGAGGTCATCATTCAGCCAGGATTTTAGCAATCTTCTAAAGCCGTAGTTAGTAAGACCCAACCTTACCCTGCTGGGTGATTTCAATTTCCATCTGGATAAAGCTCTATGCAAAGATACCCAAACACTTTTGGAAACCCTGGGTTGCTTTGGCTTATCACAACTGGTCATGAGCCCCACCGATGTGGCAGTACATATATTAGATGGCATTTTTTCTAACAACCGACGGATTAAGGTAGGCGAGCCGATACTTTTCTCCTGGTCAGACCATTATGCCATTCCTTTTAATCTCCAGATTTTGGTTCCAGCCTCTGGTCCCACTATTAACAGGGCAATGGAGAAAAAGAGAAATCTTAGCCTCATTAGCAAGGAGGCTCTTCTCAACATGTTAAAAAACTATTGGGCCCCTGTGCACGCAGATGCTAATTCAGTGGCAGTCGATTTTTTGAATTGGCTGTTAGCAGCCATGGATGGTCTAGCGCCCTTTAAGGAGCACTACACTGCAAGGAAAAAACCTTCTGCCCCATGGTTCTCCGACATACTTAGAAAAAATGAGGCAGTCAAGCAGTAAAGAATTTCGCGTGCAGATCTTGTTCCTGCGGGTAGAGAGATACACAAACAACGCCTGAGGGAATACAAAGCGGCCATTATTGAGGAAAAAGTATTATTTTACTCAAAGGCCACTGAATCCATTAAATCTCCTAGAGAGCTTTTTAATGTTATTAATCTGCTTGTTTCCCCTCCTGTCTTGGACCTGATGGATACCTCTCAGGAGCTCTGAGATAGAATGACGGACTTCTTCCACACTAAAATCATGAATATATAATCCTCGTTGGAAGCTGCTAATGCTAAAAGTGCCCCATTAGTTTCTTCTAATTCCCTCCACCTCTATTCCAACATCCCCGCAGCCACGGAGAAGATACCCATGCTACTTACCTTTCCCCCCTGCCTCCAGGGACCACCTGTTAGGGGGACATCGGGGTCCCCGATGGAGTCATGCCCTTTGAAGATCGTGAAAATAGGAAGGGAAGCTATTGTCCCGCACCTTACCTCAGTACTTAAATTTGGCATGTCAGTAGGGCAGTTCCCCATCCCATGGAAGACTGCGGTGGTTAAACCACTTTTAAAAAAACCTTCTCTGGACTCGGCGGGATTAAAAAACTATTTCCCTTTAACCAGTTCCAGCCAAAATCTTGGCGAAACACTTGAATTCCCACGTCAGTTCCTATTTATGTGAGTACCAGCTGCTCGAGGGCTCGCAGCATGGTTTTAGAAGTAATCACAGCACAGAGACAGCACTAACCTCGGTACTCAATAATATTCATGTTCAGGTTGACGCAGGGCATACCACGCTGTTGGTTCTTCTTGACCTTACAGCAGCCTTTGCTACCCTATCTCCCTTGAGACTGGTGGAACAGCTCAAGGAGACAGGGATTGGGGGGATGGCCCTCAAACTTCTTACCGCCTTCCTCAATGATCGGACACAGATATTGAAAATGGGGCAATTCCACTCGTCCGCCAACCAGCTGTTATGTGGAGTCCTGCAAGGCTTCTCTTCGAGCTCGACCCTTTTTAATATTTATGTTGCTCAACCTGGCAAGGGTTGTAAGATCCTTTGGATTGGAGGTACTGCCCTATGCCGACGACACACACATTATGGTGTCTATCACTCACAGCGTTAGAGAATCTGCTACAAACTTTAAAAATTGGATGCAAGCAGTCTCCTCTTGGATGGTTGAGAACTATCATAAACTTAATGGGGAAGGAACAGAGGTCCTGATTTCCGGAAACCAACAGGATATCTGATCAATCGATTGGTGGCCAGACATGCTTGGTTGCTAGCCTTGTCCTGTATCCCAGGGTAAAAACTCAGGGGTTATTGTGGACAACTCTCTCTCTTTGAATCTGCAGATTAACAGAACAGTGTCCACCTGCTTTGGGATTATCAGGATTCTCAGAAAAATGTCCCACTTTCTTTCCTTCGCCTCCCGTAAACAGGCAGTGATTGCCTTAGTAATGTCCGGGTTGGACTATTGTAATGCCCTTTATCTGGGCATTAACAAGGGCCTTGTCCATCGTCTGCAGCTGGTGCAGAATGCAGCAGCCAGGGTGGTGATGGATCTTCCAAAAGACCACTCAGTCTCTGCTTCCCTCAACAAACTGCATTGACTTCCTTTAAATCAAAGAATTGTGTTTAAAGCCCTATGCCTCACCCATAAGGCCTTTTATAGTGTAGGCCCAGATACTATCAAAGGGTTGTTCCAGTGCTATGTTCCCACCAAGCAGCTGAGATCAGCTGAGATCAGCTAGCAAAAATCTGCTGACAGTTCCAAGGTTCAAGAAGCCTAGATGGGGAGGCAGGGTGATCTCTCGGGACAGATGTCTCATTCTCTCTTCCGCAAGGCTCTGAAGACTTGGCTCTTTACAGAGATATCTGTCTGAGCCTTACTTTATCTCTGTATGACACTTCTGCCTGTAGCGCCTTGAATCCCCTGGGCTAAGTTTGCGCTTTAGAAGTCTAATATTCATTCATTAGCGGCCAGAAAACTCACGCTAGTCAGCCCGACTTGCGTTTCGTTGCCTCTAATGCAAAAAATAGCCTACCAGTCACCCTCCAATATAAAATAGGCATAAAAAATCAATGACATGCAGAATGGAGCAGCCAGGCCCAAGTGCAGCACACACGCCAGCCAACATCCAGGATGACCAGGATGAGAGGCTTGATGCCCCACTGGACCTGCCTCTGGAGCCTGGATGCCTTGCTGGAACTGCGCCTGGAGCCTGGATGCCTTGCTGGACCTGCGTCTGGAGCCTGGATGCCTTGCTGGACCTGTGTCTGGAGCCTGTATGCCTCGCTGGGCCTGCGTTTGGAGCCTGGATGCCTCACTGGACCTGCGTCTGGAGCCTGGATGCCTCGCTGGGCATGCGCCTGGATGCCTTGCTGGACCTGCACCTGGAGCCTGGATGCCTCGCTGGACCTGAGTCTGGAGCCTGGATGCCTCGCTGGGCCTGCGCCTAGAGCCTGAATGCCTTGCTGGACCTGCGTCTGGAGCCTGGATGCCTTGCTGGGCCTGCGCCTGGAGCCTGGATGCCTTGCAGGACCTGCGCCTGGAGCCTGGATGCCTCTCTGGGCCTGCGCCTGGATGCCTCGCTGGACCTGCGCTTGGAGCCTGGATGCCTTGTTGGACCTGCACCTGGAGCCTGGATGCCTCACTGGACCTGTGCCTGGAGCCTGGATGCCTTGCTGGAACTACGTCTGGAGCCTGGATGCCTTGCTGGACCTGCGTCTGGAGCCTGGATGCCTTGCTGGGCCTGTGCATGGAGCCTGGATGCCTCACTGGACCTGCACTTGGAGCCTGGATGCCTCGCTGGACCTGCGTCCGGAGCCTGGATGCCTCACTGGACCGGCGCCTGGAGCCTGGATGCCTTGCTGGACCATAGTCTGGAGTGGGATGTGGAGGAGCTGTGGAGTCGATGAGCCGTGGCAGTAGACATTGAGGTGTGATGATAACCCCTACCTGGTGGAGCAGTCTGGCAGGTCGCATGGTTGCTGACCTGTGTGAGGAGACCGCCTTGCGACCCTTGGAGCTGTTAATGGGAGAAGCGCTCCTGTGCATCAACGTAGTGTGGTCTGCATTGCATACTACGATCCACCACTACACCTGGGTGCACAAAGGGGATTACCAATGCTGTGTGCCGTCTCCCTTCATCACAGGCCCGATGATGTTGGACTGGATGTATGCTGTGGAGGGTGAGGCCCCTGTACTACGCCGAACTTGTGTGGCATGAGAGCTGCAACTTCCCACCTGAGGGGCCCTGCTGCATCGGCTGCATCGGGAGGTCAACCAGCAGACTAGGCGACGACTGCTGTACTCAGCGTAGTGAAATCACACCTGGCTGAGGCTCCTGCTGGCTGAGTCAGAGATTTGGAGAGAGTGCAATGGATTGTGCCACGGTGTCAATGTCCAGGTAAGGAGAAGGTGGGATGCGTAGTGTAGGATAGCCTGGGGGCGAGTTGCTCGGGCCTATCACACTTAGATGACGCACCCCCAGTGATGGCCCTGCCGCAATGGTGAAAGAGCGTTGGCCTACTGCCTCAAGCAGTAGAGAAGAGGAAAAATCGTCACATGAAGATAACTCAATCAATCAAACAATCAGGTGAATTGTAAGCGCGCTACTCACCCGTGAGGGTCTCAAGACGCAGATGGGGGGGTTGCATGTCTGTTAGCCGAAGAGCCAGGTCTTGAGGGTCTTCCTTAAGGTGTTCAGGGAGGGGCGCATCTGATGTCTGCCGGCAGCTCATTCCAGATCTTGGCTGCAATGTGGGAGAGGATCTTCTGCCTGCTCTGACTCTGTGGATGCACAGGGTTTCGGCCAGTGCAAGGTTGGAAGATCAGAGGTTTCCTTTGGGTGCATGGAAGTTGATTCTGTCATTGAGGTATTTGGGTCCGTTGTTGTGTAGGCATTTGTAGGCGTGATTGAGGATTTAGAAGGCGATTCTTTTCTCCATGGGGAGCCAGTGGAGTCTTCGTAGGTGTTGGCTGATGTGTTTGTGCCGGGGGATGCCGAGGATAAGTCTGGCGGCGGTGTTCTGTAATGTCTGGAGTTTGCGGAGTAGGTACTTGTTAATGCCGGAGTAGAGTGCGTTTCCACAGGCCAGTCGGCTGGTGATGAGTGCATGTAGATGTTGAAGAGGGTCGGACTCAGAGAGGACCCCTGTGGGACTCCGCAGGTGATTTATGTGGGATCGGAGAGGAAGGGTGGCAGTCTGATCCTTTGGCTTCTTCAGGTGAGGAATGATCGGAACCAGTCTAGGGCTGTTCGTTGTCTGCCGGCGTCATGTGGCCTGGCAACTAGTGTGCGGTGGGAGATGGTGTTGAAGGCTGCTGAAAGGTCGAGTAGGATGAGGCCTGCAGAGTGGCCTTGGCCCAGGAGGGTTCGGATGTCGTCTGTGGCGGCGAGTAGGGCAGTCTCGGTGCTTAGGTTGCTTTGGAATCTGGATTGGGACCGGTCGAGGATGGCGTTGTCTTTGATGAATCGTGTCAGTTCCCTGTTGTCTATTTTCTCTGGAACTTTGGCGGCAAGGGGGAGGAGCGAGATGGGTCGGTAGTTTTTCAGGTCAGTGGGGTCAGCTGTGGGCATTTTGAGTAGGGGCCTGACTTCTGCGCACTTCCAGTCATCTGGGTAGGTGCCCGTTTTGAAGGTGGTGTTGATGGTGCGTTGTAGTTCGGTTGTGATAGCAGCCGTGGCTCTGTGGTAGATGTGAGGAGGGCAGGGGTCAGTGGGGGCCCCTGACTGGATGCCTTTCATGGTCGAGGTGGTGTCTTTGTCTGTGTCTGGCGCTCAGGTGGAGATGTTGGGCTGACTGGTTTGTCTGGGGTGTCTGGGGTGCGACTGGCCAGCAGTGGCATCAGGTGGATGGTCGGCGAAGTTGTCGTAGCAGTTTTTGATCTTGAAGTGGAAGTAGGTTATAAGCTTATCGCAGAGGTCTTGGGACGGGGTGATGTCTGTGGCTTTGCTGCATGGCTTGGTGAATTACTGAATGACACTGAAGAGTTGTTTGGAGTTGGTGGAGTTGGTGAGGATTTTATTGTGGATGAAGTTCCTCTTGGTGGTTCTGATTGGGTTGTGGTAGTCTGTCATGGTGTCCTTGTAGGTGGTGTAGATTTCGGGTGTCTTGGTGTTTCTCCAGTTCTTCTCCATGCGTCTGCAGGTGTGTCTTGCTGCTTGGAGATCAGTGGTGAACCAGGCGGCTTTCCTGGGATGCTGTTTGTCGGGGTTGCGGAGCAGGGCAAGCTAGTCTGCGCAGTTGGAGATTCCAAGTGTGGAGTTCTCTAGCTGAAAGATTGGCGTCAGGTGCCCAGGTGTGGTTGTCTTGGGTGAGAGTGGAGTTGAGTTGCAAGTCAGTAACCTTGCTCCAGTTCCTTTGTGGTGGGCATGGGGCTGGTCGACAGGGTCGACAGTGAAGTGTACGCAGTGGTGGTCGGTCCATGGCAGTTGTGTGGTGTGGTTGAAGTGGATGCTGTATCCCGCTGCAAAGATAGGGTCGAGGATGTGTCCTGCTCTGTGGGTCAGTGTGGTGACGAGTTGTGTAAGTCTGATGTTGGCGAGATTGTCACAAAGGACGGTGGAGTTGGGGTCTCTGGGGTTGTCGAGGTGGACCTTCAGGTCTTCCACAAGTATGTAGTTCATTGAGGCGATTGCATGGGGTGCAATAAAGTTGGTGATGGTGGTGGTGAAGGGTGTTCGGGGGCCGAGGGGGTCTGTAGACGAGGGTTCCATGGAGTGTGGATTTGGGGCTGGTCTGAATCAGGATGTGCAGGTGTTAGGTGGAGGGGAAGGTTTTGCTGGAGGTGGTGAGGCAGAGGGTGCTCTTGTGGTCGATGGCGAGGCCCCCTCCCGGGTGATTGGGGCGGTCCTTCCTCTAAATCTTGTATCCGTCCTGGATGGTGGTGTTGATGGCATGGGCGGAGGAGGCATTGGTCCAGGTCTCCATGAAGAAGGCATGCTGAGCGAGAGAGAGTCGAATAGGTTCCAGATTTCCACGGCATGTTTGTTCATGGAGCACACGTTGAGGAGGATGCATCTTAGGGTGTCGCCGGTGCAGGCGTCGGCTCTGTTGGAGGCCGGGGTGGTGGTTAAGGTCTGGAGGCAGTGGAGGCAGGAGAACTGCCTGTGTGTCATGTTTGACGAGGCCTGTTGGCAGTCTCAGCGTTTTCTGGGAATGAGTGCGTGCAGGGTGGCTGTTCTGTGGCAGTGGGTGGCTCAAAATCCAGGGTTCCTGGTGCTGATTGCGGTCGGGTCACGGACGGACACAGACGGCCTTGCCTTAGACATAGCTTCAGTGCGCCAGCAGCACGCACGCTACGTGCATCCGCGTAGTGGCTGCTAATTAGTAGGGGAGGGGGGAGGAACGATCAGCTGGGAGTCAGGAACAGGCAAGGAGAGGGGGCGGGTCTGCAGGGGCAGCAGCAGTGGAAAGCGGGGGCTCAGAGAAGCCAAAAAATCTGATTCAAAAGGGAAAAACAAGGGATATCTGACTGATGTAATCATGCTATGTATCCTCAGGGGGTGGGAGGGTGGATAGGACTGCTCCTAACATGGAGCAGGACATGGGCGGATTGGCATGCCCACTCAAGTGCGCAATGACTGTTTGGTTGGCCCATGAAGGCCGCCTAAAGCAGTCATGTACACTTCCATGTTCGCAATGCAGGCTGCATTATAGCCTGCATGGAGAACATGCCCACCCCTCCGGCCCCTGGCTGCATGACTTGTCCCATTGCCAATTAACAATCCCACCGCCGCATCGCTGCATTGTGATTGACTCAGGGAAGGGAGCCTTGCTACCTACTTCCTTTTCCTGGAATCAGATGCAGGAGAGCAGGAGCTACGAAGACATGGGACCTAACTTCGAGGTAACACTTCCCTCATTTACATTTTTGTAACACCCGCTCACACAAACATCCCTGCGTCCATGCCCCATCCAGTGGTATTTCCGGCATTTACCATCTCACAGCCGTCCTTCCCCCCCAGCACTTCTCAATGGAGGCCGCTGTGCGCTCATGCACAGCGGGCATGCCACTCGTGTGCCAAAGACACATACGTAGTTGAGATGCATGTCATGACATCGCATTCCATTCCAATGCATACTAATACTAGGCACATTGCTACAGTAGAGTAGGTATTGCATAGCGGAGACATAAATGTCACTATTCCCACCTCAATGTGTGCAAACCAAAACTAACCTTTGCACCCCAAACTCAACCGTAAACCCTGGAATTCCTTTTTGAGCCCCCAAAACACCCCCCAATTTTCATATTTAACCCAAAAACACACCCCAATTTTCATATTTTAACCCAAAACACACCCCAAATTCCTGATCAGACATCTGAAACCCATACCCACCTGAAAAAGTTTTAATTACCCCATTGCTGACCTCAAAATGTGTTGTAATCAAATGCGATGTAAAGGCACCCGCATTGTCAGAGTTGGGTTGTTAACGATGTACTGCCTGAGGCAACCCATAGGCTATGCCGTTTGCATCTGTCTGCACCTGGACTGTGCTCAGCACCAAGGAGCCTTCCTCTTGGACACTCCACCGCTACAACGCCAGCACCCTCCACACCATCAACCCTGGACGCCACCCCACCTGCCAGGACCAACCTCTGCTCCAGACCGGACATCGCCATCACCATCACTGACGACTGCAGTATCACCCACAAGGAGCACCCTGACCATCAAGGAGGAGGCATTGCCATCACCTACAGAAGCACATTCCAACTGACCATGCAATCTAATGACCCAAGGGTGACAATGGACCACTTCAACTCCCAGATCCAGACCAAGCTCAAGTACATCCTCTGCGTCACCCTCATGTGCAAATCCCCCGGGCCATGGCCCACCATTTTCCAATACCATTGAAGACCTCATTGCGCTCGAGGGTCTCCCATCCACTGACAACATCCTACTCGGTGAGCTCAAGTTCCACCTGGACAACCTCAGTGACCAGAACACCACCCCCTCCTTGGGAAGGTTCCGTACATCAGAAGCAAGCAGCAAGTCACCTCAACAAGCCACATAGCAGGACACACGGTCGAGCAAGTCACCTCCACCAGCGGGAACTTCAACTACAGCCACAACACAGGACTATCCTGGACCAACCATCATAAGTAACATCACGTCTTCACCTTGCCCACCGGACACCACCGCCATCATCGCACCCCCTCGCAGCTGGTTCAAGGCCACCCAAGAATGTCTCGTCAACTCCCTCCGCACCAAACCTCCACCAATGCTTCCAACCGATGACACCGCAGCGCGCAACCACCACTGATGGATCACCAACAGCGCCAACATTCGGGCACCCCTCATGAACAGCACTGCATCAGTGTCTTAAGCCTGCCTGATGGCAGTCGTGAGGGTGACACAGTGCCACAAGGATAGGCTGGTCCCATGCATTGATGGAGTTGCGTCATAGTTGTGACAAGACTACAGCAATGCGTGACTTAAGCGCAGACAGATACGTCAGTATTCCTGACGTATCTGTCATCACTTTTCATGCGTGGGGCCCAGGAATACACACTATCTTATTGATGGTGCGCATTCCTGCACTGTAGTTTTGTCGCAGCACTGCAACATTGCTTGCAGAGCTGTCCAGCACCAAAACCTGCTGGGATGAGTCCCCAAGTGTTATCCCCATTTTTAAGACCAGGTATTTACTGGTCTTAAGTAACTGGCTCTAACTGCAGTTAGAGACAGTTTTTTTGGTCTTCAGAACTTTAGGGATCCCCTTGCAAATATGGAGAAGTGGGTTTTGCGGCCGTTTTTGCACGTGAACCCCTCTTCTGCATATAATTATCGCTAATACAAGTGGCGATCTTTGGAATGGACGTTTTTGCCTAAAAACTGTCGCTAGCGGCTGTTAGCGACAGCTTGGTAATAGGGAGATAAACTATTGCTGCATTAGCGGCAGGAAAGTGCCGCTAACGCGGGAATAACTCCTTGTGAATATCCCCCACATTTCTAGATATCCAAAAACCAATTTTAAAAAACAAGATCAACATTTTATATATTTTAAACTTTGACAACTAACAAAAATTAAAACGTTTCATAAAAATAAAAACATCATAAAATCATTACAAACAATATTACAAATAAATTCAATATTATTTTGTGTATAAAAAAGTATCTTAAAAACACTTTATTAACCCCTTCGCTGCTAGGCCTTTTCCCCCCTGTGCTAAGCCTTTTTTGGGATATTTGGGGAAGTGCGCGCTTAGGCCCCTGTAACCTTTTGACCACATAAGGAATCCATGCCAAATTTGTGTCCTTTTCTTCCAACATCATGGGGATTCTAAAGGTACCCAGGGTTTGTGGATTCCCCGGGAGGGGTCCCAGAAATTAGCCAAAATACAGATAAAAAAAATTTTGGGGGGAAAAATGGGAAAAACAGGCTGCAAATGAAAGCGTCCGGGTTTTTCTCTGCAAAGGGTATCAAAAAAGGGTTTGTGGGGCTGAAATCACTATTTTCACAGCTTTTAGGGAATGACAGACTTTTGTCAGATAACCAACATTTTTTACACTGTTTTGGCATTTTTCTGGGACATAGCCTATTTTTGCTATTTTTGTGCTTTCAACCTCCTTCCAGTTAATGGTAGAAATGGGTTTAAAAGCAATAATGGATCCTGGAAAGCTATACAGTTTTGAAAAGTAGACACAATTCTGAATTCAGCAAGGGGTCATTTGTGTAGACCCATCAAGGTTTCTTTATAGAAATTAACAGTTAAATATTGGAAAAACTGACAATTAGTTGAAAAACACAGCCTTTTATGTCAACGTTTTTACCTGTAACTTCTTCTAATTATGACAGCTCTTTCAAAGCAATGTACCGTTACATCCGCTGGACCTTCCTTGTTGTGGGGATATATAGGACTTGTAGGTTCACCAAGACGAACCCAGAGTCAAATACTGGGCAGCAATTTGCAGTGGTTTTTTATTATGTTACGGGTATATAGCAATTATTGGGGGAAAATGTATACATGGAAAAATCGGTATGAAAGACACCTATGTATTTCTGAAATGGGAACAAACCATATAGTTTAGGAACAGTACATATTAGCATATTTTCGAAATTGGGAATACTCATACTAGCATGAGAATTATCGGTCATTTTTCAAAATGACTTCTTTTTTACACAAAGTCTTTCATTTGGAAGGCAGAAATGCATCAAAAATCAATAGGTAACAACAGTTGCTTTACAAATCTGAATTACCCCAAGTCTCCCAATAAAAATGGTACCTCACTTGTGTGGGTAGGCATAGTGCCCACGACAGGAAATGGCTCAAAACTCAACGTGAACACACCACATTTTCACCATGAAAATGTACCCTTTTTTTGCGAAGTGTCTAGCTGTAGTTTTTTAACACTAGCTCTGCCGGCACCTAGTGAAATGTTGCAAACCTATACATTTTTTAAAACTAGACACCCAGGGGAATCCAGGATGGGGTGACTTGACTGCCTCCCACCAGGGTCTGTTACCCAGAATCCCTTGCAAACCTAAAAAATTGTTTAAAAAAAATATTTTCTCCACATTTCTGTGGTGGAAAGTTCCGGAATCCGCGTGGATCCACAAATTTCCACCCACCCCGCGTTCCCCAAAGTCTTACGAGAAAAACGGTACCTCACTTGTACGGGTCGGCCTAGTGCTCGTGAAGGGAGACGGCGCAAAACGCAATGTGGTCACACCTCAATTTCGCAGTGAAAAATGACCCTTTTTTGGCAAAGTGCCTAGCTGTAGTTTTTGAACCCTAGCTCTGTGGGCACCTTGGGAAACCTAGCAAACCTATACATTTTTGAACACTAGACACCCAGGGGAATCCAGGATGGGGTGACTTGACTGCCTCCCACCAGGGTCTGTTACCCAGAATCCTTTGCAAACCTAAAAAATTGTCAAAAAAACACATTTTCCCCATATTTCTGTGGTGGAAACTTCTGGAATCTGCATAGATCCACAAATTTCCACCCACCCCGCGTTCCCCAAAGTCTTACGAGAAAAATGGTACCTCACTTCTGTGGGTTGGCCTAGTGCCCGCGACAGGAAACGGCACAAAACGCAACGTGGTCCCACCTCAATTTCGCAATGAAAAATGACCCTTTTTTGGCAAAGTGCCTAGCTGTAGTTTTTGAACCCTAGCTCTGCGGGCACCTTGGGAAACCTAGCAAACTTATACATTTCTGGAAACTAGACACCCGGGGGCTTCCAAGGATGTATGGCTTGCGTGGATCCCCCAACGTTTCCTTACCCAGAAACCTCTGCAAACCTCAAATTTTTCACACATTTTGGTGTGGGAAAGTTGTGGCATCACCGGGCTCACTCAAATTTACCACCACCCAGCGTTCCCCCGGTAAAAATGGTGCCTCACTTGTATGGGAGGCCCAAGTACCCGCAACAGGCAAGGGCCCAAAATGTAGTGAGGCGACATCAGAATTGCCTATCACAAAACCACCTGGTTTTGCAAGGGGGGTCACTTGGGTTTCTGGCCCGGTGCTCGGCGGCCATCTAGGGAAACCTACCAAACCCATACATTTCTGAAAACTAGACACCCGGGGGCTTCCAGGGAGGTATGGCTTGCGTGGATCACCCAACGTTTCCTTACCAAGGATCCCCTGCAACCCTCAATTTTAGCTAAAAAAAATCACTTTTTTGACACTTTTTTGTGTGGGAAAGTTGTGGCATCACCGGGCTCACACAAATTTACACCACCCAGCGTTCCCCCAGGTCTTCCGGTAAAAATGGTGCCTCACTTGTGTGGTACACTGCCAGTCAAGCGCAAGTCCACGCACAACACCAGTCAAGCGCCAGTCCAGGCACAATGCCAGTCAAGCTCCAGTTCACGCACACCGCCAGCCAAGCACCAGTCCACGCACACCACCAGCCAAGCACCATTCCACACACACCGCCAGCCAAGCGCCAGTCCACACACACCAACAGCCAAGCGCCAGCCTACACACGCCGCCATCACATTTAGGATTTTTTAAGACAAAAATAAAAACTCAAACAAATCGCAAATAGATACAAATCTAGAAACACAAAATCAGAAACTAAATACTTTGCACTAATGCCAACCTTGAAACACAATCAAACTTTTTAAAGAATACAGACCAGGCAGTTCACTTTACCATTCATTGATGCTCCCAAAAATTATTTTGCGTACGCTCTAAAACAAGCAGGGACACACAGCCCAGGGTTAGAAGGACACTCAGGGCAGTACATACGAGTCTCCTGCCGTGTACCTCTTCGCCAACAGACTCTACAACTCCTACTGGGAAAGTCTTTTGAAGGTGTGGGAGGAATGTGATCAGGAAAGTGGCGATCTTTCAATCTAGCAACATCCTCCACCACTCCAACTCTAGGAACACTTGCCTGTTCCACTAAAACAAGGCTGCCTATTACAGACTCCTGAAACTTAGCAAACGTCATCTTTGACTCAGGGCAAGAATCCTGGAACACAACAAAAGCATTAAAGGTTGCCAAGTGGAGAAGATGGATAGCCAACTTCTTGTACCAAATGTAAACCTTACAAAGAGCAGCGTAAGGTTCCAATCTCTGATCTACTCTGTCAACACCACTCATGTGCCGATTATAGTCTAAAATGCACACAGGTTTGCGCGCTTCAGCAACCTGACCCCAAACAGTCACAGGTGCAGTACTTTCATCATGGATGGTAGTCAGCATGTAGACATCTCTCCTGTCTGAAAACTTCACAGCAAGAAGCTCTTCGCAATGCAACGCACTGCACTGTCCCCGCACAAGCTTTTGACAAACAAGTTCTTTTGGGAAACCTTTACGGTTAGAGCGGATTGTGCCACAAGCAACAGTGTCCACTTTGGCCAATTCCCTGAACAACCGCACGCCAGTGTAGAAGTTATCTACATATAAATGGTGGCCTTTGTTAAAAAATCCTCTACCAAGTTCCCAAACACTTTTCTCAGTCACTCCAAAAGTGGACCGACAACCAGGGGGGTTAATCCTGGATTCCTTACCGGTGTACACCCTGAAATTAGAGACATATCCAGTCCTACTGTCACACAGCATATACAGCTTAATTTTTTAGCGTGCCCGCTTACTAGGAATGTATTGCCTAAAAACCAAGCGGCCCTTGAACAACACCAAAGACTAAGCCACTGCAATTTCTTTCCCAGGAGCATAGATCTCAGAAAATCGATCAACAAAGTGATCAAGGACAGGCCGAATCTTAAAAAGACGGTCACACTCAGGGTGATCTCGTGGCAACGCTAAACCATTATCGACAAAATGCATCATCCGAAGCAGAAGCAAATACCTGTCACGACTCATGACGGCCGGAAAAATAGCAGTTGCCATCAAGGGTCTAGTAGACCAATATGAAGACATTGATGGCTTCCTTAGCAAGCCCATCAAAAAAGTTAGACCCAAGAACTTCTTCATCTCTTCAAGATTTGTGGGAGTCCACCGGGTAGCTCTAGAGTGTGGCTTAAGACTGGCACTGTTGTCCCTCAAAAACTGTTTGGCATACAAATTAGTATGCTCAACAATCTCTGCCAAAAACACATCGTCCATAAACAACTGAACAAAATGTATCGGCAAAAAGTTTTCATCATTCACTCTACACCCTGGAACACCAGTAAAGTCTGGCAATGCCGGCTGCACCATGCCAGGGGCAACCCAGAGGTCATCACTTTCAAAGGGAAGCCTTGGAGTCCCGGCCTGCAGCCCAGATGCCTCTTGCAGCACTACACCAACGGGAAGCCTTGCAGCCCCAGATACCTCTTGCCGCACTACACCAACGGGAAGCCTTGCAGCCGCAGGCTGCAGCTCAGATGCCTCTTGCTGAACTACACCAATGGGAAGCCTTGCAGCCCCAGGCTGCAGCCCAGATGCCTCTTGCCGCACTATCGGCACATCAATCTCCTTCTCTAACACAGGCACTTCATCCGCACTAAGAGTATCTTCATCATCCGATGATTATTGATTCCATATGGAGAGAAAACTCACTGCCAAAATCGTCCCCTGCCTCCTCTGCCTCAGATGCAGAGTCAGTCTCTGAACCATGGTCAGAGGAAGACTCAAAAAGCAAACTAACAACCTGCTGAGCAGTAATTCTGCAGCTAGCCATTATCCTTACTAAGAAAGTAGACTGCACAAACAAGTCAACAACAACCAACACTGTGCAAAACAAGTAAGTAAAGAAATGTGTACCTTTATCACAAAGATCTATATACTCAAAAACTATAGAATTCACTTACAAGAGACAGCTCCACTCACCAGCACCTACTCTGCAGTGACACAGCAAAAACCAACGATATCCCACTAGAAAGAAAAAAAACAAAAAATTACTCACAAGACAACAAAAAAGCACAAATGTAAAAAGTTTTTGACACTCAAAAACCAAACATACTGCTATTATTACACCATTTGCAAAAAACAATTCATGCAGAGAAATGAAACTCATTTACACTGTACAAAAAAGAGTATCTTCATCATCCGATGATTATTGATTCCATATGGAGAGAAAACTCACTGCCAAAATCGTCCCCTGCCTCCTCTGCCTCAGATGCAGAGTCAGTCTCTGAACCATGGTCAGAGGAAGACTCAAAAAGCAAACTAACAACCTGCTGAGCAGTAATTCTGCAGCTAGCCATTATCCTTACTAAGAAAGTAGACTGCACAAACAAGTCAACAACAACCAACACTGTGCAAAACAAGTAAGTAAAGAAATGTGTACCTTTATCACAAAGATCTATATACTCAAAAACTATAGAATTCACTTACAAGAGACAGCTCCACTCACCAGCACCTACTCTGCAGTGACACAGCAAAAACCAACGATATCCCACTAGAAAGAAAAAAAAAAAAATTACTCACAAGACAACAAAAAAGCACAAATGTAAAAAGTTTTTGACACTCAAAAACCAAACATACTGCTATTATTACACCATTTGCAAAAAACAATTCATGCAGAGAAATGAAACTCATTTACACTGTACAAAAAAAAGTCTCTTACCAAACACATGCAATTACACAAACAGCAGAAACACCAGTAATGAAACCGCAAACTGGAAAGAGCAAAAGCCTTCACCTAGAAAAAAAAGAAAAAAAAAAGCTTTACAATTGCAATTCATAAAAAATATAACAATTAACATTATAACATGCTATGTTACTACTCAAATGGTCAATCGGGTTGTGTGCCAGGTGGGGCAGAAAACAGCAGACAGAAAATTGCCCCTTTGCAAAAGTAATAAATCCCTAGTGCCCAGTAGGGTCTTCTGCCTCCCCCCTCCCGCCTAGGGCAGATAGGCCAAAAAAGGGGCAGATCTGTCCCCAGGAAGCAATCACGTTGCTTCCATTACTCACAAAATAAAATCCCTGGAGCCTAGTGGGGTTTTCTGCCCCTCCCGGGGACAGAAAGGGCACAAAAATAGGCCGATCTGCCACCTATCTGCCAGAGGGGCCAGAATACACATATAAACAAATCTGCCCCCTGGAAGTGACCCTTGTTCAAGGGGTTGCTTCCATTTTAATTTAAAAGAAGTCCCTGGTGTCTAGTGGGGTTTTCATTCCCTACCCCCCGGGCAGAAGGCCCAATAAAAATGCAGAATACATTTTTTTTTTTAAATTGCCCCCTGGAAGCGACCCTTGCCAGAGGGGTCACTTCCATTTTTATTTAAACTAATTCCCTGGTGTCTAGTGGGGGTTTCTACCTCCCCTGGGGTCATAAAGGGCAAAAAAGGGGCCGATCTGCCCCCGTGGGGGCAGAATTCCCAATACAAAAAATGGCCCCCGGAAGTGACCCTTGCCCAAGGGGTCACTTCCATCATATTTTTAAAATGTACCCTGGTGTTTAGTGGGGGGTTCTCCCCCCCTTGGGGCAGAAAAGCCCCCAAAACAAGGCGATCTGCCCCCAGGGAAGGCAGAATATCAAAATAAACAAAATTGCCCCCTGGGAAGCGACCCTTGCCCAATTCACGAATAAATCCCTGGGTCTAGTGGGCTTTTCTGCCCCCCCTGGGACCAGAAACGGCAGAGGAAAAGCCCGATCTGCCCCCATGGGGGGCAGAAAAGTCTTAATAAAAAATTGGCCCCCCAGGTAGCGACCCTTGCCCAAGGGGTCGCTTCCTTTTCACAAAATACACATCCCTGGTGTCTAGTGGGGCATTCCTGCTCCACGATCACGACGCTGTGCGCGATCGTGAAGCAGGAATGCCCAGCATTGAGACATCAGGGGAGAGCAAATACTCTTTCCTCTCCCCCGATGCCTCAAGGCATCCTAAAATAGCTCCCCTGCCCCACCGTAGGTAAAACACCTACCTCCTTGCTGGACGCGCTGGAAAGAAAGGATTTCCAGCGCGTCCAGCGCTTCCTGATGATGTCGGCGCGCGCTGTGCACGCTGACGACATGGGGAGGCGTGGGGGGACTCGGGGTGGCAGCGGAAACTCTTCCGCTGCGTTCCCCTCTGTGGGGGCAAGATCGATGCCCCAGAGGGGGGAGCGCCAGCGCTTCCCCCAGGGGCTGTGCTCATGACGGAGCGGTTCCGTCATGATCACAGCCCAACCGATGCTCATGACGGAACCGCTGTAAATTCCACAACCCCCACCTAAAATAAAACAAATTACTAACACAATTAACTTAATTCATATTATTAGAATGAATTAAATAGTTCATATTAGTTAAAAAAACAATGAATTCCAATTAAATAACTTCCAACTCTGCAGACCCATAAATCCCACAACCCACTCATAAACATTTAAAAAAATAAAAGTACACTATTACCATCATTAATGATCAATTAAACAATTAACATTAATTAATGATTAATTATTAATTAACTAAGATTAAATTCAATTACTTCCCACCATCTAGCCCTAAAACCCTGACACACATATTAACATTAAATTAAAAAACATTATTTACAATATTAATATAATTAATTACCAATTAAATAATTATTATTAATTACCAATTTAAAAAATGTAAGTACACCATTAAAATTATTTATTGATTAAATAAATTTCATTTATAAAAAATACACATTTATTTATCATAATTAAATGGCTTCATCAAAATCGGGCAAAGTCAGACTCGTTGCGAGATTGCTGAAACCTCCCGGCGAGAAATCAATTATCAGATTTATTCATAATTGAAGCCTGATTTTGATTAACTTACTTCGAGGACTCCAAATAAAGATACAAGTCCCACAAACATCACATGTCTGTGACGATCGTCTATACATCCAAAATAGCAGGTATCCAATAAAGACTGCCTGAGACCGAAACGTCGACCTAAAACACTTTTTCAAAAATCAACATATATAAGGAAAAGTGTATACAAATGTGATACTGTAGGATCATTGAATTGCTATCAAACTTACTCTTGTTACATTGTATGTGTATATTCACAGTACCCTTTATAAATTCTTTGAAAGATAAAATTCTCTTCTTTATATACACCCGTGTTTGCATACCTTTTGATCATATTTTTTATGATTTGATTGAAGTTCTTATTTATATTTAGCATTGATTTACATTTACCAAACAAAATTAAAAAAATTAATTTACAAATAAGCAATTGATGAAAGCTTATCTCGGAATGAGAGTTTGAAATTTCATGACTGAGTACTTTAAACAAATCCCTTGATGGCACCCTTACCCGTTTATCTATTGTTGTCAGTTCAGCTTCAAATACAGTTTTAAAATTCTGTACTGAATTAGAGCTTGTTCCACTCATAATAGCTTGTGAACTCCTAAGTAGTTTCCTCCTACAATGTATGAGCTATCATTAACACCTTAAATAAATAGCTAATGACTGGTAATGAATGCTATAACTGGTACCTAGAGTAGAAGAGAATGTAGAAATGGGAATAGATGTTGAGAAACAATACATTATCACACAGTATAATAACTTGTTTAGTCATATTTATGCATTTCCCATACTTACCTTTAACACATGGTGCTACCAGTTGTAGGGAAATAACTTTGCTGTTGTGATCAATAAATGTATATTGGGAGCTGTGGGATGAACACCCTACATGGATAGTTTGATTTGAACTTGTTTTAATGGAATCTAAAATACTATCAGATTTTTCGGCCAATTAAACTGTCATCTGAAGAACACTGGGAGATGAACTACATTTTTCAATGCTGAATCTGATTACTAATCTCTGATGGATTAAAACAATATTGACACTGATACTTCACTCTTAGCAGGGTTTTGGTCATCCCACTTCTCCAGGCTATAGGTTGACTTATGGTAGTTGGCACTTGTCTTAATAGGCTTTTGAAGAGGCCTATTCCTATAGGGCAGGGAAAGGTGTCTATTGATACTTGGTAAAATCTTTTACATTTCCCATAACCTAGAGACCATTTACTTCCCCGATCAATTGTATTCTGACAATGTACTATATGACTATTGCGCATGGAGACTGTTTGCTACGTCAACAGCCTCCTTTTCAAGGATGCATTACATACAGCACAATATTGAGTGTCTGTTCATTAGGATTAAAGCAACTCCACCTTCCTTATCCTTTTGGGCCATTACATCTATTCTTTCTTTTGAACAAATCAGGGAGTATGCAACCACAAAATATTATAGTATGGTCCACTTGCTTCTCTTTAGGGCTATACTCAATTTTCCACCAAAACAAGCTCCCTGCAACTGCACCAGACCACACTGCAAGTGTTATGCCTCCTGTACACTTTGATCTTGATTTTCTCATCAGCAGATAAACCTCATTGGGCTTGTTATGTATGTGGAATCCAGATACACTTCCCCTTGACCTTTTGTTGCTTCCTTGTCAGTGTAGAAAGTGAAAACAGTTATATGTACCTTAAAGTATAGTAAATTAAGTATGATAAGAATTCACAAATGTATATTTCCTACAAAAACAAAAATAAAGTCCAGTCTAACTGTCACCATCTACTGCAAACAACCATTGGCAAAGCCAATACGTGTTGCCCTTAACAGGTGAGGGTTAAATATTGGCCTCACCAATGCTTTTCTATTTTTTTCTGCAGACTCGTCTCCTGCTAAGTGCGGCCAGGCCTAATGTTTCCTCTTATGCCTGCCACACATTTTTATTTTACTGTTCTGAAATTGACGTCGTAACCATATAATAGATTTAAGTCCAAATGGCAACCTCTGCTTTGAGTCTCCTGTGCTTAAACAGAGGCCATCTTTTTTTTGTTTTGTTCTCATTGTGCAATGTTAATGGAAAGGGTGCGACAGGAGCCCCTGTCCTATCCTGTCCGGTCTGGTTTGTGCTACGTTACTCCTTTGTAGTTTGTAGTTTGGGTCTGGGGTTGGAGATAGGAGATTTCGACCTATACATTGGAGGTGCCCCCTTGTTACCCAACCATAACTTGGCGTGTTTTTGGGGGAAGCTAGTCTTTATGACTACTCGTTCAAGCCCATTGCTTGAGTGCCATTGCTTAATCATTGGACTTATGCTTCAGGCGGTATTTAGTTAGGATTGTTCAAGTCTTCCCAAATACTCCAGAATTTATGCCTCTTGCTTACCCTCCCACGTTTGTCTAAATTATACACTCTTAATTTTGAGGCTCGCCATTCTCTAAGAGTTGGAGGAACTGGTTTCACCCATTTTATACAAATTTCTCTACTGGCCAATAATATTAATAAAAAGAGTAGCTTAACTCGCTCTTTGTCTAGATTCTGGTAATTCATACTGCTATGATCTATCCCAAAGATAACAAGTTGTATGCTTACCTCTACGGGTTGTCCTAGGAGGAACTGTTAGAGCTGGGGGCACTGCTCAAACATGTGGAGGTCGTCCGCTCTTTCCTCCCCACACTTTGGACAGCATCTCACCATTTGCTTGTTGATCTTAGACAGCTTTTTCGGAGACCAGTACATTCTGTGGCTAGTAAAAAGGTGATTTTTTTCAAAGGAGCGGATTTATCTACACGCCAGCATGCAGCCATTGATACTTGCCATAAGTGTGGTATATCCAGCGTCGGCAGCTCCTTCCCCCATATCTCAATTGGAATCAAGAATTCTTCTTCCCCAGCCTGAATAAGAGCCCAGTACCAACATGAGATTTCTTTTTTAGGGGACTTATTCTCCTGAAATAGCTTTTCAATTTCCTTGGTTCCTGTTACCTCTTCCCCAAGGATTTTGACCTAGTTCTTTAGCTGATAGTACTTACATTTTGTGATGCTACCTTTGGTTTTGTTTACCAGGACTTCCCAACTGACGATTGAATCTTGCTCAATGAGATCGCCCCATTTGTTCATTCCTCCCTCTTTTAGGGGAATCGCTAATCTGTCTTTGAGGCATTCTGGGGTGCCAGGCGAGTTCCAAATTGGAGCAAAGTCACTGTAGGAGGGGATTTTTAGTGTACTCCCTATCTGGTACCATGATTTCGTGGCTGATTGGAGGGTCTTCAGTCTTATCTTTTTGAAGAATTTGGGATGCCCATATTTGTACAGAAAGTGATTGTCACCCTTCTTGATTAACGCTTGCATATCTTCTGGGTATGCCTCATATCTGCCCAGTAATATTCTTGAGTATTTAAATTGGAATGCCTTGCAATACACCCACATGTCCGGACTTGCTATTTCACCCTGGGCTTTTTTCCTTCTCATTTTTCTCCAGGCGATTCTTGCCCCCTTTGTGGCTTAAATAAAACTGTTTAGTTCACCTTGTAACTTTTTTAACCTTTCTTTTTTGTATTCAAGAGGTATAGCTCTAAAGATATAGGTAAATTTCAGTACGATTGACATCTTGATTATGTTGGATTTCCCCATAAAAGTTAGCGGGAGCCCACCACAGGCTTTGAGGAGCTTTCTAACTTCCCCTAAAATTCTCTGAAAATTCACATTCAATATTTTTTGTAAGTCTTTTACCAGCTCTCTATCGAGATATTTTATTTGTTCCTTTACCAGTGGAATAATAATAGCACAGGGTGGGGAACAAGTTAGGGAAAAAAAGAAAAAAGTCCAAGTTGTGCAAGGTTAAGGAGGACAGAACATGGAAAGTTGTGGTGGCAGGAGTAGGGGTCCCCCAAGAAGGCCAAAAAAAAGAAAACCCTAAAAAATGATGAAAATAAATATACTTACATGGAATGTAAATGGTCTAAGAATAAAAAGACAGAGACGGAAAATTATGGAATACCAGAAGGCTGCAGATTGTGATATAATAATCCTACAAGAGACTCACCTCTTACAAGAAGAATGGGCAGAATTAATCAAATACAAAAAATAGGTGGATGCCTACATCTGTACAAATCAACAATGCCTCACTAAAGGAGTGGCGATCATAAAGGCAAGAATTGAGACAGCCCATGTGGATTCGAAAGGGAGATGGGCAATAGCCAACGTAAAGATACACAATATATCATACACAATAGTAGGTTACTATGGACCAAATATAGACTATCCCACACCACTCCAGAAACCTTACTCTCAGTTACTGAATACCCGGTACCCCATAATATTGGGAGGCGATTTTAATATAATCTTAAACCCAGAGCTGGATCGTCTTCCGGCTAGAAACAGAATGAATCTATCAAAAATGAGAGAATGGGTGGGAATATGCACTAAAGACCTGGGGATTACAGATATCTGGAAAGAGAAGGGCGATAAGAGCAGACGCTTTACTTTTCAACATAAGAAACACAACCATGCGTCAAGTCATTGTTCAGTTTACAGAAGACACTGAACTCATTAAGCTATGCCATTACACAGGACACTGGGGTCAGACTCTATTGTCTGAATAAATGTAAAAATCTATTTTACGTTAACATTTTCACAAACGAGGCAAGGAAAGAAGCAAAATTTCATACTGACCGATAGGCTCAAAAATGTAAACAATAGAGTTGATGGAAATGCTATTTTCAGTCAGCACAAATTGGAATGTACTTGTTGCCTGTGGGCACCAAGAAACTGAAATATGCATTCCCATTTCCTAGGATCTGTATCTCCTCATGTAAATATAAAACTTATTGTGATGTTCCTTCTGCATCAAGGCTCAAAATAGCTGCTGCCGTATGCATTGCTTTTAGGACTACTGGCACATTCAGGGTGGGGCTAGGCAATTGCATTAGAGAGGAGGGGGGGAATAGGATTCAGGGAGAGCAAAGGGATAGTTGGGGGAGAGGAAAGAGAGGAACTTAGAATGGATGAGAAAAGAATAATAGGATAAAGAGTGAGTGCAGAGTAGGTAAGCGGGAGGAAACAAGGAGGTAGGAGAAAAAACTGGGAGTGCCTGCATTCAGAGCAATCGACTGATGACTTTGAGATAATAGTGCTCGGAGGCTGTAATTAAAACCTACTGAGGTTACAAAATGAGACAAGGTAGTACTAAGGAGGGACTACTAAGCCTTTTGACCAATAAACAGCCACAGTTTACAGCGGACAATGACACAAGCCAATGAAAAATGTGTGCGGAGAGTGGGGGGAGCGTCAATCCCTACCTCAATACAGCATGCCTCGCAGAGAAGCGCATGCGCTTCCCAGGTTTGACCTAAGAAGGTACATATAGTAACCAACAGATTCAAAGATTTTGCCCTTCTCATAACCGGAGGTCCATAGCAATGCATTGGAAGACGCACACTCTCCCAAACGTGAAACATTGGTGCGCAGCAACCAACAAGTTGGGCAGGGCCAAGGCAATGACTTTGCGGTGTGAGGAAGTGCGAGGATTGAGGTGTACTCCCATTGCGGTAATGTGGGAGGGAGTATTGCATGAACTCCAGTTCAAAGACACCCTAGCGGCCTAGTTGGGAAGCCTCTCGCTACTGATCACTGACACTACTTGTGTCTGGTATGCAAAGTGTGTCTGGTGTCCTTCACATAGTGCTCCTGAGACTCTCTACTCAAGGGGATGGAGGGGGTTCAGTCTACATTACTCTCGGAATGTATCTGTGAGTTGTTCTGCGAGGTGAGAGGGGGTTTGGATCTGCACACTGCCTGCTGCTCCACAATGGGAAGATAATGTGGAGATATGACTACTGATATTATTATGTGGATAAGTGACCAGCTGACTGGTGCAGACAATGTATGGAACTTGCTGATGTGATATGATAGTTGTTAATGTTCTAAACATATTATACTGAACCGACTGCTCCTTACCAAATCCCGTCAGTACCAGGTAATGTCCAATACATGACTATACTTCAAACACCCCTATGATGTAACACATGTGTTGTACTGGAAAACTAATGAAGGATGGTCCCCCCAAAAAAATCACAAGTTCAAATGGTGGCGGGCCCACTCAGTCATTCATCCCTCTGAGGTCAATTAATTGAGCATGACTGAGTTGGGTAGCAATAAAGATTTGGAATTTGTCAATAACACCAAGAGAGCCCCTCCGGGTGTACACTACACCTGCTATGCTATGTTGGGTATTAACTGTCCCAAACACCATGGTCTTATTAGGCATCAAATATAGTGCCATTATAATCTTCCTCCTCATCCTGACACATGTATCCTTGGAACACCAGAAGTAATCTCTGACTAGGTCTATGTATTTCCGCATAAGCTCCTGTTTACTAGTTTCCTGCAAAAACTCACTGCGCCTCGGCCCTATACACCATAAAACTCCACTATATTTACAGTCATTATCACATTCCAGATTCATTATAATCAAAATCATTTTTATCACCTTATTTTCTTGTTTAGCAATCAATTGGGCATCATGTGCTCGCTTAAAAAGCGATACAACTGGCAACACACAGGGGCCGAATCCGATCTGGGTCGGAAGGCACTCCGACCGAGCCGGATCCGGAGTATTTTCCGACCGAGCCGAAGTCCTGCAGTATGACCGAGCGAGTACGATGCGGCCATATGCTGCCGGACTCGGCTCAGTCGGACTCCCATAGAAGTCAATGGGAGCCATTCGTACAATGCGTACATGGGCTCCCATTGACTGAATGGGCACGTCGCGGACAAGTGCGCACCCCTACAGTGGGTACCCGTTGGTGCCATCCGCACCATACATGCCTGTGTTGGGGAGACCCATGGGTCTCCCCCTGTGTCCGAGTCATAGGGCTGCGGGTGACAGGGGGTCTGACGCGGACCCCCAAAGGCAACCACCCGGACAATTAGCTAGCTGGACACTCTGGCTTGCACAGGCTGTCTGACGTGTGCATCGTACTGGCTCGGTCGTGAATCGCATCCATTGCACGCCACGGTTAACTTACGACCGAGACGTACGGAGCGGTTCGGACCCAGAAACTAATCGGTCGGTGACTTTCATGTAGCTCGCATCGTACTTACTCGCTCGTACAGCTGTACGAGTCGGCCAGAAAACACGCGTACGGCTTGTAGTTTTTCCGGCCGGATCGTGTTCAGTGCCCTTCCGACCCGATTCGGATCCGGCCCCATAGTCGTCAAAGTCACGAGCGTTCTTCAAATTCATTCCTCTAAGCATTCTTCTCGGAAAGGCAGGCCAAAAAATACAATGCATTGCAATCAGAGCGACCAGCGAACATAAGGTGCACATTTGTTTTCCATAACGGGCATTAATATCCACGCTCTTTGAGGTTTGATGATGACAGCTTTTCCAGTGGTGACACGTGGACACTTAGACAGCGAGACAAAGGTCTTTCCTTCCCCCTTATTTTCTGGTGTTTCTATACACTTTCTGATAATTTCAAAACATCTTTGGAAAATTTGCAAACTGTCCGAAATCTGTAGGAAACCAACAAATCTGCATTTTCTGCATAAAGGTTTTCGCTGCAGGTGTGGACTATCCATAGTGAAGAGACGCTGATCTGTCATACTTCCTGTTCTTGCAATGCATTTGTGCCTAAAGGAAGGATCGTGTTTTCAGTAAGCCACTTCCTTGGTTTCACCCCGGGCATTCCAATTTTCCTTTACAGTAAGATCCCCAGGACTGGTAATAAGGACTCTTTTGTAATAATGAATCGTCTGTAGAGTGATTGGGTGGGTACTAGGGTGCCTGCCTACATCGTCGGGGTCAGGATACTAGGTTTTTAGAATTAGGCATTCATTTCACGTGCTGGTGAAGGTGCATTATGGGAATTGTAGTCACGAGTTGCTTCGACTAAACCAATTGGGCTGACTCACCTAATGACAATGATTTGAAGAGAATGGGATGGCCTGGAATCATAGTGCCCTGACATCATGGAGTTAGGAGGTAACACACCTAAAAAATAAAATCTTGTACCACGGAAATCGGAGAAGGGGCACAATGCTCTCCACCCTGCTAGTGAACGGCAAATGTCTGCTGCTCATCTTTGACCTGAGTTTTGTGTGTTTTTTTTTTAGCTTTAGTGATGGAGCCACATTTTTGCTTTTAAGTAGACATCGTGAGAGACCCAGATATTATCATCAAGAGTCTTCAGCACGACACTTCGAGTGAAAGGGTTAAAGTTCGCCAAATGTGCTGAGGTTTAGAGGAGCAGAGAGAGAGAAACCAGAGGGGCGGGCGGGGAGTGGGAGGGGAGAAATACTGAACAAGGCGTGTTGAGGAGGAAAGAGGGAGGAATATGGATGGAGAAATGCGCATTTCAGGGCAAATCCCTTAATCAACAGTACCTGAAAAGTGAATGAACAGAGAGCAAGTGGATAGCATTTCTTTTTTCATGCAGTGTCCCGGGGTCTCACCTGCATGCTGGTGGGCCAGCTCTGTGGTATCCTTCTGGTTGTGAAGCAGAGTCACGTTCGCAGTACCTGAATGTACACAGTCAGGGCTGCCAGCACCAGCGCTTCCCACAGTAGCAGGGAGCTAAGCCAAGCCATGCTGCAGCCAAAGACGACTTGGGGTGTTCAGTGCACCATCTGCAGTGCGCGCTGCTGACTCCCTGCTCCTGGCACGAGACGCAAAGAGTGGCAGAGAACGGGTGCTCCGCACACACGTGCTCTCAATAACACAGGCAGCCTGGAGGCGGAACTAAAGTTTAAATTGCACAAGTTACCACCCACCTCCTCCCGCCTGTCGTAGAAGAGTGGCAAGACACTGTAGCTGCAGTCAGCGCTATGTTGGAAGGGCACGGCTTCAGTTAGTGTCCTTAAATGCCAGGATAATAGCAATTATTACCTCCCCTTAGTCTCGTATTTTTTGTAGCCTAGCGACGGTAGGATCAAGCAAGTTTGCACTATATAAAATTGCCCCACAAAAAAAGCAGTGTACTGGCGGGTCAAGTTTGCACTATATAAAATTGCACCAAAAAAAACAGTGTTGGGTGAGCGCTGCCTACCAAGGCCCTTAAGGTAGAAGACACTAGACACCTAGCTTCTCCAATTCAGCAATGCTCATAGACTGGTTGGGCTGCAACCATGATGGCAGCTCGGTGTATTTGCAAACAAGCCCAATTACCTTAAAAAGAAAGCCCAAAATAAAACAAATCGTACCAAAAGACGCCCATTTGCCGTGGAAATCGAAAAATTTAAAAAGGCTAAATTAATACAATAAAAAGAGGGGGAGGCACAGTGCATGAGGCAGCACCAACACAACTGGAGCAGTAAAAGGACATGGTAGGGAGGTATGCAATATTTACATGTAAGCAGCCATGGCGCCAAAGCTGAACACAGGCAGACAGTAACAGACCAGAAAACCAAGAAATATAAGAGTCCCCCCTCAGAACACATAAAGACCAATAGCGGAATGAGACAGTAGTTAGTCCCTGCTGCCTGGGAGGAACTGAAGGGAAAAAGGAGGGACAAACAGGCAGGACTGACCACTAGCAAGCAAGGATTTTTAACGGACACTGAAACAAACAAATCAAAAGTAGGGGGCTGGCTTTAAGCCAAAATGAGAAATTGCAACAGGTCTCGAATGCTCGACCTAAAACGTGAGGAAAGGCAACAATAAGAGCAAGGCTACCAAGATTGACACAAAAAGCCATCTAATTTGCAGCAGTGAAGTATTGCATACACTGCTATCTGCGACAGACTGATGGAGCTGCCTGTTGCAAGACAGGAAAAAGAAAACGGAAAAGGGGCTTTTATAGACATGTATCGCAAGCAGTGGCGGGCAGTAATTTTAGGAGGGAGGGTGTCGATGGGACACACGCACACATGCACACTCTCACTCACACCCATGCATTAACACATGTGCGCACACACACATCCATACACAACACTCGCTACCATAAATTGATACCTATATGCACGCATGCATGCACACAGGTGTCAATCATTAATTAAAGCAAAAATTCACACTTACCTGCAGCTCTGCCTCTGCGGTCCCAGGTGGGTTGGGATTGCTACCTTATCCCATTGGCTGACCGACAGTAAGCCAATAAGGGGAGGCAGTTGTCCCTACTCATTACAGAGTGGGATTGGGTTAGTGAGAATTGCTGACCATACCCAACTTTGCGATGTGGTGTCACTGATTAACACTAGGCCTTGGCACTTCAGGGCTTAAATGTGAAGCGCCCAGGCCTGAGGCAATCAGTGATGTTCCCCCTCATCATGAGGGAGAGGGTCTTGAGGACCTTTGCTGGGTTAAGTGGGTCATGCCAACAGGAGCTGCGACATCTTCAGCCCAGAAAAAGTTCAGCTTAGGCTACCAGGAGCCTGCACATTTAGTGCATGTCTAGCTCTTGGCTGCTTAACCTGAAAATAAAGAGTGTTTGTCATGTTGACCTTTGTTCAGCCTAACAGATACTCTTCTTGATGGGCAAAAGGTGAGGGAAGCATGTCCCCTCAGCACATATGGACGGGCTGCAGCTGATGGGAAACACTGGCTAATAAAAGCACTGTACAGCTGAAAAGCACACCTTTTTTTAAAAATGGCACTTTATTAAAATATGACAATGAAACACTGGCTGCTTGTCTTAGTTATAATTAGTCAATTTGCTATTATTAGCCCAAAAAGGTGCTTTGCACCATGAACTGAGTAAACAATACATTTTTATTTTTTTAAAGCTTTATATATTGCAAACTTGGTTGAGGACATTAATGTATTTTGCATGTGAAGCAGGCATACAAGAATACATTATTTGCCCAGAATCAAAAAATGTTGAGCCATAGCCTGGATTTGATGGTTTCCCAGTTCCAAGGTGTGCGACTTTAGCTGTTAGGCCACATCTTCTTCAGTTTTATGTGCATCTATAGCAGACACAGGCCTCACATGAAAGGTGCACGCACATGTTGCCACATTTTATTTCAAAACCAGCACTTTATAGAAGAATCCCAAAAGGGCACACTAGCAAGTGATTATCGTAATAAAAAGGTATTTTCTTAATATTAGTGAGAGCTGCTGCCTTACTTAACAAATATTGTATAAGTACATACAACATAGAAGTTTTATGGACCTATGTGGCATACACTGGCCAAACATACATGGTGCACTGTAACAAGCACTTTAATTCAATATGTAAAAGATTGAACACTAGCAGATAGTTGTAAAAAAAATTGTTTGTTATGAGCCAAAAAATATTTAAAAGAGCAGCACAAAATGCCCTCAAATCATGCACACAAACTAAATTATGTACACAATTCGTAACCCCACAACCAAATTAAATGCTACATCTGCAGAAAGCACTTTATAAACTATGAAGGGGATAGAATGCGAACACAGTGTAACTCTGCAAAATGAGGTGCACAACATGGCTCACGTTACAGCATCGCTTAAAACAAATGAACCTGAAGAAATACTCAATAGTTATCTTAATGTGTGTGATGTGACCTAATGACATAAAAGTCATGTAAAAAGTGAATAATCTCAGCAAGATAATTGTAAATAACAGCACGTTCACCTAATATAAAATACTTTGTCAGAGCAGACAGCAGAAAAAGGGCAGAGGAGCAATGTAACAATGAATGATTTCTGTAAATGTGACACTAGAGCATAGTCACTAAGCCTAGTCCCTGACATCTACAAATACATTGGCAGGCCATTGGTATGTTATGTTAGCATCACTTAGTATAGTGCAGCGAAACATCACTGGAGAAATATCTTGGTGCTTCTGTTGAAGTATGACTAGCGAAAACTAACAAAAACAGCCAAATGTTTTGCAGTTTTTTAAACTTTCCTAGTTCTGTTGTCAAATGCATTGGTAGGGGAGGTTTATTCCAGTAGAAGGGAGCCAGGTAGGAGAAAGACCTCCAATCAAATCTAGAGGTACGGATCCATGGAGTTTGAAGTAGGACTTTGTCTGTGGATCTCAGCAATCTGGTTGGGTGATAGTCTCTGAGTCTATTTTGGAGGTAGTTTGGGGCATTTCTTTTTAGGGTTTTATAGGTAAGGCAGCAGATCTAAAAGGTTAGCCTTTTCCTGATAGGTAACCAATGCAGAGGGAGAACCAGATGGGAGATTGCACACAAATCTGGCTGCAACACTCTGCACCACCTACAGTTTAGACAGTAAGTTCTCATTGACACCAACAAGTAGAGCATTTCCATAGATGAGAAAACTTGTGATTGAGGCTTGAACTAGGGTTTTCCTAGAGGTAGAGGGGAACCAAGGAAATTCATTTTTCAACAATCTATTGGTGGCAAAACAAGTTCCACAGAGGGTTGATACATGTTCTTTCATGGACAAAGAAGTGTGCATCTTAACACAGAGATTTTTAACTACTTGATTTGGTGATATGCAGATCTGTCAAGTTAGCAGATACCACAAGCTACTAACCTTTCGGAACAAACCCGCAGGGGCTATGCTAGATACCCACCTCCCCCATGCACAGACTCCCAGAGGGAAGACAAAACCAATCCCCTGTAATTCTGCCCACAGGGGAAAAGGGATAGGGATAAAATAGAAAACTCTTGGGGGTTGCACAAGAAGACCTTGCCTGCTCGCCTTTCCTGTTACAGGTACACACAACAACAGAAGATATTCAATACTGTCCCTCTTGCCTTGGAGGGATCAGACATTCAGGACGCAAGTACCCTCTAGTATATCCCTCTGACTCCACCCAGGATAGAGAGAGCCATTACAAGTACACAGTCACGGATACAGAAGATTTGAGGCCTGCTTGAATGTCAATATTGTTCCAACAGCTTCAAGGATTAGATCTCGTTAGCCTCCTGTTGCATCATAGAGACGGGAGATCGTATTGACAGAGTAAAAAATTAATAATAAAGAATACTACTTCCTCTACTACAGGTGGAGGGAACGGATGACAAAACAGCTCTCTGTATGTGTCAACATACTCCAATGAACGGGGTTCAATACGCACACCTCGTACATGATAAAACACAAAACCAAAGAGGAAACAAAACAACTGAAGGTCACTCACTGCAGCTCTCCGGGCATGCAGGTGAAAGCAGAACTAAAGAAAGGTAATGTTCTCTTGCGGAACACTCAGGGTGCCGGACAGATACTTGCCGGAATGCGTCATCAGTACTTGCCTTCTGGGTTGTTACCCAGCACTACGGGGATCCGGACAGTGCTGCTGAAGGAAAGGGAAACACCGGTTCCCTCAAGGCGTGGGCCAAACACAGTGTCAGTCCGCTGAATGGAAAGTGGATATGAAGGAAGCGGGAGAGAAAGTATGTGCGAAAACAAACAGAACTTCTCCCGCCCTGGCTAGGAAAGATCAGGATGAAAACAAACTAGGGCAGCAGGTCCGGAAGCAAAGTTGATTGACAAGCACTGACCCACTCACATCAATGAGTTTAAATATGCTGAGCTACTCCTCCTCTATTGGAAACCCTGGAACACAGCAGAGGTGCCTATTGAGATCCGTAGTCCCGAACTCACACATCCCCAGTCGCCATTCACACATGCTCACCATGCCGCCCGCTATGGTACAATAGGACAGGAGCATGAGGTGCAGGGAAGCGGCCATTGCTAGAGACAACCATGACAGTATCCCTCCCTAAAGACCGCCATCTCGGCAGTCGACCAGGCTTCGAGGGGTGAGCAGCAGGAAAATTACTTAAAAAGACAGGACAATTCCAATTAACCACCTGTTCCATGTCTGATCCTCAGGACCATAACCCTTCCAGTCCACCAGGTACAATATCCACCCCCTGCTTATCCTCGAATCCAGAATCTTGTGCACCTCATACTCTGCCTCACCTTCTCTGTCTAGTGGTGGCGGTTTCTCAGGAATTCTTGAGTGTGGCGAGCAGGGATGCAATAGAGATACATGAAGCACAGGGTGGATATACCGGGATGAAGGAAGGAACAACTTCATGGCTACAGGGTTGATGACTTTAACAATCATATAGGGTCCTACATATTGTGATTTCAGCTTGTCTACCCCTCTCAGATGTAGATTCCTAGTGGCAAGCCAGACCCTATCTCCCTCTTGGTATGCAGGTTCTGGGGTGCGTTTCTTGTCTGCGAACCACTTATATGTATCTCGTGCCTTAGACAAATGGTTCTTTACATTTATTAGAACCACACAGAGATGCGCATGATGCTTCTGTATAGAGGGGTGTTTAGCGGCAATCGGCCACTCAAAGGTTAGTAGATTAGGATAATGTCCATATAAAGAATAGAAAGGGGAACATTCTATTGTAGCATGTTCCGAATTGTTATATGCAAACTCAGCTGTCCATAACAGGATGCTCCATTCTGTGGCGTGTTGTATTGTGAAACATCTTAAATACTGTTCTAAGGTTTGATTTAACAGTTTGGTCTTGCCGTCTGTTTGTGGGTGGTAACTAGTGTACAGATGTGCATCTACCTTCATTATTTTACATACTTCTTGCCAGAACCTAGAGGTGAACTGACTGCCCCTGTCAGTAATGATCACTGCCGGTATGCCATGTGCTTTTACGATGTGTTGTACAAAGGTGGTAGCTAGTTCAGGAGACATGGGGATTCTCTTCATCAGAATAAAATGACACATCTTGGTCAAATGATCCAGTACCACAAGTCCATCACTGGGTGGCATCTCCACAATGAAGTCCATTGATGTTGTATGCCAGAGACTGGGGGGAACAGGAATGGGTCGAAGTAGTCCTGTCGGTTTGGTATGGTTGGCCATTCCTTGAGCGCAGATTGCATAATCCTTAATGTAGTTCTTAGTGGTGTGCCTCAACGCAGGCCGCCAGAAGTACCTTTCGGTGGCTATTGTTTTATATAGACCCATGTGTCCTCCCAACAGAGAATCATGATCCCACTGCAATACACCGGTTTGTAGATCGAAGCTAGGAACATACAAGACTTGCCGGTGGTATAACAGATCATCCTGTTCACTTCTGTCTTCTGGTTCTTCGAGTATCCAGGCCTGTTTGCCCAAAGATTCTAAGCATAGTTTTAGGTCTTCCCAAAAATCCTCAGATGTTACTAAGGCTATTTCTTTGTCCTGAAAAGAGGCGCTTTGTAGGATAGATGGAGGATCAGTCTTTGGGTTTTCTTCTGTTGGTCCTTGAGGATCCTGTCTGGACAGTGCATCAGCCTTGCAGTTTTGAGATCCTGGCCTGTATTTGATGCAAAAATCATAATCAGAGAAAAACAGAGACCAATGCAACTGTCTGGGTGGCGAGGGTTCTTGCTGTTTTCAGGAACAACAGATCACGATGACCAATGTAGATCTGAACAGTATGCTTTGCTCCAAGAAGATAGTGCCTCCATTTCTTGCAACTTCCCTTATAGCTAACAGTTCCTTATCTGTTATGTTGTAGTTTATTTTGCATGGAGTGAGCTTCTTAGAGTACAATGCCACAGGATGCAGTTGACCTGTCTCAGGATGTCGTTGGGACAACACTCCTCCTAGGTTATGATGCGAGGCGTCAGTCTCCATCACGAATGGCAGGTCAGGATCAGGATGCTGCAAGATAGAAGCCTGAGTGAATTGCTACTTTAACTCTTGGTAGGCGCCTTCTGCTTGTTCGTTCCATGCATAGGCTGCCCGTTTGTATAGCAGACAGGTTATCAGTTGTGTGATCTTGGAGAAATCTTTGGTGAAGCACTGATAAAAATTCGCAAAGCCAAGAAAGCCCTGGAGTGTCTTGACCGTTGTAGGTGAATTCCATTGGGTAATGGCGCTGACGTTTCTTGTGTCCATCTT
Source organism: Triturus cristatus (assembly GCF_964204655.1). Lineage (NCBI taxonomy): Eukaryota > Metazoa > Chordata > Amphibia > Caudata > Salamandridae > Triturus > Triturus cristatus. The sequence continues at coordinate 354,109,569 of NC_140590.1, forward strand.
TATTTCTCTTGTGTTGATTACATAGCCCAAGAACTCAATTTCAAAAACGTGGAATAAACATTTCTCTAGATAAGGGGTGCCCGCCATCGCAAGGGAGCCAGGGACCTACTGCCGAAGCTGCGGCGGTCCCGCCATGTGAATTATGATGCGCGCACCACACTGGTGGGCGCATCCTGGCCCTTTAACATTGCGGGTGGGTCTGCTGGCTGCAGACCCTCGCAATGTTAAAGGACTGTGCACAGCATTGCCATGCACTACATGGCAAGCACCATGTGGTGCTGCCACGCAGTGCATGGCAATAAGGAGGGATACCATGGGTACCCCCCATGTGCATCCCCCACCCCCCCCAACATCTTGGGGGCCCGCAAAAGGCCCACAACAGAAGTACCTGCATGTCTTTCACCATGGATATGCGGATCACTGCCTGCATCACAATATGGATGGCAGTGTCTTGCAGACACCGCACCATTTTGTGCCCGTTTTTCGCCCGGTCGACGAGTCAACCGGTAGAAAAGCGGTGGCCGGTCTTCCCATCCGCCGCAGACTCCCCAGCCATCCTAATATGGCAGGGAGTCAATCAGGCATGGATGGCGGGTGGATCGCCCCCGCTGGGCCGGCAGTTGCTACCGCCGGCCTGGCGGGGGGCAACCCGCTCACCATCCTAATGGGCCCCTAAGAATATAAGGAATGTTCGTGAAGCCTCTGAAGCACTGTTCTTACATGCCACACATGGTCCGAGTAAGAGGAGGAATAGATGAGTATCTTGCCTATGTACATGATGCAAAAGATGTTCAGAAATCCACTGAGCACCTTGTCCATAAAGTTTTGGAATGCAGTGGGGGCATTACAAAGGCCAAGCAACATGACCTGATATTTGAATAAGCCATACATAGTGCGAAAGGCCGTCTTTCACTCATCTTCCTGTTGGACTCTTACAAGATGATAAGCGCCTCGGAGATCCAGATTTGTAAAGATGTTGACGCCCTTCAATTGGTCTAATAACACAGGTATGAGTGGTAAAGTGTACCGGTTCTTGATGGTAACTCTGTTAATTGCTCTATAGTCTATACAAGTCCTTAAATCACCCTCCTTCGGAATGAAAAATAGAGGAGAACTGGCAGGAGAGGAGGATGGACGTATGAATCCTGTTGCAAGGTTTTCATTAAGATACTGGCGTAAGTGTTGTATCTCCGGCTCAGTTAAAGCATATATCCGGCAACAGAGAATGGCTGCTCCTGGAAGTAGCTCAATCCGGTAGTCATACTCCTGATGTGGAGGAAGATGGCTTGCTTCTTGCTTTCTGAACACTGATGTAAACTGGTCGTATTCCTGAGGTACAGAGGTAATACAACAGACCTGTTGTTGTGCGCATCCATGAGATAAAAGACATGCCGGCGACTCCGCGGGGCATCGATGAAATGTTTTTTCCTTGGTGCTGTGTTCTAAACAAAACGAGGAGTCCATTACCACGGAACGAGAAGCCCATCGTACGGTGGGATTGTGATAGGTTAGCCATGGCATGCCTAGGATCAGGCGAAAATGAGGAGCATCGATTAAGTCGAATTGGATCATCTCATAATGTTCCTTGCCAAACTACATAATGATGGAGACAGTATGAAAAAGTACTGCCCTGATGTCAGGGCAGTTCCGTCCACCGCCTTCACTGGTTCCGGTGTGTCTTTTTTCTCACATGGTATGCCCAAGTCTTTTTCTTAGGTTCTGTCAATAAAGTTGCCGGTGGCCCCTGAATCCAAATGAGCTGGCACTTGGATCTTGATTCCATCTTCCATCCATATTGTGACAAAGACATGAAGGTGTGGCACTGAGAACTGTAAGGTATTCACAACGATGGAGGAGATCTCTGCTTCATCCACCCTCGAGTAATGGATCTCTAACTGACTCGGTTTTGCTAGTTTTCCGTTTCCTCGCTGCTGGCCCTTTGCTTCGCAAAAACCGCTTGCGTCTTCATAACAGATGATCTCTCTGGTGTTCTGGTTCACGTTTGGCACTCCTTTATAAAATGCCCTCCCTTTCCACAGTACAAGCACAACCGTTGTTTGCGCCTTTTGTCTCGTTCTTCGGCGGAAAGGGGGCCACGAATTCCATTTATCTGCATGGGTTCCACCCCGTCTGTATGTCTTGTCATGTCTTCAGTGGTTGGTTTAGCACAAGAACAAAAATCCTTGGCTCACTGCGACTCCTGTCACTCCTGCATTCTTGCAAACGGTGATTCAACTGCACAGTTAGTTAGATTAGTTCCTCACATGTCTGAGGGAGATGGCTCACCTGAGCACAGATATCTTTTAATTCACCTCTAAGACCCTGATAGAACAGGGTTGAACTTTTTGCTTAAGGCCAATCGGTTTTGCCCAGAAGATGATTAAATAAAGTGATAAATGTCAGGAGATCCTGTGATCCTTGCCTGAGAATGATGAGTTCCCTATTCGAGTTGAGTAGGTGTGACTTTCTATCTAACAGCTTGCACATCTCCATGCAAAAACCTGCAAAATCGTACAATATGGTGTCATCCTTCTCAATTAACGGGATCAACCAACTGACTGAATTCCCACCTAAGTAGGACATGTTAAAGGCTGTTTTGGATTGGTCATTATGAAAGACCGTGCCGATCGGTTTCCACCAGAAGACGATTAAATATAGTGATATATGTCAGGAGAGCCTGTGATCCTTGCCTGTGAGTGATGAGTTCCCTATCTGAGTTGAGTAGGTGTGACTTTCTATCTAACAGCTTGCGCATCTCTATGCAAAAACCCGCAAAATTGTACAATATGGGGTCATCCTTCTCAATTAACGGGATCGACCAGCTAGCTGAATTCCCACCCAAGTAGGACATGATAAAGGCTGTTTTGGATTGATCATTATGAAAGACCATGGGTTTGCACAGAGAATGCAGCCTACATTGACTTGGGGTTGTACTTTTTGCTTAAGGCCGATCGGTTTCCATCAGAAGACGATTAAATATAGTAATATATGTCAGAAGATCCTGCGATCCTTGCCTGAGAGTGATGAGTTCCCTATCTGAGTTGAGTAGGTGTGACTTTCTATCTAACAGCTTGCGCATCTTCAAGCAAAAACCCGCAAAATCGTACAATATGAGGTCATCCTTCTCAATTACCGGGATCAACCAGTTGACTGAATTCCCATCCAAGCAGGACATGATAAAGGCTGTTTTGGATTGGTCATTATAAAAGACCATGGGTTTGCACAGAAAATGCAGCCTACATTGACTTAGAAATATCTCAAACTTTTTTGGATCACCTAGAAAGCATTTGGGAGCCACTAAGGGGATTTGCGGGGACTGAACGACCTGTATGGGAGAAACACCCGTGTCTGACAGAGATTGTTGGGAGGAGGTCGTAAAAAACCCTGTTCCTGGTACTCCACCTCCAACAGATTGGGCGGGAGGTGGTATTGTCCAATCCTTGATGTACGATCCTCCCCCACCCATCTGACCACCTTTTCGGGTCAACCCAGCCACTTCTCTCCTTAAAGAACCCATGTCTTTCCTGGCCTCTTGGTTCTCTACTTGGAAGGCATTGACCTCCAATTGTAGCATGTTCATTATCTCCAGCAAGGAGGCAGGAACCGTATTAACATCCATTTGCCCGGGCTGGGAATGCTACATGGGCTTGTCAATCTGTCAGGATAGCAGATAGCACAAGCAACTAACCTTCTAGAACAAACCAGCAAGAGCGATGCTCGATACCCACCTCCACCATGCACAGACTCCCAGAGGGCCGAATAAACCAATCCCCTGTAAATCTGCCCACAAGGCAAAAGGGATAGGGATAAAATAACAAACTCTTGTGGGATGCACGAGAAGACCTCTCCTGCTCGCCTTTCCTGTTACAGGTACGCACAACAGCAGAAGATCTTATATACCGTCCCTCTGGCCTTGGAGGGATCAGACATTCAGGACACGAGTACCCTCTAGTATATCCACCCAGGATAGAGAGAGCCATTACTACAACACATTTACAGATACACAAGGTATGAGGTGTGCTTGAATGTCAATATTGTTCCAACAGCTCAAAGTATTAGATCTCATTAGCCTCCTGGTGCATCACAGAGACAAGAGATCGTACTGACTGAATAAAAAATAAAACAAGCATTGGCATAGCCAATAGGTCTCGCCTTTGGGACCTTATAAGTGTTTAGCCATGCAACAGTTAATGTTACTGCACCAAGGATATTGTGCTGGATAACTAAACACTTACACGGTCCCAAAGGCGAGACCTATTGGCTATGCCAATGCTTGTTAGCATTTGAGTGTGATTATAGAGGTATGGGCGAAACCGTTTAGGGCCGTTCCGTCCAGAATTTGATGGCCTGTGGTGTTGAAAGCACTGCTAGATAACAAGGGTATAAGAAGTCGGGAATGGGCACAAGTGAAGGGTATGACATTAAATTCCAAATGTCAAAATCATAAAATGTGTGATTTAAGATATGGATGTCATTTAAGAACAAATGTGTTATTTTCTTGAAAGTTAGAAACATCCAATCACTGCATTGTAAATAGAGACACGAGTTTTCCATTTTTACTATAAATGCTTCCCTCTCTTTATTTTAAAAATCACAAAGAAGTAGAGGTTAAGGGTCTGATTTGCAAAGGGACTTACGTGTAGTAAAGGTACAAGTGTGGAGTCTCTGCACTCTGGGCAGCCTCTCTGTCCAGCGCACTGCAGTGAGTGCAGTGTGGAGATTCTGCCATGAGTGAAGAGACACGTAACTTTATTGCATATTAGTCCCTTTGTGATTTGAGCCCTAAGCCTTCATTTAAGGGTCTCACCATATGTTCAATCATGTCTGCTAGATCAAACGTTATGCATATAATCAGAAGCCCTAGTATTAAAACATGCCATCTTGTAATGTGCCATACATTGTCATTACCTTTTCTGTTTGCGAAAGGCACCAGTTATCGAAAGTAGTAAAATAAACTTTTACTAAACTCACGTTGGTGAAACTGCTACGATTGCTGCTGCTTATTGAGGAGCATAAGGGCTGGTACCCAGCTAATGCCCCGTGCGCTCATTGAGAAAAGTGTGGGGTGACCAGCAATATCAAAGGAGAGGCAGAACGATCTAAGAGTATGAGCATAGACAAGAACAGAGGAGAGGATAGGATAGTGGAATGAAGGGTCCCGAACACAGGAGAGGGTTGAGTAGTCGGTTACAGGACAGGCAGTCAGTGCGAAGGGAAACGCAGGGGAAACTGTTGGATGAAAGAGCCAAAGATTTGATGAAGGGAGGACGAAATGGTTACAGGGGGGGGCACAGGGTGGATTAGCTACTTTCATAAGAGGAAACGTTTGTTAGGAGGATGTTGTGTTAAATCGTAATAATGTAACTGCGCAGGGTTGAGGCGAGTGAAGACTTGAGCACTGTGGACTAATTATAGTGTTAATCTTGGAGCAGATGTAGCAGGGTGAAGTCATGAGCAGGTAAGGATGAACAATAGAATACTGATAATTGAAGATGATGGAGAGAGTAAAGAGCTGAAGGTTTGCACAGAGCGCTTGTGGATGGTGAGGTAATGAGGTCCTGGAAATAGATAGATTTGACACCTCCTAGATCATTATGCAGTGTATGAAGGGCTTCCTTATTAACCAAGAAGTTAGCAGTGAATATGTGCTTTCGCCATTTATGTACTGCTGCCCTCATTTACTGTTATGCGCTCTTATTTCAAGTGTAATTCATGGCTGAGGCCCATCTTTGGTACAAGGTGGATAAATGAAGCAGTTGTATGAGCTGTAGTGCAAGACTGAAGTGAGGTCTTTATGAAGATCACGTGGAAAGCAGTGAGAGCAGTGGGGTCCTGTTTTCTACAGCAGATGGGTACATGAGAGAGCGATCTACAAGGAGGCAAACTGATTTGCATGTGAAATGTGTGATGTCAGATGGAGCGATGATGGGTTTAGATTTGGATAAAGTGTTTGAAATTAGCATAAAATTGAGTGGCTTACCTTGCTTGTGGGTGGGATTAAGGAAGGTGTCATTTGAGGAGTGATCAGACAGAAGTGGAGACACTGCCGAAAGCATCAGTAAAATATTTTGGCAAGTTATGGTCACACCAGTGAAAGCAGAATCGTTTGGTGAAGGCAATAAATAGGTGTGTAGCATAATTTCTGCCAGCTGTAACTGAAAGCCATTACTATATAGTTACAGATACGAATGCTTTTCCAGATGTTTGGAATGAAAGAGGCTTATGGTGCGAGTCCTAATGAGAAAACATCTTGTCATCCATAATAAAACACTGACCAAGGAGAGTAAGATCACATAGGTATGCTTTACTAAGGTAATACCTAAAACAAAACAAATGTTAGATTGGTTTTGAAATAACAGTAAAATCATGAGTCTGAGTCTTAGGACCTGGAAGGCCAGTGCAATCAGGAGTGAAATACGGACAGTATTGGAGCATGCTAGTATAAACTATGTTCAGGATCCTTTGAGACACCTTTAAAAATACATTTTAATACAAGTAAAAGGGATAGCTCCTTCCGCTCCTAAAGCGTCTTTTTTTTAACACAGAACAAAATGCTGTATGGTGCTCTGTAAAACACGTTAGCGCCACCTGGTGTATTTCATGCAATACGGCCCCAGAAATGTTCTGCCAAATGCAATGGATCTCCGTCACATAAACAAAGGCAATAAAAATCAAACATCAAAGCGGCGAAAGTGAAAGTAATCGAGCAGAGCATCAAAGGGCTGGGTGAGAAGGGAGGGGGGAATGCAAGGGTCAAAGCGGCTAAAGTGAAAGAAAGCTATAGAGAAGGGAGGGGGGAGTGGGAGCAGCTGTGCACGTGCATGTGATCGTGCACTCAAGGTTTAGGCCAGCCAAAAGACTGTGGGTAGCACTTTGAAAATCCCACATACAAAATGTCTCTTCGAGCCTTTGGCTCAGCGAGACCTAAAAAGGAATACTGCTTCCTCTACTACAAGTGGAGGGAACAAATGACAACATACTCCAATGTACGGGGTTAAATTTGCATACCTCATGCGTGAAAAAATACAAAACTAAAGAGGAAACAAAATAACTGAAGATCACTCAACTGCAGCTCTGTGCGTGCGAGTGAAAACAGAACTAAAAGAAGGTAATGTTCTCCTGCGGAACAATCAGGGTGACTGACGAATCCTTGCCGGAGTCCGTCTTCAGTACCTGCCTTCGGGGTTGTTACCCACCACTGCGGGGATCTGGAAAGTGCTGCCGAAGGAAAGGGAAACACCGGTTCCCTCGAGGCACGGGCCAAATACAGTGCCGCTCCGCTGAATGGAAAGCGTAGACGAAGGAAGCGCGAGAGAAAGTATGTGTGAAATCCAACAGCACTTATCCCGTGCTGGCTATGAAAGATCAGGATGAAAACAAACAAGGGTAGCAGGTCCAGAGGCGAAGTCGATTGACAAGCACTGGCCCACTCACATCAATGGGTTTAAATATGCTAAGCTCCTCCCCCTCTATTGGAAACCCCGGAGCACAGCAGAGAAGCCTATTGGGATCCATAGTCCCGAATTCACACATCCCCAGTCACCATTCACACACACTCACCATGCTACCTGGTATAGAACGATTGGACAAGAGAGTGTGTGGTGCAGGGAAGGGGCCATTGTTAGAGACAGCCATGACCCAGTTAAGATGGCCACCAATCCGAATTCCACAGATATTGAGCTTTCTCGAATAGAAGTATTTTGGGCTTTTCTCCATTTAATTGCAGGCAGTGATGGGACATCCAGAAAACTATCCTTCTCATACAGTCAGAGAAGCAGACTTTCACCTCTCCCAAATCTGGACCAAAGGAGATGACTAACTGTGTGTCATCGGCATAAGACGTTTTCTAGAAACCACATGCATTGACGATTTGTGCCAAAGGGGCAATGTAGATGTTGAATAATGTGGGAATTAGTGTGGACCCCTGCGGAACCCCTTTTCCGAAAGGCATGGTTCGTGATTTAAAGAACTTCCGATAGACAGAACCATTGGAGAGCTTTGCCGTAGACTCCAATGTGGTGCAGCCTGCAAATTAAAATGTCATGGTAGACCGTATCGAAGCCTGTAGATAAGTCCAGAGCACAAGCATCATTGGGTTCTCCACATCCAGGGATGATCTGACAGAATCAGAGACAGACACTGTCTCTGCAGTCTCTGTAACATGACATTTTCTAAAGCTTGACTGAGATGGATCGAGGAGCCTGTGTTCTATTAAGAATGTGGAAAGCTGCTTATTTATGATGCTCTCCGAATGTTTGCTGAGGAGAGGAAGCAGTGAGATAGGAGGGTAATCAGAGGGATTATTAGGGTCAGTGTTTAGGCTTTTTTAAGATTGGGAAACTTGGGCAGTTTTTCAAAGGATAGGGACTGATGCTGAGTCCATAAAGAGATTAAAAAGGGACAAAATGGCAGGAACAATTCAGTTGGAAAGACTTGCATAATACTGGGAGGGCACGGGTATGTGGTGTTCCTGATTTGGTAGTCTCTAGCAGCCTCTGGGTTTGCTTCAAAGTACAAGGAACATAAGTTTCCAGATGATAAATGGTGTTAGGAGAAGGCAGATTAAGACAATTTGAAGGAACGCCGGAATCCAAGAGAAGGCCCTGGACCGGACCTCCTCCTTCCTCTCCGACAGAACACAGAGCGTCCGCCTCCCCCCCTTCTGCTCCGAAGCCACCGAGATCATCTGCAGCGTACCCCAAGGCTCATCCCTCAGCCCAACGTGTTCAACGTCTACATCGCACGACAGCATGACATCAATATCATCTCCTATGCCGACGACACCCAGCTGATCCTCTCCCTCACCAAGGACCCCCACACTGCCAAAACCAACCTCCACGAAGGAATGAAGGCCGTCGCTGACTGGATGAGGAACAGCCGACTGAAGCCGACTTGGACAAGACGGAGGTCCTCATCCTCGGATCCACCCCCTCTGCCTGCGACGACTCCTGGTGGCCGACTGCACTAGGAACACCCCCAACACCCACCAACCACGCACGCAACCTAGGGGTCATCCTCGACTCTACCCTCTCCATGACAAAGCAGGTCAACGCCGTCTCCTCCTTCTGCTTCAGCACCCTCTGCATGCTTCGCAGGATCTTCAAGTGGATCCCCACTGAAACAAGGAGGACGGTCACCCAGGCCCTCATCAGCATTAGACTGGACTACGGAAACGCACTTTACGCAGGAGCCCTGGCCAAACTCCTGAAACGGCTTCAACGCATCCAGAACGCCTCCGCACGCCTGATCCTCGGCATCCCTCGCAGCAGCCACATCACACCCCACCTGAGAGACCTGCACTGGCTCCCTGTCAACAAGAGGATAACCTTCAAACTCCTCACCACGCACACAAGGCACCCCACAACACTGGACCAACGTACCTCAACAGCCTACTCAGCCTCTATACCCCCTGCCGCCAGCTTCCCTCCGCAGACCGTGCCCTCCCAACCGCATCTGAAGAGTGACCACCGGGGGCAGATCATTCTCCCACCTCGTCGCCAAGACATGGAACACCCTCCCCATTCACCTACGGCAGACCGAAGATCTTCTGACCGTCAGAAGACTTCTCAAGACCTGGCTCTTCGAACAGGAGCAGCTTCCTCTCCACCCCCCTAGCGCCTTGAGACACTCACGGGTATGTAGTGCGCTTTACAAATGCCATGATTGATTGAGTGATTGATTTATTCCATCAAATAAATATTTTTATTGTCTGACTTGACATCATAGCTGTCGCCAGACAATCAGGTGAAAACACCAGGAGAGCTCCACCCACATGTTGAAAGCCAGAAGCACATGTATTGATAGGACAAAAGTGTGTGTCCACAAAACAGTGCTTGCTCTCCACACAGCTGTCATCATTTTTTTTATTTATCCAGCTGCATGAGGTTGAACTTTTAGGGGCACACACACATTGTAAAGTTATTAAATTGTATTAGAATACAAGATAATTTATGTTGTATTTCTCTGGCAGCAGCACAGATGGAAGGAGGGCAGACGTTTACCTGCATGGTATTTTAGATCATGCTTGACAGTGCAACTACCGCCTGACCTTTTAACCTAAACCAACATTATTCGACTGTTTTTTGCTTCCACACAAATACATGTCTATTCCTATGCAATTTACTTCCTATACTTCACATTACGATACAACATTCTTTTAAAGCCAGACCAATTGCCATTACCAATCCTGGTCTAATTTGTATCTTTTTGATACATACTGTGAAGATTCGTTACCAGCCTAGTGGTATTTTCGCTTTCAAGCAAACAGATGCACAGGAGAGCAAATGTTAAAAAGCGACCAGGACCACAGTACACTGTCTCCTTTCCAGCAATATTGTCCTTTACTTTGAAGTTTGCTTTCACTGCAAAAGGCCAAGCACTATTTCAAACAGTTACACATTCAAAAGAAACAACAGCGGGTTAAAAAAATAAAAGGCAATACTTTTGACTCAGACCTTCTCTAAGTTTGTTATATTTTATAGTTTTACGTAGAGCAAACGTGCCCAGAGGGCAATAACGAGTTTACCTTGAGGAAAAGAGGTCATAAGTTTGTTTTTTCAGTTTTATATAGCACACACGTGAGGGCATTAATGTGCTTTAATTGAGACCAGGCGCACAGCGCCCATAGGGCTCAAAGGGCTTCAGCCCCCCATCGTGTATGCCAGCCCGGGCTGAGACAGCTTCCGGGATACACAAACAGACAGTTCTTGAGCTGCTGTGGGCTGGCTGGTCTGGCGTCCGTCTTCTAGCAGCCGCATCCGAGTACTTCACAGCTCTTTTAAAAGACCATTTATTTGTTAACTAGGCTTTGTTGTTTTTTAATTCCTTCTTAGAGCCCCTGCATCTCCACTCTGCCTATTCCTGGAAGAATTAGCTCACCACCCCGAAATTTTTATTAGCATCCACCCCCTCTCACCCCCTCCCCCACAAAATTTGGGTCTAGTTGCGCCTCTGATTGAGATCCATAGGTTACACATTTGTTTCTTGTTAAACCTGGGGAGATTAAGAAATTTGCCCAGAATCACAGAATGCTACAGCAAAATCAGGATTGATCTTGGTTCCTCAGGCCCAAAATAAGCTGCTCTAACCGCTAGGGTACGTCTCTAAAACATGTTTCTTTGATTCAATACTGCCAGTTAGCATGGCAAATACATTGTCTTTGTAAAAGGCGTACTTGGTAAATATTAGGAATAAAGTAATTGTAAATGTTTCAGACAAATAAAGAAAACAAAATACACCTAAATACAAAAGAATAAACCCGGCCAAAGTGAATTCTTACATGAGCACTATAAACAGATGTCACACTTGAAAATAAGATGCACATCCCAACTTACAAAACAGCTCCATTTAAAACACATATACAAAAAGTCGTAGTGGATAAAAATTACAACATATGCATGTTGATCAAAAGGTAGTTCCTCTTTTAACATGAAGAAGACAGTCACTAGATAGCAGTCTTAAGTCCACAGGCAAAATGCTGTCACTCAAAAAATAGACACTTACTATCAGAGTCTAGTAAAAGAAACAGGAAATACAACTGCCTCAAAGGACAAAGCCAATAAAAACAAACAACACACCCCTTCTCAAGCAAAATATAAGCTAAGGGCTGATTTCATTTTGATTGACAAGCAAATTTACAAATGGTAAAAGAAGGTTGACCAAAAGCCCTCATTCTCTTTGTGTATGTATTGTAAAGTATATTTTTTAAAGTGAATTTGTAGCTACGAGATTTACGGCATAAAAGGAAAAAGGAAAATAAAAAAAGACCAAGCGAAAAATGGGTGAAGGAGAAATAATTCAACGGGGCAAATATAGAAGCGATCACAAAGAAGCAAATACCGAAAGCAAAAAACATGTAACTGAAAAAATTAATTCTGAGGCAGGTACCTGGAATAAGGAATATTTTAACCTATCCATGCTAGGAAATTTTGAACCTGTCTCTGCTTGGAAAACTGCATGCTGCTGAAATGAACTCTGTGCAGAAGCAGCAACGCTCCTGACCACAGAGAAATATAATCCAAAATTTGGATTGAGTGATGAATTCCTAGTCCTCAAAGCACGTGCCTTTGGAACTGGAGGGTGCCGAGGAGCTAGGACGAGTCCTTGGGTCCTGGAAGAATTCCTTGCTGACCTATGAGTTACTGGGTATGGCAAGCAGGCCTGCGCGGGTGTGTTATGACTCCACCAAACATATTTCCAAAGTCTAAGGGCTGTAGTACGCTCTCTGATGTTTGTCTCATTATTGTTTTAAAAATCCTCTGGACGTTTTCTAAAATATCCAATTAGAGGAGTAGAACTGATCAGATAACTGACTGTTACTAACCAATATGGACTGTGTCCCCGTGGCTGGCTGCGCCTCTTCAATGTACAACCACAATACACTGCTGCCATCCAGTGGATTTTCAGTATTAAAGGGCACCCAGGTCTTATTATTATTATTAAATATTTGTAAAGCGCCTGGCTACCCTAAGGCATCCCCGCGCTGTCAGTGATAAGGAGAGCGGGAAGGCAGGCTGATTATGGCAGTTTTTGGAAGAGCCAAGTCTTCAACTGTTTATGAAAGGTAAGATGGTGTGGAGTGGAGCGCAACTGGAATGGAAGGGCTTTCCAGAGCTTGGCTGCGCTGTGGGAGAACGTGCGGCCACCTGATCGCACTCTCTTAATTTTTGGGACCACTGCCAAAAACTGATCTGCAGACCGAAGACATCTCGTTGGGTGGTAGAAGGCCAGCAGAGATTGGTTTATCTTGGGACCTCTTCCCCATAGCGTTTTATGGGCTATGCACCAAGCTCTGAACTTGACCCGCTCTGTTATTGGCAGCCAGTGAAGTTTTTTTAACACAGGCTTCACTGACTGACGGTGGGGCAAAGGCAAGAGCAGCCTAGCTGCACGATTTTGCACCACCTGTATTTTCTTTATAGTGGCCTTTATGGTGCCCAGATAGAGGGAAAATTCCCATAGTCCAGCCGTGAGAGTACCAATGCCTGTACTATCACTCTTCGTGCCGGAACTGGGAACAATAGGAGGATTTTCTGTAGCATTCTAATGATTTCAAAGCATGTTGCGGCTAGCTTAATTGCTTGGTTATTGAAGTTAAGAGCTTTGTCTGGCCAAACTCCTAGACTTTTTATCTGATCTTTGGGGGTTGGTGGGGGACCAAGGCATTTGGGCCAGCTGAGTCGTGCTGCTTCCATAGCCGCCCGGGGTGGTTGCTTAAAATCATTAGCTCCGTCTTGTCTCCATTGAGATTGAGACAAGACTGATCCATCCACAAGGCCACAGCTTCCATTCATGCTTCAATGTTGATCCGTGACTTCTTAGGGTGCTTTAGTTCTACCACCAATTGCGTATCATCTGCATAAGTGATAATTTGAATCCCATAATGTAGGAATTGTTCGGTCAGTGGTTTAAGATAATTATTAAAAAGAGTGGGACTCAATGATGAGCCCTGGGGGACTCCGCACGAGACCTGCAAAAATTTAGAAGTGCGCTCCCTCTCGAATACCTGGAATGTTCTTTCTTTCAGGGAAGATTTGATCGATGACAGGGCCTTGACCGAGACTCCAACCATTCTGAGCCTGTCAATCAGGATGTTATAATTGACAGTGTCAAATGTGGAGCTCAGGTGAAGTAAGATGACTGCCACTGTCCCTCCCTGATCACGAATTTTCCTGGACTCCTCCACAACTGCTAACAAAGCTGTCCCCATCCCATGGTTTGGGCGAAAGTCTGTCTGGGTGGAGTGCAGAAGAAAGGGATTCTCCAGGTGCTCTGAGAGGAGTTTATTTATATATTTTTCCAGTATTTTGCTAGTCCTGGGAAGTAGAGAGACCGGTCGATAATTGCTCCACATCTCTGGGTCGAGGTTAGGCTTTTTTAGGAGAGCCTTTATCATGACATGTTTCCATGTCAGCGGTACCTGTCCACTCGATAGCGAGGAGTTTAATACCTTCCGTAGAATCAGGATAACAGTTCCTAATACCTTGCGGAATTTATGGAGGGGTGCCGGGTCGAGGGGAGAGCCTGATTTGACCTGTGCAAAGAGCTGTGATAACATGGCCATATCCAAACATGGAAAACCTTCCAGGCTGGGAGCGCTACTGCTCAAGAGGTCCATATTCTGATCCGTCTTGTCAGTACTTCTGCTTTGAGGGAATGTATTATAAATATGTAAAAAAAATTGTTAAAAAATTTTGCGAGTTCATCGCATCGTGCTTGTGCGGAGTCAGAGGAGGGATCCGGAGCGCAGAATTTAGTGAGTTGTTTTGTAATTTACAATATTTCCATGGGCGCATTTGCGACTGCGGTTATTTTTTCTTCGTAATATAAGGCTTGGGCTTTCTTTATCTCTGATTGATAAATTTTAATAGCCTTTCTATAAGTCTGTTTTTTTCTGCATTGTAATCGTTTCTCCAGGCTCTTTCTAATTTCTTACAGTTTTGTTTGAGTTCTCTCAATTTAGGTGAGTACCATGGTGTCTGTTTTTCCTTTGATTTTTACGTAATCCATTACGCATCCAATGCGAATCTGATTCAATGGTGGTAGTTGTCGGATGCTATAATTGTATTGGTTTCTTCCACTGGTCTGGATCTTTCAAGCGTCTCGGACCAAGCCTCTGGAGATAGTTTTGCCTGGGGCGTGCCCTCATCTTGTCCATTTGTGTCCCCACCCTCTGATGTGGGGTATTCCAAATCATCAGAATTAGGAAATGATCTGAGCATGGTATCAGGACCGGTCTTTCTATATAAAGCTGTTTGTCATTTGAGAAAACTGGGTCCAAGATATGACCCTTTGCATGTGTGGGGCTAGACACGATTTGTACTAGCTGAATGGCCTAAAGACTGTGTACTAAGTCTGCTGCTTCCAACTTGTGGGGGTTCTCTACATGTAAGTTCAGATCACCTAAATCAAATTAGGTGTTGTACATGCTAATCTAGCAGTGAATTTATGAAATGACCACAAGGGCCCGGGGGATGGTAGACCAAGATCCCTGAGAGGGTACGGGTTTTTGCGAAGGAAAATGAGAATGACATACTTTCGCAGTCTGAGATAATTTCTGTCTCAATGCATCCCCTCAGATGATTTTTCAAAATGATGGCGATTCCTCCTCCCTTTTTCTGCTCCCTATCTGATCTTAAAATATTATAGCCAGGGGCCATTGCTTGTATCTCATCTGGGTCTGAGTCCTTATGAAGCCAGGTTTCTGTCAGAAATAGGATCTCTGGCTGTTCCTCAGTCAATAGTGTGAGGATTTCACCTGCATGTTTCGGGAGCGACAATCAGTTAAGGAGGAACATTTTGTATTTATTTTGCCATTCTGATATGGCATGTGTTAGTGTGGTGTTTGCCGGGTCAATGAAACAGTGCGCACAATGTGTAGGGCCATTTGTGAAACTATTGGAATGTAAGCATCTATCTATGGTTGGGTGCCGCAATCTACACAATTGCTAGGCCGAGTACCTTCGATTATATTTCGCTTCTGGGACAGGGGTTCTGGCCCCTGGTCCCAGCTGGGCACGGACGGGCACAGACGGGCTTGCCTTTGGCGCGCCGTCCGCTGCGCATTCGCGTTTGCATGCAACTTTATAGATGCCTCTCCTTCCGCCTGAATCTCCTAGCCCCACCTCCTCAGACCGCCTCCCTCCACACAAACGGAACCTTCTGTGGTGGACCGGGGATTTGGTTTGCGGTGTGCTTAAAGGGACAGAATGCTATCCGAGAATCTCCAATTAAAATACCAGGCTAAAACCACCTTGGTTAAAATCAGTGTAAAACCACACTGTCGCCCCTAGTTAAGATGACCCCCCAATACAATTTCTAAAGTGCAATCGTGCTTTGTTAAAATGCCCCCAATACAATTTCTGAAGTGCAATCATGCTCAGTGTCTTCCGATCTCGCTTGTCTCTGCGAGTCCACGTTTGCATGCGACTTTATAGATGCCTCTCCTTCCTCCGGAGTCTCCTAACCCCATCTCCTCAGACCACCTCCCTCCACACAAACGGAACCTTCCGTGGAGGACAGTGGATTTGACTTGCGGTGTTCTTAAAGGAACAGAGCGCTATCCAAGAGTCTCCAATTAAAATACCAGGCTAAAACCACCATGGTTTAAAATCAGTGTAAAACCCCACTGTCGACCCTTGGTTAAAATGCCCCCCAATACAATTTCTAAAGTGCAATCGTGCTTTGTTTAAATGCCCCCAATACAATTTCTGAAGTGCACTTGTCCTCAATGTCTTCCGTCCGCGTTTGCATGCAACTTTATAGAGGGTGCTCACCTGCTCTCCCTGTGAGTCAACCCTTTTCTCACTCATGCAGTTGTGAATCCAGTCCCTTTCCTGGTTCAAAGACTCAGACACAGCCTCTGCTCATATCACACGAAAATACATCCATCTGGTTCCACTTTCAGTGAATGTAGTAAGCTCATTGAGTCTTAAGTAAATCACCAAATAATCTGGGTTACTTTCCCACACCCTACTCTCGCAGATATGTCCATCTGCTTCACTTGCCTCTCTAGAAATGATTTTTAGGGGGGCACACCAAGGGTCATACCTAAAACTTGTGGGGCCACCCACAAAAGGGAATTGCGAAGACTCTGCAGATGTGTGGGTATCACATAAACACACACACACATACACACACACACACACACACACACACACACATGCACATATATTTTTATTCAATGAAAAAAACAATAGTTAAAGTAACGTAAAAGTTAGGGGAAATATTCAGTAACAACATAATGTTTTAAACTCTAAAAACACGAAATTTATTGGATACTGTTATAGTGGTCGTAAGTAACTGCAACTCATACCCTAGGGTAACTAATAGTTTGTGCCCCTGTTTTCTCATCAATGATTTCATTACAATTGGTGCAGTGATATTAACAACGATGTCATAGCAGATATTATGAGTGATGTAATATATAGGGTATTTAGCTGTGCATGGCGAAGGCGGGGGTTATAGTCACCTCATAGCACAAGTTATAGTTGCTAACTATAATTATAACTGGTGAATTTCTCTGGTTTTTAGAGTTTAAATCATTTAATGTGTTTCACAGCATTTCACCTAAATATAATGTTACTTTAACCTTCAGATTTTTGAGTGAATGTCTAGGGATTTTTGTAACATAAAGGAATATTTTATTAGCATACGTAACGCCAACCCCCTGCTATACATGGGCTTCGGCCATGCTTGGAAGGGGGTTGCCCACAGGGACTGGCCCTGCAGGTAGCCAACCCCATGCTGTGAGGCTGGTCTCAGGGATTGGCCCGTGGCCAATCCCCCCCACGGGCAGCAAATGCCATGCTGTGCATTGACTTCTGCCAAGTGTAACGCGGGGGTTGGGGGGGTTGGCCATAGGCCTGACCTCTGGCCAGGCCCTGTGGCTAACCCACCTGGAGGTAGACAACCTCATGCTGTGCACAGCCTTTGTCCATGCATGGAAGGAGGTTGGCAAGCAGCCAGGCCCTGTGCCTGACCCCCTCAACAGACATAGGTCTCAGGCAGACAACACCCCCACAAGCAGTCAACCCCATATTGTGAGGTTGGTCAAAGGGCCTGGCCTGTATCCAGGCCTTGGGGTTAAACCCCGCAGGTAGCTGTAAGCAGCCAGACCTATGCTGCGCACAACCTTTGGTCAACCCCCCGCCTGAAGCCTGGCCCTGGCCCTGCAGCTGACACTCCCACCGGCGGTTAACCTTGTGCTGTGCATGGTCTTTGGCCAACCCCCTGCAGGCAGTCAACCCCATGCTGCGCACATCCTTCAGCCATACGAAGCACCGGGTTGGCCACAGGGCCTGGCTGGAGGCTAGACCCTTTGCCAACAGCTCTGCAGGCAGCCCACCCCACGCTGAGCTTGGTCAAAGGCCGTGTGCAACAGGAGGTTGGATACAGGGCCTTACCAGCAGCCAGGCCCAGTGGCAAACCCACCTAGAGGCAACCAACCCCATGCTGCGCATGTGCTTTGGCTGTGTGCGGCCAGAGCACTTATGCAGGGCCTGGCCTGCGGTCAGGCCCTGAGGCCAAACCTTCTCACAGGCAGCAAGCCCCACCATGTGCACTGCCTTTAATGGTGCACAGCAGCGGTTTGGCCAAAGGTGTGGCCACGCCCTGTGGCCAACCCACCTCAAGTCAACCAAACCCCCTCACAAACTGACAACCCCAAGGCGTGTACAGCCGTTGATGTGCATGACATAGGTTTGGCCTTTGGGCTGCAGGGATCCCATCCCCCATGTGGCCCCCATCCCAGAGCCTCATTAGGCCGAGGATCCCATCCCCTGGGATCAAATTCAATTAAAAACGAGGAGGGGCCAAGGTTCAACCCTCTGGCCTGTGGGACCCCATTTCCAGGGGCTAAACTCAATGAAAAAAGGGGACGGGGGACGCAGTGCCCCCCACCCTGAGGCTCAGTAGGCCCCACTACCATGCACAGTGTTTTTTATCAATGATGTCATTTGAGCTGCCATGATTGTTGCTATGAATGCTATGATTTGGTATGGTATAAGTGATATAATATGAAAGTGTATATATAAATTGTGCATGGTAGTGGGGCGAGTTCTAGTTGAGGTAGTCTTGCTAGTGAGTTCCCAACAGTTATACTAAGTTTTGAACCAGGTGCACATTATAACTTAAAGTTATAACAGTAACATTTGAATTTGTAATGTCTGTGTGGATTAAGTTTGTTTAGTATAAATCTGTTTCAGATTGTAGAGTGGTGTCATTGAGTGTAGTGGTGTTGATTGGAGTATCGTAGAGTAGAGTGGAGGAGAGTGTTGCAGAGTGTAGCTTTGTAGAGTAGAGTGGAATGGCATAGAGTGAAGTGCCTTAAAGTGGAGTGTTATAGAGTGTTGTAACATAGAGTGTTGTGAGGTAAAGTGTTGTGGTGTGCAGTGCTGTGGCGTTGAGTGGAGTGGCGTGGAGTGGAGTGGCACAGAGTGTGGTGACGTTTCATAGAGTAGAATTGAGTGGCATTGTGTAAAGTGGAGTGGCATGTCATACAGTGGACAGGAATGCCATAGAGTGGACTGGAGAGTAATGCTGTAGAGAGGAGTGGTGTGTCATACAGTGACTGGCATGTCGTAAAATGGAGTTTTATAAAGTAGCGTGATGTGTCATCAAACTGAGTAGACTGAAAGGGCATGGAATGGAGTGGTGTAGAGTGTTGTGTCATACAGTGTTGTGTCGTAGAGTGTTGTGGCGTAGAGTGTTGTGGCATAGAGTGGAGAGGCGTAGAGTGCAGTGGCATTGAATGGAGTGGAGTAGAGTAGGTGGACGTGAAGTGGAATAGAGTGGACTGATGTAGAATGGGGTGGCATGTCATAGAGTTGCATTTCTTGGAGTGGAGGGTTGTAAAGTGTACTGCAGTACAGTGGAGTGACATGTTGTAGAGTGAAGTGTTGTGTCGTAGACAAGAGTTCCATGTCATTGAGTGGAGTAGTGTGTCGTAAAGTGGAGTGGCATGGCGAGTCGTAGAATGGGGTGGAATGTTGTACACTGCAGTGGCATATATTATGGGGCAGTTGCATGTAATAGAGTGGTGAAATGATCGTGAGCAAGGTATCTGGAATACCGAAACGCGTAGGTCATCTCGCTTTCCCTGCAAATGAAGGAGTGGAAAAGAATGAAATAATCTATGCTGAAAAGACTACGGGAGTGCGTCCCATTTTTTCCTCCAATTGGAGGAATTGTGGTGAGATAAGTAAGCGGCATGGTTCTGCCGCAGGGAGCCTCACCCGTATTGAGCGCTGCAAGTCCTGATGTAATGGAACCGGCTTGTTGAAATATATGTATATATATACATACATACATACATACATACTTACAAATACATACATACTTACAAATATATACTTGTTGGAGTGGGCTCGTGGATTTCCTAGCAGGCATCCAGTTTCGTGTGGAATATATATATATATACATATATATATATATATATATATATATATATATATATATATATATATATATATATATATATATATATATATTCACTGAAAAAAACATAGGTTTCAGGGGTGTTATAGTTAGCTGGACATTTCCCTCGTACAAAACCCTAGAAATTGCCCTGTTATAGTTAGTTCAGCTAACTATAACTCGCGCCCCCGCAATGCACTGCTGATGACTTCACATATTACATCACTCATGACATGGTCAGTGACATCACTCATGACATCACTGATGACATCTCAAATGACATCACTGATGACGTCATCCAGTGACTGTGTGTTTCTGTAAAGTTTAAATATATTTTATATATTTATAGTGAAAGGCCGGTGGAAGAATGAGTGGGTGTACAAGTGTGTGAATGGATGATTTTCTAGATGAGTAACTGACTCTATAAGTGAGTCATTAAATATATCTTACTGCGGACTAGTGACTAAACTGTGTGAATGTCTGTATGTGTCTGTGTGTAGGTGCATAAGTGGCTGCATGGTTTTGTGAATAGCTATATGAGTGTCTATATGGGTTATTGATTGGTTGTCTGAGTATCTGTATGGGTGCCTGAGTGTTTGTGTGGGTAGGGTGTGTGACTCTATGCATAGATGTGTGAGTGGGTGATTCTATGGGTGCATGGTGTTAAGAGTGCATCTGTGATCAACTGTATGGTTGGGTGAGTGTATGTATGGGTGTGTTAGGGATTGAATGTATATCTCAGTGGTACATGTGTGACTAACTACATATGTGAAAGGCAGTATATATGCGTGTAAGAGTATATAAGTGGGTATATGTGTGAGTGTGTAATTGTGAGAGTGGCTGTATGGATGAGTGTGTGCTTGTATCAATGATTGAGTGTGTTTAACTGTATAGGTGAGTAAATTGGACTGTGTTTAATTACTTGCACGACTGACTAGGTGTGTCAGTACCTCAATGGATGATTGGCGGTCTGTGAGTGTCTATATAGGTGTATAAATGCATATGATAGTCTTGTACGGAGTGACTGTAAGTATGAGTGACTGTACAGGTGAGTGAGTGGAGGTGTATGTAGACCTAAGAGTTAATGAGTGGTTATGTAGCTATTGGTATTGGAGTATCTATGGTTTTGAGAATGGACGTCTGAAATTTTGAGTTGGTGTATCAAAAGTTAAATTAGGGTGTGAGAAGATGCAGTAATTTATCACATGGATGATGTCATCAGTGATGTCATCAGTGATGTCATTTGAGATGTCATCAGTGATGTCATGAGTGATGTCACTGACCATGTCATGAGTGATGTAATATGTGACGTCATCAGCAGTGCATTGTGGGGGCGCGAGTTGTAGTTGGCTGAACTAACTATAACAGGAGAATTTCTAGGGTTTTGTACGAGGGAAATGTCCAGCTAACTATAACACCCCTGAAACCTATGGTTTTTTCAGTGAATTTCTAAGGTTTTTTAAATGCCAATTCCTAACTATAACGCCCCTGAAACCTTTGTTTTTTTAAGTGAATTTCAAAGGTTTTTTAAATGCCAATTCCTAACTATAACGTGCATGAAACCTATGGTTTTTTCAGTGAGTTTCAAAAGTTTTTTACATGCTAATTCCTATCTATAACTTATCTCTGAAGATATCATGTTTAATGATTTTCATTGGATTTGTATATTTTTCAAATTCAGTGTGTCAATTTCATTAATTAAAGTTTTAAAAAAAATACTTTGTTATCACCATTTTTTAAACTTATTTTTTCAATGAATTCTTTTAAAAATTAAAAAATATTATTTGAACTTAATGGGTTTTTCAAACATATTTTTTTAACTATATGTTCAAAACTTTATTTTATATATTTTTTTTCAATTTTTGGGATCTGCGCACCCTAAGCGCACCGTTCTCGATCCCTACGCGATAGCATCCGCGCATGGTAAGCGTTGGGTATGTGTATAGTGCGCGATTGCAATGCGACCGGTACGCGACTCCCAGCCTATACGCGACACGTTTGATGTATGTAACACGATGTTTACGTGCTTCCGCGATGCGTCATCTGCGTTCTATGATGCGGTAGGTGCACGGATCCCGCAAAATATTTAACATTTAAAAAAACATATATATATATATTATATATATTTCATGTGAATATTAATTGAAGACAAACTCTAAACTAGTCTTAAAACTAATATATTTTCACATCTAATCCTATAAAAAAATGTTATTCAATTTCGCGGATGCGTGCTGGGTGCATGCTGCGTAAGCGAAGGGTGCGCGGATCCCATGTGACCTGCAAAAAAAGAGATTTGATTGGTTCATTACACTTCCTCTTCTAACTATTGAAAGACCCCACCCATTTCAATCATCATTCTTCTTTGACCTTCTTTAGAGCACCATCTCTTTGGAGAGAAGAAGATTTTTTAGACTAAGTTTACACTTAGCTCTAACTTTTTTCAACCAAAAATGGCTTCAGGGCAGCAGGCATCACCTACATCACCTCATACTTCTGATTATGAATTTTTGGCAGAGGCACCACCCAAAGAACGTTTTTTTTCAGTGGTGTGGAAATTTTTTACTTTTCCCAAGGGGCAGAATAAGACCAATGCCACCTTGGTCACGTGCAAGATTTGCAAAAGAGTCCTGTCGCGAGGGGATCCTAACAAGAAATACTCGTGCGGCACAGCAAGTATGATGAAGCACATGTTCTATGAGTATTAAGTGCAATCATGCACAACAACACTTATAGAACACCCTTTCAACACAAAGTGGTCTGCATGATGAGGTTGTATTTACATGGAGTATAAAAAGTGCACAGAGTGCCTTTTCCTCTCTTTATAAATATGAAAGAGTATCTTACACAATAACTATGTTACAAAAAGTGGCATATTTCCAGTTTTAAAATTCCTTGCGAATGATAAAAGGTAAGCACAGAGTTTTGTCTGCAAAGATGTTCAAAGAAGAATGATTGAAATAATTGCGGTCCTTCAATAGCTAAAATAGGAAATATTATGAACCCCTCAAATCTCTTTTTTTGCAGGTCACATGATATCTGATTATGGTCAGATTTCAAAACTACAAAGGTATAAACAGAGTGTTTTTAGAAACATGTTTCAACTTTGTAGCTTCTTGCAGACCTTCTCATTCTGCATATTGAGACTTAGTTCGACTTACCTTCACAGTAATATGAATAAAAAATGGTACAAATTTTTTCACATTTTCATTCCAATCTAAATTCATAAAAATTGCTTATTTAAAAATTTGGATCTGTGAAAGAAAAGGAAAAAAAAATTGTAACATGTAATATTACATTTTTTACAACACAGCATAATTTCCACAAAGTAATTTTTTTGCCTTTTTTGCTGTTCTCGGAATATATTAAATTTCACTAAAAATAGTGATTTCAATCATACTCATCACTTAACAGCGGGCAAAAATAAAACAATCTCAAAGATTATTAAAAAAACAACATGCTATTCTAAAAAAAAAACAAGATACAAATCACAGATATATAAAATGCATACAGCTAACAAAATTTTATAAGTTTAACTTACAAAAACTGTAAATGTTGTCACTTTAAAATATTCACCGAATCTAAGGATGAATTTTTGGAGGATGCACCACGCCCACAACGTTTTCCTTCAGTGATGTGGAAATTTTCTACTTTTCTCGAGGGGCAAACAAAGACCAATGCCACCTTCGTCACGCGCAAGATTTGCAAAAGAGTTCTGTTACGAGGGGATCCTAACAAAAAATACTCGTGCGGCACAGCAAGTATGATGAAACACCTAAGGACCCTTCATCCAAACAATCTTGCACGAGAAGAGTGCAAACAGATGAGAAACACTCCTGTTCTGTATCTGTAAAAAAGAATCACAAATAAATGTATATTAATAACTTTCAAATTTATACTATTCCATTACTGCACAAACACATTTTATATAAAAACTGACTAAGAAACTATAGCGCTGAACCACAAGTGTGACAATGGTTAAAACACTACATGCATAGTGCATACTACTTTGAAGCAGTTCATGCCCTAAAGCCTACCTCACTAAAAGACTACATGCTAACTGAATAAATGATTACAGTACTATAAGGCGACACACTGGGTGAGTGACAGGGTGTTTGCTAGAAGTGTATGAATACTAACTAGGGAATTGAAGGTGTGAAAGACAATTGTGTAGGTGATTAGAGGACTGCATCCATACTGCATAGGCATTTAAAGCAGTCCATGTGCTAAGGCCTGGCTCACTGCATGACTTCTTGGGTACTGACTGAATGATTAGAGTACAGCAAGGAGAATGCCTAGGTGAATTTATAAGTGGTAGGCTTTTCGCACAGTGAATGGATTAGTACTTGGTACTTAATGGGTCACTAGAGGAGTGCAAAGGGAGTGACAGGATGTTTTCCGGATTGTATGGATACTGACTAGGGAATTGAAAGTGTGAAAGACAAGTGTCTAGGTGGTTAGAAGACTGCATACATAGTGGATAGGGGTTTGAAGCAGTCCATGTGCTAAGACCTGGCTCAGTGCATGAATACATAGGCACTGACTGAATGATTAGAGTACTCCAAAGATAGTATCTTGGTGAATTTATAAGTGTTTGGGTTTTGGCACAGTGAATGGATTAGTACATGATGCTGAATGGGTCACTAGAGGACTGCAAAGGGAGTTACAGGGTGTTTCCTGGAAGTGTATGGATACTGACTAGCGAATGGAAAATGTGAAAGACAAGTATATAGTATGTTAGAAGACTGCATGCATACTACATAGACATTTCAAACAATCTATGTGGTAATGTATGGTTCACATCATGAGTACTTGGAAACTGACTAAATCATCAGACTACTGCTAGCTTAGTGCCTGGGAAAACTTTTAAATTTTCAGTTCTGGCACAGTGAAGAGAATAGTACATGGTACTGCACTTTAGTGTCAAATCCTGACTCATTTTATGAATGCATAAGCAAAGAATAGCTTCTAAACCTACTAAAACTTGACATCATGACCGATTTTAAAACAGTTATCTGTCATCAAATACACTGTTACCAAATGCTTCTCTCACAATCCTTACCCAAATGTACACAGACTCACATTGTGATTTTAGACAAGCAACGCTATCCCTAGCAGTTTACCAAAACTCATTCACTAATCTAGAAGAGGTAATGGTACTGCACACAATCTGCATATTTAAGTACAGCACATTAGTGTCCAAGCATGACTCATTTAATCAACGCATAAGCAAAGACTGGCTTCTAATGCTACTAAAACTTGACAACATGACAGGTTTTAAAAGAGTTATCTGCTAAAAAATACACGATGTTACCAAATGCTTCTCTCACAGTGGTTCCCAAATGCACACAGACTCACAGTGTGATTCTAGACAACAACCACTATACCTAGCACTTTACCAAAAATCATTCACTACTGTGGAACTGATAAGGGAACTGCACACAATCTACATATTTCAGGACTGCACTTTTCTGTCAAAGCCTGACTTATTTAATAAAAGCATGATCAAAAACTGGCTTCTAATTCTACTAAAACTTGACAACATGACAGGTTTTAAAAAAGTTATCTGTCAGAAAATACACAATGTTGCCAAATGCTTCTCTCACAGTGGTTCCCAAATACACACTAACTCACAGTGTGATTCTAGACAACCACCACTATCCCTAGGAGTTTACCAAAACTCATTCACTACAGTGCAAGTGGTAAGGGAACTGCACACAATCTACATATTTCAGGACTGCACTTTTGTGTCAAAGCCTGACTCATTTAATCAAAGCATAAGCAAAAACTGCCTTCTAATGCTACTAAAACTTGACAACAAGACAGGTTTTAAAACAGTTATCTGTCAGCAAATACACGATATAATCACATACTTCTCTCACAGTGGTTCCCAAATGCACACAGACTCACAGTGTGATTCTAGACAAGCAACACTATCCCTAGCAGCTTACCAAAACTCATTCACTACTGTGTAAGGGGTAAGGAGACTACACACAATCTACATATTAAAGTACAGCACATTAGTCTCAAAGCATGACTTATTTTATCAATGCATAAGCAAACACTGGCTTCTAATGCTACTAAAACTTGACAACATGACAGGTTTTAAAACAGTTATCTGTCAGCAAATACACGATGTTACCAAATGCTTCTCTCACAGTGGTTCCCAAATGCACACATACTCAATCAATCAATCAATCAATCATAGGCATTTGTATAGTGCACTGCTCTCCCGCAGGGTCTCAAGGGGCTGGGGGGGGGGGGAACGCTACTGCTCGAACGGCCAGGTCTTGAGTTGCTTCCTGAAGGCAAGATGGTCTTGCGTTGTC
Source organism: Triturus cristatus (assembly GCF_964204655.1). Classification (NCBI taxonomy): domain Eukaryota; kingdom Metazoa; phylum Chordata; class Amphibia; order Caudata; family Salamandridae; genus Triturus; species Triturus cristatus. Next base: position 354,135,809 of record NC_140590.1, read on the forward strand.
CGGAGGTGGATGGGGAGGGAGTTCCATGTCTTGGCTGCCAGGTAGGAGAAGGATCTTCCTCCGGCGGTGGCTCTGCGGATGCGGGGGACGGTGGCGAGAGCGAGGCTGGCGGAGCGGAGCTGGCGGGTGGGCTTGTGGAAGGTCAGGCGGCTGTTGAGGAACTTGGGGCCCAGGTCGTGGAGGGCCTTGTGTGCGTGGGTGAGGAGTCGGAACGTGATTCTTTTGTTGACGGGGAGCCAGTGCAGGTCTCTCAGGTGTCCGGAGATGTGGCTGTGTCGGGGGATGTCCAGGATGAGTCGTGCTGAGGCGTTCTGGATCCGTTGGAGTTTCTTCTGGAGTTTGGCGGCGGTGCCGGCGTAGAGGGCGTTCCCGTAGTCCAGCCGACTGGTGACGAGGGCCTGGGTGACCGTCTTCCTGGTCTCGGTGGGGATCCACCGGAAGATCTTTCGAAGCATGCGCAGGGTGTTGAAGCATGAAGACGAGACGGCGTTGACTTGTCTGGTCATCGAGAGGGAGGAGTCCAGGATGAAGCCTAGGTTGCGTGCGTGGTCCGTTGGCTTGGGGGTGGCTCCCAGGGCGGGGGGCCACCAGGAGTCGTCCCAGGCGGAGGGTGATGATCCCAGGATGAGGACCTCCGTCTTGTCTGAGTTCAGTTTCAGGCGGCTGTTCTTCATCCATTCGGCGTCGTCTTTCATCCCTTTGTGTAGGCTGGCTCTGGCGGCGTCCGGGTCGCTGGTGAGGGAGAGGATCAGCTGGGTGTCGTCGGCGTAGGTGATGATCTTGAGGTTGTGTTGACGTGCGATGGTTGCGAGGGGGCTCATGTAGACATTGAAGAGGGTGGGGCTGAGCGATGACCCTTGTGGAATGCCGCAGATGACTTCCAGCACTCCGGGAAGGTGGCGGTGTTGAAGGAGGCGTTGATGATGTCGCGGAGGTGGGGTGCGATGATGTGATTGGCCGTGTTGAAGATGTGGTGTGGGCAGGGGTCCGTAGGGGATCCGGAGTGGATGGTGTTCATTGTGCGTGTGGTGTCTTCGGTGCTGACTGGGGTCCAGGTGCGGAGGGTGGCGGTGGGGGGCATCGGTTCGGTGGTGGGGTTCGTGGTTGGTGGGCCGAAACTGTTGTGAATGTTGGCGATCTTGTCGTGGAAGAAGGCTGCGAGGGAGTCGCAGAGGTCTTGCGAGGGAGTGATGTCATTGTTTCCAGCGTCGGGGTTGGAGAGCTCTTTGACGATGCTGAAGAGTTCCTTGCTGTTGTGGGTGTTGTTGTCCAGTCGTTCCTTGAACTCACTGTGTGATTCTAGACAAACAACGCTATCCCTTGCACTATACCAAAACACATTTCTTCATCTAGAAGAAGTACTACATTTTAGTATAGATACATAAAATAACTCATTTCACAAATTCATAAACAATGACTGGTTTCTAATTCTACCAAAATATAAAAACAGCACAGTTATCTGTCTGCAAACACATGAAAACACACCTGATTATCACAGAATGGTTTCTACATGCACACACACTGTCAATAAGATTGTAGAGAGAAAAAAAGTACTCCCTACACTTTAGCAGGAGAAATACATTAGTCTGATTAAAATGAAAATAGTCTACATACATCCCCTCACAATTAAATAACTCACCTTTCAAGTTGTTTTGTAGATTAAAAAGTATATCAGTCACTCGCCATATTTTCTTTTACAGAATCTCTGCACTGTGCACCTCCCAGCAAAAACAAAGAATGGAAAAGTTTCCCTTTCATTTTCCACACATATACATGTAAACATCAAATCACAATCCTTCACACATAAACTCAAAAGCAAACACACATTTCTATTGGTTAAACATTTCAACCCTTTCCAACTGAAATACATTTCAACCCTTCCCCCAATCTGCCTTCTACCTGTTACCATAGAAACAGCTCATGGAACACTGCACTGAGCACACAGGTCACAAGTTCAGCACACAATGTTGCTAAACAAGACAGGAAGTGTGCTTGACTTTTCAACATATCAGCTTATCATATATAATCTGTTTTTGTCAACCAATATGAATCATACCTTTAAAAACAGAAATATACATCCTACCTTTCAGTGTAGAAAGTAGTCATACAACCAATGATTTCTTGTCTTTTAAAAAAAAAGAATTCTGTGGATCCGCGCACCCAACGCGAGAGAATCCATGCACCCAATGCAGTAGGATGCGCGCACCGTGCGCGCATTCCGCCGTTTAAAAAAAAAAAAAATGGGACTCCCTAAGCACCTCTAGAGGGTCAGAGTATTTCCACTCTATGTTTTACACACTTATTCCCCTTGCTTCTTCAGCCTCGCTTCTACCGAGGCAGAAAATGGCCACCAATAGTTCCTGGTTTCGAATGTAGACAGACACTCGACAGCCAATTAGCATTCAGCGCGCGATCGGGAGGGTACGCGCTCGGTTCGGGGAGGGTGCACTTACGGTGTGGGTAGGGTCCGCGGACCCTCCCCGGCCATAGATATTTATGTACTTTTAACTCTCATTTTCTCAGGAACTACTGAACGAATTCACACCATTTATGCATAAGGCACGTGTCTGAACTGAGGACTACCTCTTTGCCAAATTTGGTGTCATTTCGTTCAGCGGTTCGGGCTGTAGCTGCGACAACAGATCCTATGGGAAATTGCATGCGGAAAACGCGTTTTGGGACCCCCTTTTTTCTCGGGCCCCGCTTGATGAATCACCACGAAACGCTCAGGGTAGGAGCGGAGCGGAGCTGGCCAAAAGTTTGGAAAATTTCGCAAGGATTCGTCAACTGGCGCCAGACTTATTGGGAATAGAATGTTGCGAATTTCCTATGGAAAATAGGTCCTAACTATAACTACCTACTGGCGACTGTACATTTAGGATGGTTATTTGTATTATATATGCTCATTGACTATGTACATAACCAGGAATTACCCACTTGGGTCTCATTTGCACACATTGCATCTTTTGCACAGCAGATTGCGTTGTTGCACATGTAGGTGTTCAGTTTTTTACATACAAAACATTCAAATCTTGTTTTAACTGCCACTGTCCGTTGGTTTTTACCTCTAATTTAGATCGCACCTTATATCAGTGCTTTCTTTGTTTTTAAGGATTGTTGTATCAATTGTTGTGCAAAATTTGTAACTTTTATGTATTTTACTAAAAGTGAATTACGAATAGCCTTGTATAATATTTTCAATGTATTTCTTTCATGTCTATCACGCCAATTATGCGTTAGCCAATCATGTATGTTATACCTTGCACTTGCACTTTAAATGGCCCCTGCCTGGCCTCGGCGTCATGTGATCAAGGCCTTTCGTAGGCTGAAACGCGTCATGCAGGCATTGCTGTCAAAATGAAAATAAATTAATTCTCTCACCCGCATCCTGGGTCAGCCTTCGTCTGTTCCTGGTTTCCCTTGGATCTTTGGTGCACAGGAGCGCTTTTGACGAAATACTCCGTATATATATATATATATATATATATATATATATATATATATATATATATATATACACATATGGGAGAAAAGGGTTGCCCCCGGATCGGAGAAACACACACAGGTGGGTTTTATACATCTTTTAATGGAGGTTGTTGCGAAATCAGTTGGAGATTTCGAGATCCATTGACAGCTCCTTAAATATATATATATATTACCTACTGGCAGTTATAGTTAGGGTCTATTTTCCATAGGAAAAGAATTTTTTGATTGGCCAATATCTTTAGCGCCGTTTGACGAATATTCGCAAAAGTGTCAAAACAAAAGGCCTGCTCCGGTTAGCTCCTGTCTTGAAAGTTTTGGGATGATTCGTTACTTTAAGCGGGTGCCAAGAAAAAAGGGGTGTCCCAAAATGTGTTTTCCCCATGTAAATTTCCATAGGAAACTTTAGACACGGCTACAGCCCGAACTGCTGAACGGAATTACACCCAATTTGGCAAAAAGGTAGCTCTTGGTTCAGAAAGCAACCTTTTGTGGTGTAAATCCATTCAGTTGTTGCTGAGAAATTAAAAAAATTGAAATGTATATACCTGAGCACCGAGGAAGAGTCCCGGCTCCTCCCGAGCATGAGCTTCATTCTGATTGGCTGCCATCACTCCAAACCAAGAAGTGTGGGCAGCCATGAGTCACAAGAAAACAGAAAAAAGAAGATGGAAAACATGAAAAGGGGGCAGGGTACAAACACCCTGACCCCCTAGGCCTGCTCAGGGGGTCCCACAAGGAACCCCAGTTCCAAAAAAAGCATTAAAAAAACACAGAAATTGGCTGACTTCAAGCTATGTGCAAAAATCAGGCAGAGGAAACAAAAAAAATTAAGCAAAGCCTCCCGCACTTCGTTATTATGAAGCCCTCAGCTGGGCCAGGTCCAGGGAGCAATGCGAAATTATATAGCTGGGGACCGCCACCTCCCTGGGGCTTTATACATAATGTGCGGGGGCAAGCGGCCCACCCCTGCAGCCCCGGGGACCAGCACCTCCCTGGGGCATAATGAAAATAAGGGTGGGGGGCCTCACTTGCCCCCAAGCCCCAGGGACCACCACCTCTCTGGGGCTTTGATGCAATTAGGTTGGGGGGGCCTGATGACAAATAATACATTTATTGGCAAAATTACAAGGACCTGACTGTCGGGAAATAATTGGACCACAACTACCAGCATGCTTCACTCGGTAATGCATACAGTCTTGGTAATTTATAGGTGAGGTTTCTCCGTTTTTGCCAAGTGTTGCCACATGAGGAAGGAGCTTGCGTCTCCAAAACGCGTAGGGGAAGAAAAGCAGCCGTAATATGCAGCTTCAGAAAATAATGGTTCTGTGAACTCACCTTTGACGGAGTGGTGTCCTTAAATCAGAGGCAGTTTGGGAAATATGAGCATGGCGGCCTCAGCCGCGAACGATGCACCACCTACTTGGAATATGGTGGTAGGACTGCACGGTTGTGATTTCACAATCGGAAAGCGGCACATGGAGGTGTTAACACTGTGAAGCTGCACATCACGTCTGGGGCCCACCGGAGGGCTGTGAAACAAGAATGAAGAAAAATAATAAATGTATTGGCAAAATTACAAGGACCTGACTGTCGGGAAATAATTGGACCACAACTACCAGCACGCTTCACTGAGGAATGCATGGAGTATTGGTAATTTATAGATGTGGTTTCTCCGTTTTTGCCAAGTGTTGCCCCATGAGGAAGGAGCTTGCGGCTCCGAAACGCGTAGGGGAAGAAAAGCAGCCGTAATATGCAGCTTCAGAAAATAAAGGTTTTGTGAACTAACCTTCGACGGAGTGGGGTCCTTGAATCAGAGGCAGTTTGGGAAATATATATATATAGATAATATATTATATATTATATATATATTACCTACTGGCGGTCGCCAGTATGTAGTTATAGTTAGAACCTAGTTTCCATAGGAAAAGCACTTTTTGATTTGCTAATAACTTTGGTGCCGTTTGACGAATCTTCCTGAAATTCTCCCAAAAAAAGTCTATCCAGGTCAGCTCCTATCATGAAAGTTTGGGGATGATTCGTCAAGCGGGGGCTGAGAAGAAAGGGGGGTCCCAAAACTAATTTTCTCCATGTTAATTTCCATAGGAAGTTTTGCGACGAGCTACAGCTTGAACTGCTGAACGGAATTACCCCAAATTTGGCACAAAGGTAGAGCTTGGTTCAGAAAGCGACCTTTTTTTAAATGGTGTAAATACGTTCAGTAATTTTTGAGAAATTCAAAAAATAAAAGTCAAAAAATCACTTTCGCATAGGAAACTTTGTGCAGGGCTACAGCTAAAACTACTAAACGGAATTACTCCAAATTTGGCAGAGAGGTAGTGCTTGGGTCAGAAAGTGACTTTAAAAAATGGTGTGAATCCATTCAGTAGTTGCTGAGAAATTAGAAAAATAAAAGTTTCGATATCTGGGAGGAGCCTAAGTCGCGTGCGCGAGCTTCACTGTGATTGGCTGCTAGCAATCCAAATCAGGAAGTTGGCAGCTATCTTGTTGCTCGGTAGAAGCGAGTCACCCAAAAACGGAGAAGCAAAGGTATAAAACAAGAGAAGGTGGCAGGGTAGAAAAACTCTGACCCACTGGGTCTGCTCAGGGGGTCCCAGAAGGACCGCAAGGGCCCAAAAAATCTTTAAAAAAAGAATAAAAAATCAGCAAAAATTTGTGCTGGGGTCGCGGGTTCTCGCGTTTTATTTTAATGAGGCCCTTGGGTGGGCTAGGTTGCGGGGGTATTTCTTAAAAAATAATAGCAGGGGCTGAGAGGGGTTGCGGGGGTCCACTGGGGTCCGCGCAGCCCCGGGGCTTCACTTATGTTGGGAGGGGGTTGCGCGGCTCCCATCCTGGAGTCTTCTATGTGCTTGTTACTTTGGTGTCGTTTGATGAATCTTTATGAAATTGTCCAAAAAGTTTCTCTTTTTTGATTAGCTCCTATATTGAAAGCTTGGGGGTGAATGGTGTAGGAGGGGCTGAGAAAAAAGAGGGTCCTAAAATGTGTTTTTTCCATGGAATTTCCATACAAAACTTTACAGAAGACTACAGCTAAAACTGCTTAACATAATTACACCAAATTTGGCAGGGAGAAAGGTGATAGTACAGAAAGCACGCTTTTGTTTTAATGGTGTAAATCCGTTCAGTAGTTTTTGAGAAATATAAAATTTTACAAATATAAAAATTTGATAATTACGACCTGTGATTGGCTGAGGGGTTACAAGCACCAGCTTGCGGCTTATTGGCTGTGAATGGTTGAAAAAAGGAAGTGTTGGCAGCCAGTTTGTGATTTACTCCGTCAGCTCGCATCTCTAGGTGTAGAAGCTATTGGGTCCACAGTGTTACCTGTGCAAGGCAACACTGGCATCTGTGTCTGTGTGAGATATGCCTTTCATGCTGCCTCTCCTCATATCACCAGGTTGCGGGAATGCCTTTAGAAGCCTGTCCGTCGGCTCGGAGCTCTATCAGTCAGTCTGTCGGCACGACCCTCTACACTACCCAAAGACTACCCAAACACCACTGTACTGTCGTAAACTCTAAAACACTACCATAGCACGATCCCCTACACTTCCCAAATACCAGTGAACTAACCTACACCCTAAATCTACTCTCAGCATGACCCCCTACCCAAACACCACTGCCCTACCGTAAACCAGCACAACCCCCTACACTACCCAAACACCACTGTACTACCCTAAAGCATAAAACAGTAGCAGTCCGTCGGCTTGCAGCTGTGCGTGTTTATTAGTTGGAGCTACATATAAGTGCGGCTGCACAGCTTCAGGTTATTCAGACAAACTTGATTTCCCTGATCTGTGAAGTGTACTCCATCAGTTCTGTAGTTATCAGCCATATGAAAACGTATGTTGTTGTTGTAGATGGACCCCATTCTATGGTCTCTGAGGTATGCAGACACAGTTTTGTTGACATTCTTCCTAGATTTTTCAATTTGAGGACAAAATTGGTTTGACCATTTCCACTTCTGTCTTTAACATGTATTGGAATATACAAAGACAGTGTGAGGCAAAAGCAACATCAATTGTCGAAAGGTGTCCTTCATTAGCATTTCCAAACCTATCCCAGTCAATATGCCTAGGTTGTTTCGACCACAGTGCACAATCATGAGGTCAGGGTGTTGGAGATGCAAACAGGTTTTAACCAAAGGCAACTATTGGTGCCACTTCAATCCTCTCTGTCCAAACCATTTATTGTCCACATTTTGTAAACCTAGGTCTAAGTCAATACATCTCTGTTCTGCATACCTCTTGCACCAGAAAACATAGCTATGTCCAATGATCCACACTAGCATTTTGAAGGTATGGCTGGGAGGAATGGATAGATGTCTGTAGCTCATGCAGTCCATTCGTAGAATAAGAGATATGTTTAAAGATGGGGAACTACAATTTTTTGCCATACAAAACGGTACGTGATTGGGAGATGAAAAGCATTGATTTTTAAAAGTTTTGTGAACATTTGTTTTGTGGAAAAGCATCTTTGTGATTGGTTAAGAAAAAACAGTTTAAACGTGGAGTACATGTCATAGGATAAAATTTGCTCAATTCAACCACACCTGCTACTTGCATTTGGAAGGCACTGTTCGAACCTAAAACAATCGTGAACTTTTAACCTGCACGTGCTGTTAAATGTTCAAGAAAATGTTGCAAAAAAATATTGTTAGGTTTAAAAAAGTGTGTTGATAGAATACGTTGCACTTCTGACTTCAATGTGCCCTTGAATATTAAAAGATCAGTGTATATGGAATTTTTTTTTAAAACATTAGAGAGAAGTTTTGAAACCTAAAAAAATCAAGGAACTATTCTAATTTGTTCATTACATGTATTTATGTGTGGAGCAACAAAATTACAGACACAACAGCACCAGGAAGAGGAAGAAGCAGGGAGTGGGGGGACGGGGGAGATGGGCACAATGGCACACACGCACAATTAAGTACAGCACAACTATAGACAAACCATGGCCAAAATGAAACACACCAACAAGGAGCAGAAGTCACACAACCCACCAACATCACACCACTGAACAAGCATAGAAGTGAAAACCACACTGCCTGAAAGGGAGAAGGGTGAACAAAAGCTCACATGAAGGGACATCTCACACACAATGCAACACACACATTAGGAAGCAGAGTACACCAACATTCAACACAATGTTGTACAAATATTTGCACAATCGAACACAGGATACAAATGCACTCGCCTGTGGCGGATAAGCGTCCAAAAGCATCAGTAGGAAACAGGCACATGAGAACGCATAAGTACAAACCCACAGTCCAGATGGGATAGCAATTCACGTATGGCAGGCAGCCAGAGAGTCCGTGACACACACATTAGCATACAAATGAAGACACAACACATTTTAAGACAAGTGAAAATGTGGAAACTTTATAAAAACAAAGTGTGTGTGCCAAGAGTAGTGCCACGATATGCAGAGAAATGCAGCAGCATGCCTGAAGAAGGAACATAGGAAAACATCCATGTTCTCCTCAGGGCAGTCCATCTCCAACACACGTCAGTGTCAAGCAGTGTTGGTTGTCCGCGCCTCGGACATGATACGACACCAAGCCATGTCCACTGTTGTTTTGGGACATGGGAACAGATGTACAATGTGCAATGATGCAGGGGGACACGTGCAATGTTGCACATCGAGTCGTGGTTGGAGGTACTTTGTCACTCGTCCATGAACGCGAATGCAGCTGCGTAAGCCACTATCTCTAATGAGTGATGGTTGGCCACAATATTTGACATGTCGTCGATGTAATCCATCAGTTGACCAGGACAGATGTGCTGACTCCAACCACTGTACCCAATGTGCAGCAAAGCAGAATCGGGAAGTGGGTCAATTTGCTAACTGCATATTACGACACGTGCAATCTCCCAGGCCCAGTTCCCAACATGCATGTCAAATAGTCATGCATGCCATAAACAGGCATCACCATGACACTCCTGGTCATGGGCCAACGGGGGGCGCACACACCCGTCATAATCCATGTCAGCTACGACTCGTTGGAGAGGCAGACGTCCATGCACCACTCGGATAGGCACGTGCGACATTGCGATACAGGTTGAACTCGGCGACGTCTGCAATGCCGAAGCTCAGCCGGTAAGTGATCCACAGTACTGCCAAAGGCAGTGCACCCAGGACATGCAGCAGACGTGCAAGATATAGGTGGATGTGAATGGAGTCGACCATGTGTTCAGGATGCTCTGCGATTGCGTCAGTGGCTCTGCTTGTGGCTGCACTAGCTTGCCTTGTGCCAGTCTTGTGGATGAAATGGCACAGCTTGGTGCAATGAGCCAGGTCTGTGTGCAATGGGTGCAGGGCAGGGGTGTGGTGGGAGTACGTGTGAAGGCCATTTCATGCACGCTAACTACGACAAAGGACTTTTGAGTGTGGCATGTGTACTTTTGTTCTCAAATCAGGCAGTGCGTGGTGTGGAAGATGGATGCAAATATTATAATATCTGTGGGGGGCTGGCCACTTGCAAGTTCCTTCTCGGAGCAGCAGATGTGTTTGCGAAAGATAGCTCAGACAAAGAACCTTTCATCCCTACAGTAACTTCTCCAGCTGCATTCATACAGGATGTATACAAAGGCCGGTCATGGGTGTTGTGGGATGTCTGTGACCCTGGTCATCATGGATGAAATGCCCAGCATGTGGCCCATGGGCGGGTTCACAGTGTGTTATGTTGCCAAACAACTGCTACTCCCTCCCACGAGCTCCCACACTTTTGTAAGGTGCACTGTTGTATCCCGTGCACTCCTAAGGCACACCAATGTAATGCCTATTCGCGGCATTCCAACCACACCGTGACACTGCAGTTTGGAGGTGGTGCATTCCACTTTACAACATCGACTGCTGCGGCCCTTGTTGCGGCCACACCAGAACACAGAGACACACTTACTGCACTTTCTGAACACGGACTTTTCCGAGAGACCCTGTTCCCATTGCCGGATAGGCAGACCCCTGCGCTGACCTGTGTACGCCAGACCAGCACACGCCGCTTGTGCATGCAGGAGGATGCGTGCGTAGCTACATGTCCAGGCTCACTGCCAACGGTGAGGTGACATGGTAACGTCCGCTGACACTGTGATGTTGCAGGGCTAGTGCCAATCATGCTAACACAATGACCACACGGACACACTTGCTCAGATGCGGGTTCGGGGGGCATTGGCGGTCCTGGGGTTGTTACGATGAGTGTTATGGACCTCATGGGTATAGGTGTATCATGCTCATTGACTCTATGGCACCTGTGGGTGTGTCGGTGTGGCTCTTGGCTGTGTTCCCTTTCATGCTGCAGGTAGTTGTCCTGCTTAACACCAGCAGTAAGCAGGTGTAAAATCCCTGGTGCAAACGCGGCTGATCGCTGGAATCTGTTTTGCATCGCAGTTGTTGTGAAAGTTGTGATGTGGTTTTTTTCGTGTACAGAAAAATAAATGAACTGGGCAGTGTATCCCGTCAAGATCCAGCACCTGACCCACTATTTCCAATCAATATAAATACAATGGCATTTCTTCATTGATTTTGTGTGTACACTGTAAGTGCACCCACTACCACAGTGCAATTCAATACAGGATTTTAGTTTTTAGAATAAATCGCAAAGGTGCACCTCGTGTCTTTTTGCACGGGAACGCCTTCTCTGCATTTCATTATCAGCACTTTAATGCAACTAAAGTTGAGATAAATCTAACACACTATTCAGAAGCTGGTGCAAACCGCAGACATCACCAGTATGCCCGTGATAACTGCCCCAAAATGTAACACCATGGTGGACACCACGAAATAACAGTAATAAGAACGAGAAAGAGTCACACAGCACTTAAGTAACAACCAAAAACTTTATTGATTTTTTTTTTCAAACTTTATTTTTTTGTAAATGTATATATAAAGGATAAACTAAATTTAACAAACTGAACACAAAACAACAAGGCGGAAGGCTCCTGTCGGGACCATGAATGTCGACGACACAGCCTGGAAAATAAAGCACAAAATAAGGACGTGTGTAATTAGCATATCAAAGGAGTGAGACACAGAGAAGGAAAAGAAAACAGAGAGAAAAAGTGAGGGAAGCAAAGAAAGGGAGTGAGAAAGGGAGAAGGGAGATAGAGAAAAAGAAGGAAAGGAACGAAGAGAGTGAGAGAGAGAGTGAAGAGAAGGAAGTGAGTGCCGCCCCTGTGCATCCATGACCAAATAATTACCTGCTGCCACCGGAGTGTCTACCAGTGGGCACTCCACATGCCCGTCAAAGCTCCGCAGCCCAGCAGACCTCACACATGTCGCTGAGTCCTGAGTCATCAATAGCGGAGACCACCTCAGCTTTTGGTGCCGCTAACCCTGTGCAACGCAAGTCAGCGCCAATGTGGTGGTAGGCTGCTGACGGTCATACAACTTAGGGTGCGACTAACCCTGTGCAACTCAAGTCCGCGCCACGTGGTGGTAGGCCCCTGACGGCCACATTAGCTTCGGGTGGCACTAACCCTGTGTAACTCAAGTCAGCGCCACGTGGTGGTTAGCCCCTGATGGCCACATCAGCTTCGGGTGGCACTAACCCTGTGGAACACAAGTCCGCGCCACGTGGTAGTAGGCCCCTGATGGCCATACAGCTCAGGGTGGGACTAACCCTCTGCACAACTTTTCATGGACTCTTTATGATTGAGACCCGTGGAGTGTCCTCCATCCAGTCACCACCGGCAATAAAGGATGTGACGTTGTCGATCCATTATATTTGCGTGGTCACATGGCCTGTGACTCATGTGCCGGATGGGTTTGGTGTGTGTGCAAACCTGCCCTCAGGGAGTGGCCATGACATGTTGACAACTAGACCACTGACCTGCACACCAACAGCAAGGACACCTGCTACAGGTAGATATGTGGGGGGGATGAAAACGTTTTTTGTCAATGGAATTTCCATAGGAAACTTTAGACAAGGCTACAGGTCAAACTGCTGAACGGAATTAAACCAAATTTGGCAGGGAGAAAGGTCTTGGTCCAGAAAGCATGCTTTCTTGCATCGCGTGAAAATATAAAAGATAGGTCTCGAGAGCAATTTAATATACCGGAGCCCTGTTTCTGCGAGATAACTCTTTTATGCTCCCTCTGACCAACATCACCACTTCACAGCTATGCCATTAGAAGCCAGTCTGTCAGCTCACAGTTCTTTACCTTTGCGAGCTAATACGCTACTGTGCCTGTACCTCTGTGAGCTACTACACTGCAGTTTCTTTGGGAGCGGATGGCACGTAGTACTGTGTCTGTGAGTCGAGCGGACGGGCCGCAGTTGCCCCTTTGCGAGTCTGGGTGCAAACTGTTCATAACTCACACTACATAAGCATTGAAAAACCATTTTGTGATTCAGTCCGTCAGCTGGCATCTGTCCAAGGCATTTCTGAAAACATATCGGAGTTCTTTCTGTGAGAGATACCCATTTCACACTGCCTCTCCCCACATCAGCAGGTAACGCACCCTCTTCCACATTACCAACATACCCCCAACAACCTTCTTGAGCCCGGAAGTGTCCCTGTGTGGTTGGACAAACAAGAATCTTAGTCATGTATAGGTTTACATATAAAACATTTTATTTAAAGAAAACAACAACAGATAAAACTGATGGCAGTCTGGTGCTGTGGTCACTGCCACGAAGTTGGGGTTACTGCCATTCAGGACTCAGGACACAGTTCCACATGTGGTATTGGCTTGTGTTGAACAGGGTTAGTGGCACCACGTGTCGCTGGCTTGTGTTGAACAGGGTTAGTGGCACCACGTGTCACCAGACTTGCATATGGAAATATGCCTCACTGATCGAAGGGAGTCTGGTGCTGTGGTCGCTGCCATGGACTTGGGGTCACTGCCATTCAGGACTCAGGACACAGTTCCACATGTGGGCTAGGCTTGTGTTGAACAGGGCTAGTGGCACCACATGTCGCCGGCTTGTGTTGAACAGGGTTAGTGGCACCACATGTCGCGGCTTGTGTTGATTCTTGAACAGGGTTAGTGGCACCACATGTCACCGGCTTGTGTTGAACAGGGTTAGTGGCACCATATGTTGCGGCTTGCATTGAATTCTGCCTCAATAAGGCCATGTGGCGATGACTTGTGGTGCAGTGAGTTAGAAGTATCTTTGGCGCTGAGCGTGTACGTAACCTGCGATGATGCGTGGTCTGGGGGGCCACACTCGGACCAATGTCTTTTGTCTACTGAATTCTGCCTCAATTTGATTTTCGAGTGATAGTATGCCTCACTGCTGACATTAAACTGTTCACTCTTCCTTGCGATGACTTATTGTGCACTGAGTTAGTAGTACCTTTGGCGCCCAGCGTGTGTGCAGCCTGTGATGATGCGTGGTCCGGGCAGGCCGCACTGGGAGCAATGTGTCTTGCCTACTGGACTGCGATATCTGCAATCGCCACTTCATCTGAATTGTGAGCCCTGCTGTCCACAGTGTAGATCGAAGGCACTAGTCTGTACAGACATAAGTCTGTGGTGCTGTGCCGCTGGGTTCGCAGGGGGCCTGTGTCGAGGAGTCCCACGGTCATGGTGGGAGCCACGTGGCAGGGTGAGGGCCGCCACTCTGGCAGACGCTTTGGCCTTCCCACAAGTGAACCACACCCAGAGCCCCAGCCTATGTATTCATACTCCTACACTGGAGTGCCGTACGTTAGACCAGCCCACTCCACCTTACGCTTCCAGGGGGGGACAACACAGCTTCATGACCGAGATCTTCCCAATTGCCTGAGGTAACATAGTTGCGTCTACTGTGCATAACACTACAAGTATCAGTAGTACATGTCCACGTGGAGAGGTTTGTGCTTTGCAGAGTGAGGTCTGTCCAGCACATCACTGCTACATTTGGTATTATGTGCATTATTATTGATGGGTGACTTGCCTCCTTCACACATACTCGGTTCCCACATCTCCCAACATTCAGCTATTGTGCAGCTGAGGGGCCATAGCGATTTGGGAAGGTCCGTTGTCCTGTTTTGTGCTGCCTTGGTGGTAGTAGGGGGGTGGACCGGGGGGGAGGTCCTGATGGTGGTGGCGGTGGGTGTTGTGGCCTTGTTGGGTGTCGGAGCTGCATGATCAGTAGCTGTATCACGTGTTGGTCTTTCGATGTGGCTGTGAGTTGGGTCCAATTCACGCTGTAGATAGTCGACCTCCTTGCACCAGTTAAAGGCTGATGTTAATTTCTTACTGCTAACTCGGCTTATTGCCTGCTTTTTGGATCGCATTGCAGATTTGGCTGGTCGTTGAAAATATGGGGAAGTGGTGTTTTAGTTTGTATTTCCATGGGAACGCCTACCTTGCATATCATTAGTGTTCGTTGCGGCTCTTTTTTGCAGTGATTTTTTGGCGGAAGGTATCGATGGAAAAGTGGTGAGATTTGCAGTTTTGACCAGGTTGAGAATGGGATGATAATTTAAAAACACAGAAAAAAAAGATAGGTTTAATGAACATCATAATTAGAAATTAGCATTTAAAAAACCTTTGAAATTCACTGAAAAAAACCATAGGTTTCAGGCATGCTATAGTTAGAAATTAGCATTTAAAAAGCCATTGAAATTCCCAGAAAAAAACATAGGCTTCAGGCACGTTATAGTTAGAAATTAGCATTTAAAAAACCTTAGAAATTCACTGAAAAAAACATACGTTTCAGGGACGTAATAGTTAGTTGGACATTTCACTCATACAAAACCATAGAAATTACCCCGTTATAGTTAGTTTAGCTAACTATAACTCGCGCGTTGGCAATGCACTGCTGATGACGTCCCATATTACAATATTCATGACATGGTCAATGACATCACTGATGACATCACTGATATTTCAAATGACATCATTGATGACATCACTGATGACATCATCCACATGAAAATCTGATGCACCTCATCACACCCTAATATAACCCTTGATACACCCAGTCTAAAATACAGAGTATCATTTTCGAAACATCAACACACCAATACCAGTTAGTACATATCCACTCACTAATTCCTAGCTCTATACACACATCTACTCATTCACCCATACAGTCACTCATACATACATTCATTCATCAATACAGCATTATCATATGCACTCACATATCTATACAGACACCGCCTCTCATTCATAGTGTTACTCACACACCTAGTCAGTCATGGAAATAATCAATCACACTTTCATTTACTCACCTGTACAGTTATACACACACCTCCTCACTTATTTAAACATATACTAACACATACTTACACTCTAATACAATAACTAATACAAGCACACACTGATCCATACAGCCACTCTCACAATCACTCACTCTCACATATAGTCATTTATACACTCCAACACTTACATATACTGCCTTTCACATATGCAGTTACTCACACATGTACCACTGAGGCATCCATTCACTCACCAACACACCCATACACACACTAACCCATCCATACAGCTCTTCACAGATGCACTCTTGAACCTATACACCCAGTGAATCATCCACCTCACACATTTATGGACAGTTACACCCAACCACACCTACCCACACAGACACTAAGGCACCCATAGAGATAGTCAAACAAGTAATCAATAACCCATATAGATCCTCATTTAGGTATTTACCAACCCATGAAACTGCTTACACACCAACTGACAAACTAAACTGTGTGAGTGTCTGTATTAGTCACTAACACATTCATTCAGTAAGACACAATTAATCACTCACTTCTACAGTCAATCACACACCTACTAAATCATCCATCCTGACTCTCATACACCCATTCATTCTTCAATACACATTGGCTTATATATAAAACATATTTACATTTTATAAAAACACATAGTCACTGGATGATGTCATCAGTGATGTCATTTGAGATGTCATCAGTGAAGTCATCAGTGATGTCACTGACCTAGTCATGAATGATGTAATATGTGACATCATCAGCAGTGCATTGCGGGGGCACGAGTTATAGTTAGCCCAACTAACTATAACAGGGGAATTTCTAAGGTTTTGTATGAGTGAAATGTCCAACTAACTATAACGTCCCTGACACTTATGGTTTTTTCAGTGAATATATATATATATATATATATATATATATATATATATCATAGACTGCTCGCTCTATAACTCCATACCACTCCGCTGGAACAAAGCGAGATAGGACCCAAATAGGTGCTTGATAGATTTTATTCACAAGCCACTCTCCACCATGACGCGTTTCGGCAGCTTCTCTGCCTTGATCACATGACAGCGCTAACACGGGAGACATTCATTTTTAAAGTGCTAGTGCAAGGTCACATGATACACTCAATACAATCAACATAGAAAACATACTGTAAAATTACAAGTGTGTAATTTAAAAGAAAGACATCAGGAATTGCTTATTTAATCGCTAAATGCCACTCATTATAACAGGACCTGATTGTCATGACTGTTGTTGATGTAATGTTTCAATATTTATATACCCAACATGTCACTTCAAAGGTTAAAATAATGGCCTAAATGCCAAAAGCCTTTGTGTTTTCCGTTTGTTGACTGATTGTTTTGCATACGACCTTTGTGATAAAAAATGATTAAACCCGTGTATCCAATAAATATTAAAAAAGAAAATTTTAAGAAATTAGCAAGAGAACCGGTGTTGAAATTTTCGTAAAGTGCAAGTGCTTAAAAGGTAATAAAATAGTGTGCGCGGTGGATTGGTTATTAATATATAACCTCCCAGTATGTGCAAATGTAATAACTACAAGGATGCTATCTAGTGTCACAGACAAAATGTCTGAGCTATAAGTTCTAAAGAAATATATATCGCCGACTGAAATCACCTATATGCCATATGCTCAATTAGAATATTAACTTTTACCTCATGGACTGACAAATATATGTTGTTTGGGCTTAGATAATTACTGGACATTCCTAGCTCTAATAGACCTTTATAAATAACTGTATAAAATGTTTTAAATACATAAATACATAAATATAAATATAAATAAATTCTTAAAACATCCACATATAATATCTATAAAAACCTCTCCTAAAAAAGTAGGTAAAATACCAACATTGTAACATATCATTATTGTCTGTGCAAAGATAAATTAATTAAAAGATCTCAAATCATAAGACAATTGAACAATTTATGATGAAAGAAGAGTTACGATTCATAAAGTGATAGTGAGGTGTGACAAGCATACAATATAAAATATAAAATATAAAATATGTTAAAAGAAGAATTTTTGTACTTAGATGTTGGTATATACAATCTTAAAATATTCTTCCACATAAATATCCAATCCTAGCATATCACACCATCATCCCACTTAATTCTATTCATCCCTGGCAGTAATTAGGAAATAAAGGAAAGGAACCTGATGCCATTTATACAGCTGATAAAAGTATGTCTAGTCAAGGTATGTATACAGATCCTCGCTAGTATTAAGACCTCCTGGATTCTTGGTGTCTAGCTCTAAAATGTAGCGTGTTTCAAGGCGCCTAAGTTTTTGTTCCCGATCTCCCCCTCTGTCTAGTGGAGGTATCGTATCAATGACATAATACTGAAGATGTTTTAAATTGTTGTCATGTTGTGTCTTGAAATGCCTTGCTACAGGGTAGGTTGGGTCGCTGTTGGTAATGGCTCTAATGTGCTGTAATATGCGCTTGTGTACTTGTAACTTGGTGCTACCTATATACAATAAGTTACACGAGCACTGTAACACATATATAGCAAAGTCAGTGCGACAGGTCAAGTGATGTTTGATTTCTCGGGTCGTACCATTGAACGCTGTCTGGTAAGTGGTTCTATTTGAAGCATAGTTACAAGCTTTACAGACAGAGCATTTGAAAAAACCTTTCCTAGCCACCAGCCAACCCACTTTCTTACTTTCCTCAGGGTTTTTCCTTACTAGAGCTTTTGCCATTGTGGCCGCTCTTCTGTATGTAATGGCAGGTTGTTTAGGCAAAAATGTACCAATTATAGGGTCATCATGAACTATTGGCCAATTCCTTCTTATTATAGTTCTTATCTGTTGTTCCTGCTTGGAATATGTAAGGATAAGTCTAGTGGGCTCAACTAGAGTTTCTCCCTTGTCCTTTCTCTTTGTCACATTATTTATAAGCTCATGTCTAGCGAGCCTTTTTGATTTGTCAATCGCACTCTGGATGGATGCATTTGTATAACCCCTGTCAAGGAATCGCTGTCTGCATTCTTGCTGTTTATTGTTACAGTCCCCATCCTCACTACATATTCTGCGAATTTGAAGCATTTCCCCATACGGAATGCTGTATATCAAGTGTGGAGGATGTGCACTCGAAGCATGTAACAGAGTGTTGCCTACCGTTTCCTTACGATGCAGTGAAGTGTTCATGCAATTGTTCACTATGTTGACCTGAACATCTAGGAAGGTTATACTAGTGTTGCTTATGTTGGAAGTGAACTGTAAATTTACATCATTGATATTTAACGATTTGACAAATTCAATGGCTTTATCCTGGGTTCCCTGCCATATAATGAATAGGTCATCTATATAGCGTAACCAGCATACGATATTGTCTTTGTATGTCTCTTCATACGTTTTCATGAGGACCAGCTCCTCCCACCAGCCCATGAAAAGACAAGCGTAGCTGGGAGAAAAACTGGCCCCCATAGCAACGCCTTGAATTTGCTGGAACATTTGATGTTTGAACATAAAGTAATTGTTCTCTAAACAGAAACCCAACATGTCCATTATCAACTTGTTATGCTGTGCATAGTATAATGGTCTATTTGCCAAAAAATAGTCAACTGCCCTTAGACCATCCTGGTTCTTGATGCACGTGTATAGTGAGGATACATCCAAGGCCAGGAGAAAATATCCTTCTTGCCATCTGATCTTGTCAATTTTCCTGATGAAATCCCCAGTGTCCTGCACAAATGATTTCAATTCTTTCACATGTTCTTGGAGGAAAAAATCAATATAGCGTGACATGTGCTCTAATGGTCCATTGATGGCAGCGATTATTGGTCTCCCGGGGGGCTTGTGAATATTTTTATGAACTTTAGGAATAAAGTACATAGATGGAGTTTTTGGGTGTTCTGTTTTTAAATATTTAAACTCTTCCATACTCAAAAGCCCCACACTCTTCCAGGCCAATAACTTAGAATGGAATTGATTTATCATGGCTTTATACCTTAGTACAGTACTTCTACGGTAACATTGCACATCATTCAGTTGCAAGTAGGCTTCTTCCATATAATCATTCATTGGCCATAGTACAATGTTCCCCCCTTTGTCGGAGTTTCTGATGACTATTTTGTTTTCTTTGTTTAATTTTGTCATCAATTGGTTATATTGTCTTTCATGATTAGTTACTTTCCTTTTTTGTTTGTTGATTTTGATGTTAAGTTTCTTAATTTGTGCCACGACCTGTTCATTGAAGACATCGATGGAATCACGCGGCATGATGGGCATAAATTTAGACTTCACCTTGAAAGGAGTAATCGGTTTCGTGTTCACATTGATTTCCAACAATTGATCTTTGGTACCTGGTTCGAAAAGCAGGCTTTGACTTGATCTGTTTGTAGATGAGTCAGATTCATTCGCCAATTCTTGTAGGTTTCTCAGGGCCTCTAAGTCTGCCACTAGTAGTTCACAGGTGTCACTTGTGTTTGTCATCATATCCGTACTTTCAACTCTAGACCGTGATTTTAATTCATGGAACTTTTTAAGTTTTAGCTTACGGATAAATTTGTAGACATCTACACGAGTTGTTGGATAATCAAAGTCAGACTGAGGACAGTATGATAATCCCAATGACAGTAACTGTTTTTCGGCTTGGGTCAGATCGATATTAGCCAAGTTGATTATTGTTTTGGCCGTCGATGTCGTTGAAGGAGGATTATTTACTGTCTGTTTCTCCATCCTCCTCGTCGTCCTCTCCCCCTGTTCGAATGCTTGTTGTAAGTTGCGTTTCCTTGCTTTTCTCCTTTGTCTTCTAGACGTTGTTCGTCGTTTTTTGCCGGTTGATTACGCGGCCTCAATGTTTCCCGTCTACTTCTTCTCATGTAGTCTAGTTCCTCCCCCAAGGTAGGTTTGATGGCATTTGAATGTGTTCGGTTTGGTCTTCCTTCAGCTTCTGATTCGCTCTCCACAGCTGAGCTTAGATCTGAAGTTGTATCATCTTGGATATTGGGTGCTGGGGCGGTTTTGTGCAGTTGTCCATGTTCGCCTGCCGCCTTTGATCTGTATACATCAAATTTACGTGAGAAAGTGAAGATCTGTCCACTCGCATAGTCATCCTTGTCCCTTTGGAACTTGAACGCTTTGCGTTGTTTAATTTTATCTTCCTCTTTGGCCAACCTATTGATCATTTCCTCGTGTAATTTTGTTTGTTGAGGATCCCCTAATCCTTTTATTTCTGATTCCAGGGCGTCTATTTTGAGTTGTAATGCCTCACGGTCTATGATAGCATATTTTACCAGCACTTGGACCAATTTCCTTGATGATTCCAGATTTATTTCCGCCCACTCGGCCATCATTAAGGGGTTTGGTGTATCGTAGCTAGGGGCTATCATGATGCGCAACCCCCTCGGTATTCTGCCCACATCCAGATATCCCTGCAGGGATTTTGATTCCCACCATTTTGATTGTTCTTGTCGCATAAGCTTCTCCAGTATGCGATATTTTTCTTTTAATCCTTGTTCATGGATTGTTTCCTTATTTGTCCCTCTGATTATTTGGGACTGTGATGTAGAGGGTGTGTCTGAAAACATCCCTTCTGCAGCCGATTCTCTGCTGCGTAGCGCTGCGGTGGACATAGTGCGCTTGTAAAGAGTAATCCTATGATGTGACCCGTAATGGAACCTTCCCTCTTAGGATTTTGGTCAGGAGCCAGTTCCCCGGGTGCACGCCTCCCCACCTGTGCTCAATCACAACGCGGTTCCGTACCTGCTTTGTTGGCAGCTCAAAACGCCGTCACCTCCTCGCTGGATTATGATCCACTCGAGACCTCCGGTTCGGCGTTGTTCTGCTCGTATCAGGTAGAATTCAAACCGCTTGTTGTTCCACAGGGGGCTCCGTGTTTCCGCTACCGGACTCACTGCAGTTGCTTCCGGGTTACCGTCCTCCTCGAGGCCTCGGGGATGGTCACTGACCCAGAAGCTTCTAACTTTGCCGTCCACGGAGCCAACTCAAAGGGAGGGGGTCCCGAACACCGGGGAAAGTCAAAGCCGGCGAAAATATCATAGACTGCTCGCTCTATAACTCCATACCACTCCGCTGGAACAAAGCGAGATAGGACCCAAATAGGTGCTTGATAGATTTTATTCACAAGCCACTCTCCACCATGACGCGTTTCGGCAGCTTCTCTGCCTTGATCACATGACAGCGCTAACACGGGAGACATTCATTTTTAAAGTGCTAGTGCAAGGTCACATGATACACTCAATACAATCAACATAGAAAACATACTGTAAAATTACAAGTGTGTAATTTAAAAGAAAGACATCAGGAATTGCTTATTTAATCGCTAAATGCCACTCATTATAACAGGACCTGATTGTCATGACTGTTGTTGATGTAATGTTTCAATATTTATATACCCAACATGTCACTTCAAAGGTTAAAATAATGGCCTAAATGCCAAAAGCCTTTGTGTTTTCCGTTTGTTGACTGATTGTTTTGCATACGACCTTTGTGATAAAAAAATGATTAAACCCGTGTATCCAATAAATATTAAAAAAGAAAATTCTAAGAAATTAGCAAGAGAACCGGTGTTATATATATATATATATATATATATAATTATATATATATATATATATATATATACTTGAAGATGAAGGATCACAAGAAAACAACAGCCAGCCAAGGTAAAAATCTGGATCCCAAAGGATACAATGAGTCACAAAGAAATAAAATATCCAAGAAAGAAGTGACTCAAACAGATAGATTCACCAAAGAACAAAAATATATTTCCACTACAACGTTTCAGCTTCCGCCTTCCTCAGGTAGTACAAGATGGTTGGCTCTGTGGCTGCACAGATGACAGCTGAATTTTCAAAAAGCATCATGAGTGAAGATTCCATTTGGAATGTGGAATCAATGCAGTCCTGAGAGCTCTCGAGATATGCAGTAATCAGGTTGTGTTGTCAGTAATGTTCAGTCCATCTGGATACAGTGATTTTAAACGGTACATCCAGAAGTTTTCCCTGGAGTCCAGTAGTTCTTCCTTTGAAACATGTTCCACGGGGAAAATCTTCAAATCTGATAGTGAATGATCAACAAGGTTAAAATGATTGGCTACAGGCTGGTCAATTTTCTTATTAATTATTGCAGATTTGTGGTTCCTGAATCGTGTACGGAGGTCATTCACTGTTTGGCCTACATATTGCTTTTTACAGCTTTGACATTGGCACTGAATCACATAAATAATGCATGTTGAGCGACATGTAAGATGCTGCCTTATTGCATAGGTCCTTCTCGTAACAGAACTAGTTACAGATGATGTGTGTAAAAGATATTCACACGTGATGAACCTTTTAGAGTCACAGCAATGAACCCCTGCATTTGTTACAGCTTGCTTGAGTTCAAGCTTTCAAAATAAGAGATCCTAAATTTGGAGCTCTGCGGTAAGCAATGACTGGTGGTTTTGGAAAAACCTTTTGCAATTTTTCACAAGTGGACAGTAAGGGAAATGTTTTTTGCATTATATTTCTGTAGTTAGGAGCTGATGGATGATAGTCAACTACAAATGGAGTTCTGTCACTTTTGTTTCTGCCGTTGGTATTCCAAATAAGTGCTTCTCTGGGTAACTGCAAAGACTTGTCAATTTGTTGCTGTATGATATGCAGAGGATAGCCTCGCCTTTTAAATAATGTAGCAAGCTCCTGTAGATGGTCTTTACAGGTTTCCTCATTGCTGCAGATGCATCTTATTCTGAGCGCTTGGCTGTAGATGATGCTCAGTTTAGTGTGGTGTGGGTGACATGAAGTCCAGTTTAGATACAAATGAGCATCTGTAGGCTTGTGGTACAGATCAGTTGTAATTTTGTGTTCATGAATGGTGAGTACCACATCCAGAAAAGGGAGATGAGGATTCTGTTTAGTATTGCTGCTGGTAAATTTGATGGTAGGATGGATATTGTTGATATAAGCTGTAAATTGTTCCAATGTTCTACTTCCTGAATTCCATATTATAAATATGTCATCAATGTATCGTAGCCATACCAGTGGTTTGATGCTAGAAGTAGCAAGTATACAGTTCTCTAGTTTGCCCATGAAGATATTTGCATAGGATGGAGCCATCCGAGTACCCATGGAAGTCCCTTGTATCTGCAGATAGTGTTTACCATTGAATGTAAAATTGTTGGATTTAAGGATAACTCTTGCAAAGTTGGTAAGCACATTTGTTGATGGCTTTTTCACAGTTCTTTTATTAAGAGCTTCAGATAATGCCATAAGCCCATCCTCATGTGGTATATTGGTGTATAATGATGTAACATCAAATGTAGCCAGAAGTGTATCATCATCAAATGTGTAGGTTTTGTTTAATTTTTCAATAATCTGAAGGAAGTGACTGGTATCTTTAATAAATGATGGAAGTTCCTGTACAATGGGCTGGAGGTGCAGGTTGCCAAATAAAGATAGTCTCTCAGTGGCTGTGTCATTGCCAGAGATGATGGGACGGCCGGGATTGTTCATATATATATATATGTTACCTACTGGCAGTTATAGTTAGGACCTATTTTCCATAGGAGAAGCGTTTTTTGATTGACCAATATCTTTGGCGCAGTTTGACGAATCTTCGCAAAATTGTCAAACAAATGGCCCGCTCCGTTTAGCTCCTGTCTTGAAAGTTTTGGGGTGATTCGTTTAGCCGGGGCCGAGAAAAAAGGGGGGTCCCAAAACGTGTTTTCTCCATGTAAATTTCCATAGGAAACTTCAAACACGGCTACAGCCCGAACTACTGAACGGAATTACACCCAATTTGGCAAAAAGGTAGCTCTTGTTTCAGAAAGCAACCTTTTATGGTGTAAATCCATTCAGTAGTTGCTGAGAAATTAACAAAATAGAAATTTATATATCTGAGCACCGAGGAAGAGTCCCGACTCCTCCCGAGCACGAGCTTCGTTCCAATTGGCTGCCAATTGGCTGCCAAAACTCCAAACCAAGAAGTGTTGGCAGCCATTTTGTGACTCGGTAACCAAGTCACAAGAAAACAGAAAAAAAGAAGATGAAAAGCATGAAAAGCATGAAAAGGGGGCAGGGTACAAACACCCTGACCCCCTAGGCCTGCTCAGGGGGTCCCACAAGGACCCCCAGGCCCAAAAAAAACATTTAAAAAAACCTAAATTGGCTGAATACACGCTGTTTGCGCAAATCTGGCCGAGAAAACAAAAAAAAGTTTTTTGTTCAGCCCCCAGGTGGGCCAGGTCCCGGGGGCAATGTGGAATAGTATAGCAGGGGACCGCCACCTCCCCGGGGCTTTATACATAATGTGCGCTGGGCAAGCGCCCCCCACAGCCCTGGAGACTGCCACCTCCCCGGGGCATAATGAAAATAAGGGTGGGGGCCTCACTTGCCCTCAAGCCTTGGAGACCACCACCTCCCCGGGGCTTTGATAAAATTAGGTCGGAGGGACCTTGCAGTCCCCCCAAGCACCAGGAACCACCACCTCCCCGGGGCCTTGAAAATAATTAGTGTGGGGGGCTTGAGCCCCCACACTGCCCCGGGACACTGTTTTTTTTAAATACGAGGGTTCATTGCGCACCCCCGGGCCCTGGGGACCACCACCTCCCCGGGGCTATCTTCACCTTGGGGGGGGTATGCGGCCCCCCTCCTGGACCCCTTGATGGCCCTGGGGACTGCCACCCCCAGGGCCGGCTCCTGCAATGACCCGGTGTGCCCACCCCCATAAACCTGCTCTAGCTTCCAAAAAGCAAAGCAGATTGCTTTTGGGCAAGGGGAGCTGCATGTCAGCAGCTCCCTTTGCTCAAAAGCAATGCTGTCTCCCACAGGAGGCAGGGAGTCAGCAGGGACCGTGGGGACATTGGGGTTCCCCCCACGATCCCCACCGCTAAGGACTGACCCCGGGGATGGGATCTCCGGGGCCAAAAGAATGGCCGGGACATGGGGAAGGGCTCCCTGGGGCCGAAATTGGCATGGGGAGGGGCCCACATGTCCCCCCTCCTGGAATAAAAATAATTTATATAATGGCCAAGCCCAGGGGGATTGGGTCCCTGGGGCTAATAGTGGCCCAGGGAAGGGGGGCCACACGGCCCCCCTTCCCTTGAATTAAATTATTTTTTTTAAAAGCAGAAGGCCGGCCCCGAGGGATGGGGTCCTCGGGCCATAATTGGCCTGAGAAGGTGGGCCACGCAGCCCCCCTTCTCTTTAAAAAAAAAAACATGGTAGGCCCCGGGGGATGGGGTCCCCGGGGCAAATACGAAACAATGGAAGTGGATTGTTTTTTTTCTCTTTCAATTTTGGAGTCGCGAATCCAGTGTGGCTCTCAGCACGGCCCCCCGTGTAACCTCACGTTGACTTTGTGAATTCACCTTAAATAAATAATTAAGTAGTATATTATTTAGAAGGTAGTGTTGTATTTGAGAAGTTGTTTTAAAGAGGTAGTGTGATTGAAGTTAATGACAAGATTGCAATTGATAGAGTTGTTAAAAATATATAAAATTAAAAATGAATAGTTAAACTTGAAAAGTTTGTTGTGTTGAAGTACATTGAATGTATTCTTTTGTTTTGTGGATTCGCATTAGGTGCGCGAATCCATACAAAAAATGCATGTACGTGTAAAAAAAAAAATTATAATCAATATTATGTTATAGAGCCCTTATTTTCATTGTGAGTTTGTTGTAGCTACTTGTAAGTGCCGATGCAGAGCTTTAGGTTGATGAGAAAGACTCTGTTTCCTTGATATGTGAAGTGTACTCCATCACTTCTGTAGATGTCAGCCATATCAAAATGTAGATTGTTGTTATAGATGGAGTCCATACTATGGTCTCTGAGGTAAGCAGAAACAGTTTTATTTACATTCTTTTCACCTTTCTCAATCTGTGGACAGAATTGATTTGACCACTTCCATTTCTGTCTTTGGCACATGTTAGAGTATACAAAGACAGTTTGAGGTAAAAGCAATATCAGTTGTGCAAAGGTGTCCTTCATTAGCATTTCCAGACCTACCCCAGTCAATGTGCCTAGGTCATTGCCACCACAGAGCACAATCATGAGGTCACCGGGTGGAAATGCAAAAAGGTTTTAACCAAAGGCATCAATTGGTGCTGCTTTAAATCCTCTCTGTGCAATCCTTTTAATGTCTACATTTTGCAAAGCTAGGTCTTTGTCAATACCTCTTTGTTCAGCATACCCTTTGCACCAGAAAACATAGCTATGTATAACAAATCCTACTGTAAGCATCTTGAAGGGATGTTTGGAAGTAATGAAAAGATGTCTGTAGCTCAGGTAGTCAATTGGTAGAATGAGAGGTATGTAAAATGGTGGACAAGATGCTGTTTTTTTTTAAAGAAGTAGAGAATTGATTGGCTGTTTAAGAACATTATACATTCAAAAATAGGGTGCATGTTACTGTCTTTAAAAAGCATGTTTCTTATTGGTTAGTAAAAAATGTTTGAAAGGCACAGTAGATAGAATACAGTTATATTTTGCAAAGTCAACCACACCTGCTGTTTGCATTTGCAACATTGTGTGGTGAACTTGAAAATATGGTGGA
Source organism: Triturus cristatus (assembly GCF_964204655.1). Lineage (NCBI taxonomy): Eukaryota > Metazoa > Chordata > Amphibia > Caudata > Salamandridae > Triturus > Triturus cristatus. Next base: position 354,162,992 of record NC_140590.1, read on the forward strand.
CTTGTGACCTCTGAGTTCAGTTGAATGTTCCATGAGCTGTTACTATGGAAACTGGCATAACGAGAATGGGGGAAGGGTTGAAACTTAACTCTGGATTTAAAATACTCCGCTAGTCCATGCCAAACCCCCCTGTGGAAGTTCGTTAGACCTCAACCAGCAGAACGCCACTAATCTCACACAATTTCAACCCCTTTCCATAATGGAAGTATCTAAATTAATAGCTTCGGCTAAATCAGGATCACCAAACGACTTGTGCCCCCCCAGAATTTTGGCCATGTTAGCCTCATATTGTGCCCCAGAAATACAAGAAATCTTCAATTGTTCTATAAACTCAGGTATCATCCCCCCATCCTGGAAGGAAGCCTTTGTCCGACCCATTTTGAAGAAACCGGCTGCGGACCCCCTCACTCTGAGCAAATACCAACCCATATCTCTGCTACCGTTGTTGGGCAAATCACTCGAGTCAGCCATCAACAGTCAGCTGAGTACTTACCTTGAATTGAATAACCATCTGGATCCGTCACAATCAGGATTTCGGCCCGGTTTCAGCACGGAAACCGCGATCCTGGCAGTGACGGACACTCTGAGGCTGGAAATGGATACAGGAGGATCAGCCATACTGGTCCTCCTAGACTTGTCCGCAGCGTTCGACACCATCTCTCATTCCAAGCTGTTGGAGAGACTGAGAGCCTGTGGTATACAAGATCTGGCCTTAAAATGAATACAAAATTTTCTGTTGAACAGAAGTCAGACAATCATGCTGGGACCTTACAGATCAGACAAGCAAAGTGTGGACAAAGGGGTTCCTCAGGGCTCGTGTCTTAGCCCTACTTTGTTTAATTTGTATATGGCCCCTTTAGCAAAGATAGCGGAATCATCTGGGTTTGAGATAATCTCGTACGCAGATGATACCCAACTTATCTTTAAAATCAATTCAGAAGCGCAAGCAGAACATCTTCGTTTCGCAGCCGGAATACGTAACATTGCGGACTGGATGACGGAAAACTACCTCCAATTAAATCCTAGCAAAACGGAAATCATGCTAATAGGGAAAGCCTCTCTGAGCTGGTCCCAGGGCTGCTGGCCAGATGAGTTGGGTACCCCCCCCCCATCACCAAACAGGTGGTAAAGAACTTGGGTTTTAAACTTGACCAAGTCTTATCGATGAAAGATCACATAGCAGCAATTTCTAGTTCCTGCTATTTCAGTATGCGGCTTCTACGGAAAATACTTCCTTTCCTACCCACCAAGCACCGTAAGACCCTGGTCCAGGCCATGGTGATCTCACGCCTTGACTATGGCAATGCGCTACTGGCAGAAGCAGGCCCAACACTGCTAAGAAAGCTGCAGGTCATTCAAAATACAGCGGCACGTATGATCTTAAATCAACCTCCGGGCTCACCGTCAGCCCCCCTACTGTCAGATCTCCACTGGCTCCCAATCCCTAAACGAGCATTTTTTAAGACCTGCTGTCTTACATTTAAGGCCGTAAATGGGAAAGGCCCCCAATACCTATCGCGCAGACTCACCAAACAAACCTCAGTTCGTGACCTCAGATCTAACTCACTAGAGCTCCTGAAGATCCCCCGAATCCGTCGCTCCCGCTCGGGGGGGAGGTGCTTCTCGTATCTCGCCCCCCGTTACTGGAATTCGCTCCCCATTTCCATAAGCACTTGCCCCTCTCTTTTAACCTTTAGGAAAAAAATTAAAACCTTTCTGTTCTGATACCCCTTTTTTCCATTTATCCTGTCCCCCCGTATTCCTCTCTCTCTGCGTTCTCTCTCTCTTTTTCTATTCAGGATGCTACCAGGTATAGCGCTGAGATGCCCCAGGGTGAGTTGTGCGCTTTATAAATGATCATAACATAACATAACATAACAAAATGTGAAATTCTTATTTCTATAAGTGAAATCTTATTAAAGTAAGATTTCTCAAGTCAGTAATATCTTTAGAAGTGGTGTGTTCTAAAAAACAACTGTGGTATTTTTATTTTTAATATATTTTGGAACTCCCTTATGGATTCGTGGCTCCATCATGTTGGTGCACGGTGGAGTCGCGACTCCAAAAAATTCCAGAAGCAGTTTGGCCACTTTCATAAGCCAGTTGGTAAGGGTTCATATGTCTAACCAATAGAAATGTATTTTATATTTTGAAATAATTTAGAAAGGTATATGGTTTGTTACTTACATGTATTTGCTTGGCGAAAGAGAGGGAAATTTGCCAAAACTGGTTTTGCCTTACTGAGACTGGTGCATTACATTGATTGTGTGCATAAGAAAAAAAATTATGAGTAATACAAATATATTTGGAAGGTGAGTTATAAATTTGCGAGGTTTATTATGTATTAGGTTTATTTTAAAAATAATTTAAAAACTGTGATGTTTGAAATATATTATTAAATGTAGAGATGTGTACTGTAGTTTGTTTTATTGTAGTTAAATGTTGTTGGAAATGGATTCTGTATAGTAATATGTGTATATTGGAAGATGGATTAGTGAATATGGTAGTTTGTTTTAGTGTGTGGATATGTACATTTGTTATATACCACATAATGGAAATAGATTCTGTATAGTAATATGTGTATATTGGAAGATGGATTAGTGAATATGGTAGTTTGTTTTAGTGTGTGGATATGTACATTTGTTATATACCACATAATGTTAGCTGTTGCTTTAAATTTGGAGGTGGAGTCTGTCAAGTTTTAAGGGGTGCAGGGACTTCTGTCTCAAGTATGCTTCTACTTATATTTTTATCAGTCTTATACATTTGAAGGTACATGATGTATAACAGAGATTTTGTTGCTTTTTATGGTGTAGGCTCAAGACTGTGAGAACTGGTAGTATGGTGAAGATGCAGCATAAAAGTGTGGTTTAAAAAATGCTGACATAAGGAATTATTGATTAGGCTTCTTTTTTTAAGTTTCTAGAGAGGTACAGTTGAAATATGCCACATAATTTTAATGTTTGCTTGAAAATAAAAGTCTATTCTGTGAATTTTGAAGGTTTGGATAGTGTTATGGCACAGACATATTCATGTATGGTTTTAGTAATATGGTGAGAGTTTGACTAAAAACTACTATCCATGGAGTTATGCAATGACTCAAGCAGATGCATTACATGTCTCAGTTTCTAGGTTTCATTATATTACAGAAATATTGTATACATATTTGTTTAAGATATCATGATGATTTGAAAATGTAGACACATGTGTATTTGTGTTTGTAACAATATGGAGAGAGTTATAGTTCAGTCATGTGATAGTCTGCTGCTTTATATTTGGCTAGGCCCAACACTCATGCAGTTATAAAAACACCCATGTACTCGACATGAAGTCTTCCAATGATGCAGGCAGTACATATGCAGTGCTGTAATCACTCAGGCATTACTGTTGCAGTGATGCAAAAATGTAGGCACTATCTATGCACTCCTACAATCACCAAGGTATTACTCATGCACTCTTTTTATCATGTAACCGCTACTCATGCACTTATATAATCACCCAGGCACTACAGTTGCAGTTCTTCAATCACAGACGCACTACCACTACACTCATAGAACCTCCCACACATTACTCTTACACTCATGCAGTCACCCACACTGTACTCATACACTCCGCCGATATCCCAGACATTACCCCTGCAGTTATGCAATCACCCAGCCATTACACATACATTCTTTCAATTACTTAGGTAGTACACATGGACTCTGCACCTCTGTTCCTTCTTTCAGGATTTTTTGTGTGTCTTTCTGCATCTGCTGCTTCTTTTTGCACCCCTTTAATGTCTTTCTGCTCTTCTCTTCCCTTTTTCTGCATCCCTAGTTCCTCTTTCTGCACCTCCGTTCCTTCTTTCTGCAGTTCTTGTCTTTCTTTCTGCACCTCTTTTGGTTTGTTCTATCTTTTACTTGCCTCTTTTTGTACCCATCTTGACTCTTTGTGCACATCTGTTGGTTCTTTCGGAACTGCTCTAGCTTCTTCCTGCTCTTCTGTTCCAAATTTCTTCATCCCTTTTGTCTTTTTCTATAGCCCTGTTCCCTCTTTCTGCACCTCTGTTGCCTCAGTCTGCCCACCTGTTCCCTCTTTGTGCTCCTCTGTTGGTTCTTTCTGCACTGCTTTGACTTCTTCCTGCTCCTCTGTTCAAAAATTCTGCATCCCTTTTGCCTTTTTCTGCACCCCTATTAGCTCTTTGTGCACCTCTGTTCCTTTTTTGTGTACTTCTTTCTTTCTGCACATCTTATGCTTCTTTCTGCACTTCTCTTCTCTGTTTCTGCACCCCTCTTCCCTTATTTTGCTGCTGTGTTCCTTCTTTCTGCACTTCTTTTGTTTCTCTCTGCACTCTTCTTTCCTTTTTTTCCATCCAGTTCTCTTGTCACTTTTTGCACCTCTCTTGCCTCTCTTGCCTCTTTCTACAGTTCTCTTGTCACTTTTTGCACCTCTCTTGTCTCTTTCTGCACCTCACTTACCTTTTTATGCTCTTGTTTTGTATCTTTCTGCAGTTCTGTTGCTTCTTTCAGCAAATCTGTTGCCTCTGTACACTTGCTTTGGTTGTTTGTGCACCTGTCTTGCATCTTTCTTCACCTCTGTTATTCTTTGTGCACCACACTTGCTTCTTTCTGTACCTCTCTAGCCTCTTTCTGCAACCCTCTTACCTCTTTCTTTTTAAAATATTTTTATTTATTTTGCAACATAAGGGAAAACGGTAGATGTTCATGTTGTAAAGCAAGTCACATAAGAAATAATGTCTACACATTTGTACATATTCACACTTCTTCCATCACTGTCCTCATGGTCGTCGTCAGAGTATCAATAAAGCACAATCCCCAAGTGAATCATTACAACGTCTATCAACTGTCCTTTATAGACTCTAGTTAGTCACTAATATCAGATCTGGAGTCCTCCTTAGGGGGCTTACGTATATTTCCACGATTTGCGTTCCATTTCCCCCAGATGCAAGTCCACTTCCTGGGGCACCCCCTATGGATATATACTGCTTTCTCAATTACCATTGTGGTATCCATATGTTGGCTCCATTTCTGCAGGGTTGGGGACTGCCCGGACCCCCAGTTGAGAGCTATATTGCGTTTCGCCAACGTCAGGCCGAGAGTTACCCAGTTCTGATCTGATTGATTGAGGTCCGTAGGTTCCCAAATATTAATTAAGCAGCATTTTGGTTCCGGGAAGACCTCTATCCCAGTGACCTGCGAGATCGTGCCCATTATTGTTCCCCAGTAGGACTGAATGATGGGGCAGCCCCATATGGTGTGCATAAACGTCCCTGGAAGGCCGCATTGTCACAGGCAGAGTGGTGTGCTGGTGTTTCCCAATGTTAATGTTAATGTTATCGTGATTTCTAAAGCGCACTGTTACCCTGGGGTGTCCTGGCGCTATGCGCTACCTATCTAGGAAAGCAGAGGGCCGAGAATTCACGAGAAGAGCCAGGTTTTGAGGCCCTTTCTAAATGGGAGTAATCCAGGGGAGTTCCTGAGATTGATGGGAAGGCTATTCCAAGCCTTAACGGCACAGTGGCAGAAACTTCTGCCGCCCCATCTGAGTTTGTGATAGCGGGGGAGAATAGCGCGTTTGGATGTCAGAGATCTCAGAGTTCTCCCTGGCACATACCACTGGATAGAATGTTTGAGGAATTCAGGGCCGATGCCATTAAGGGCCTTGAAGACTAAACATAGGGCTTTGAATTGAATTCGAGCTGCCACCGGTAACCAGTGTAGGGATCTAAGCCCTGCCCTCACTGATGTAAACCTGGGTATACCGGTGAGTAATCTGGCTGCGGCATTTTGCACAGTCTGAAGTCTCGATAACTGTTTTGTTTGAATATTGATATAGAGACTGTTGCAGTAATCCAACCGTGATAGGATTAATGCCGTTACTGCGATTTTTAGGCAGTCGTCTGGAAGGAGGGATCTGATTTTGCGTAAGAGCTTCAGGGTGAAGGCGCAGGAAGATACAACCCTACTGATCTGATCTTCGTACGAAAGTTTAGCATCAATGAGCACCCCAAGATTTTTTGCCTTTGAGACTGGGATGGGAGGTCTGCCCATAGAAGACGGCCACCAGTCTGTCGTCCACAGATTGGTCGTATTACCAAAAAGAATGACCTCGGTCTTTCCAGCGTTTATCCAATTTATGTAGGAGTGTACGTGTATAATATGTTCTATGTAGGATTTTTAATTGTAGTAACCGCAGCCTTGAGGGGATTGCTACCTCTCTTGGGGATGACAATGCTTCTTGCCAGTCTGCCTCCTCCAGTGGCCCCAGATCCTCCTCCCACCGTTCTTTAAGAGTGATTGTGGGATCTTGTTGATAATTTACTATCTTTCGGGACACTAGGGAAATGGCTTCCATGTGTAAATACTCTGTGAGAAGCCTATCTTCAAGCGGCGAGGCTTCCGGCGGCTGTGTGTCCCGAGGTATGACCTTCTGGCGTGTGTGTTTTACTTGTAGGTATCTATACCTTTCAGTCTGTGCTAATCCATACGTTTCTTGTAGTTGATCGAATGGAATGATCGGCCCTTTTTCCAAATATCTCCACCTTTTGAGATACCTATTGGGTCCCATTGTAGGAAACCTTTCGTATTGCTCAGTTTGCCAAGTCGTCGTGTGTCCCAGAGAGGCGTGGCTTGCGTAAGTACCCCTTCCCACCCTAATGCACGTTGTGCCTCGAACCATATGTGTACCATGTGTGCCGTAGGGCCTGTAAGTGTAGGTTTGTCGTTTTTTATTATAAAGTGTTCCCATGAGACCCTCCCCTCATGCAGATGTCTATCCAGTCGGAACGCTGGGTCGTCCTGTGGTAGATGAAGCCATTGGTTTAAGACTATAAGTTGTGTCGCCCAATAGTTGTGTTGGACATTAGGAAGTGCAATCCCACCGTCATACTATCCTCTCATGAGCTTTCTCATGGCTATCCGACTCGTCTTGCTATCCCACAATAGTTTGTTCACCTCTGTATTAATAGCTGCAAAATATGTGGGTGCTATTGGGAATGGTGCGTTTTGGAGGGTGTGGATAAATCTGGGGAGCACAATCATTTTAAAAAGGGCGGCCCTGCCGAGTAGTGTCAACGGCAGGAAGTGCCAGAGCTTGACTTCGCTTTGGAGTTTTTTAAGCAGTTTTGCAAGATTTTCTGCCATGAAGCGTGTCTGGGTATGTGTAATATATATTCCTAAATACTTGAATCCTTCCGTTGCGATCTGTATGCTGCAGTGTCGTGGGAGTTTTGGCACCGGGCCGTGTAGTATATAAAGAAGGGATTTTGCCCAGTTTATCATATATCCTGAGACACGTCCATATGCCACACAGATGTCAAGTAGGCAATTTATGGATCGTGCAGGGGTAGCCAGGTAAAGAAGGATGTCATCTGCATATAATGAGATGCGGTCCTCCCATCCCATTGTCCATCGCAGTCCCCGTATGACTAGATCCTGGCGGATCCAGGCCACCAGGGGCTCCAGCACCATCGCAAAGAGTAACGGTGACAGAGGGCAGCCCTGCCTCGTCCCCCTCCTCAGTGGAAATTCCGTTGAGATACGGCCATTTACCACCAGTTGGGCCAGTGACTTGGTATACAAGAGTTCCACCCACGCACAGAAATTTGGGCCAAAGCCCATGCACCTAGTCACTGAGAAGAGGAAGGGCCACCTCACCAAGTCAAAAGCCATGCGGGCATCCAGCGAGAGGATCACCACATTTTCTGCTATTGTATCCCTGCATGCAATCATGCTATTTAACCTACGTAGGTTGAATGCAGTGTTACAATTTGGCATTAACCCCGATTGGTCGGGATGGATCAAAATCGGTAGGTGTACCTGGAGTCGTGTAGCCAATAGTTTTGCTAGAATCTTAGGTTCCGCATTTATAAGCGAGATAGGCCTATATGATTCACATTCTTCTGGGAGTTTACCTGGTTTGTGGATATCGACTATTGTGGCCAGGCGCTGGTCTCTTGGCAGTTCACTCTCATGTAAGTTATGTATGAACATGCGGAGCATCTGTGGTAAGATTTGTGTTGTCGCTTTTTTATATAGTTCCACTGGCAGCCCGTTAGGCCCTAAGGCTTTCCCTGGGTGTAGTGCTCCAATCGCTCGTTGGAGTTCATCACTGGTTAGCTCTGCTTCAAGGTCCTGTGCGTCTTCTGGTGTAAGTGTATATTGTCCTCCACCGTGCCTGTTGTAGTGGGCATGTACACTTTCTGAAAATGTGTTGCTAGCATCTCCACTATTGCTTGGGGAACTGACTTAAGGGTACTGGAGTGTGTCCGGATCCCCACCACCCACCTGTTTGCTTTTCCTTCTTTGTCCAGCCATGCCAGCAGCTTTCCTGCCTTATCCCCTACCTCATATATGATATTCTGTGTTTGTGCGTGCTTCATTTTTGCCTCTTCCCAGGCATACGCTTTGTATTCCTCCTGCGCTAATTGCTGCCTATGTGTCGTGATGGCTCCCGCATCTAATTCCTGGTCCGCCTCAGCCCTGGCTACCCCTTGTTCGGGGGACTCAATATGTTGTTGTTTCTCCCGCTTGTGGCTGGCGACTAGGGATATGGCTTGTCCCCTTAGGACCATTTTGTGCGCCTCCCACAGTGTCACTGGGCACGACACCGTGTGCGCATTTTCAATGAAAATTTGTTTTGTCGTTTTGAGTAATTCCTTCCTAATAATATGAGGTTGCTTGAGATAGCCAGGTTGTAAAGGGAATGTGCGCCTTCTACCCGGGAAGCATGAGATGTGTGTAAGTAAAATCGGTGAGTGGTCTGAAAAGCCCCTTGGGAGGTGCGTGATGTCTCCTACCTTCTCCAATCCAGTCGCCAGTGTGAATATGTAGTCGATTCTGGAGAGACTGCCATGCACCCCTGAGAGAAACGTGTACTCCCCCGCCAGATATCTATGAGACCGGTCGCCTCCGTAAATTCTGATAGTTTGAAGCCCTGTCTATTGGGATCTTAGGGGGGTTGTCTATCTATGGATGCGTCCATTGTGGTGTTAAAATCACCCCCCAGTACGAGGTCTCCCGCCGGGAGTGACAGAAGAAATACCCCTAGGGCTGGCAACGCTGCTCGGTGTAGTGCTGGAGGGATATAAATTTACACCATATTGTATGTGTGTCCTTCCCACTGGCAGGTCAGGGCAGCAAAGCGTCCCTGGTCGTCTGTCTTGGACCCTTGAATTATTAGTGGGAAGCGAGTATTAATCAATATTCCAACTCCCAGTGAACCAGAAGTGAATTCTGAATGTGCTGCCATCTTATAGCCCCACCTATCTAATGCCTTACAGGCGGAGCCCACCAGGTGCGTTTCTTGTATGAGAGCCACCGCCGGTCCCATACGTTTTAAGTATTGAAGTGCCAAGCCTCTCTTTATTTTGTCCCCAAGCCCATTCACATTCCAGGAAATTATTGTAAAGGGGGGTGTGTCATGCGTTTTATGGGATTCCCCGAGTCATGGCCCACCATCGGTAGTACTTCCTGCAGTGGCGTCATCCTCTATGTGGAGCTGTGCCCGTGTCGTTTCTTAGTACAATTTTCCCTGGACATGTGTGTATGCTGTAATGATAGTCTGCACCGTTGCCATTAAACAAAACTAAACATTCCCTGTAACTACCCCGTTCCCCCTCCCCCTCCCTGCTTCCCGGCATAGCGGATTCAGAACTACCCACCACCCCAACTGAGCAGAGCGCTTCCGTCCCATAACTATATACTTGCGTCCGGGGTGGAGACTCTTAGCGACCATCTGGCACACGCCCCATCAATGTTTCCATTCTGTGGCTGTAGAAGGGTGTGTGCCAATCCAAAGTTCTGTCACATCTCCGGAGTACGTTGTGGGTCCATATACTGCATTTCGGTATGACCAAGAGCAGCTGTCCTGGGACCTATTCACTCTGGATCAGTTTTCCATACTAATCAGAGTTCGCATCCTCATTCTGCCGTGTGTTCAGATCTGGTGCTGTCCGTTGAGCGGAGGCCGATCCTTCCGGTGTCGAACCATGATGTTGTTGTCATCTGTCTTTTTCTTTTGGGCCCGATGCCGGTCTCCAACCTTCCAACCAAGACTGTGCCTCTTCTGGGGTTGAGAAGAACCAACTCTTCCCCTCCACCTCTACCCTAAGTTTAGCAGGAGAGAGCATAGCGTATTTTAGTTCACGATTGCGCAGTTCTTTCTTAATTTCCAGAAAGCTTCTATGTTGGTTGGTAACTGTTGCGGTGTAGTCAGGTTATAGTGATACTGTGGGGTTCTCCACCTGTAGTGGGGGGGGGCACACGCGCCATCTGGAGAATCGTGTCCCTGTCACAATAATTGAAGATGCGGGTCAATATAGGTCTAGCTTGGGCCTACCGGAACTCTGTGAGCTCGTTCCACAGGGAAGAAACTGGACAGTCCCCAGGGCTGTAGTTGGGTTTTCACTAGGTCTTCTACAAACAGATCCAGTGCGGGTCCCCTGATAGTTTCAGGCACTCCAACCAGGCGGATGTTGTTGCATCGTGATCTCCCTTCTTGATCTTCAAGCTTGGCGGCCATCTGTTGGGTCCTGTGCTCCAGCTGTTTCACTTGCTTCTGCAGCGCTGCTGTGTCTGCTGCAAGCCCTGCCGTCGCAGTTTCAACACCCGATATCCTGGTTTTCATTTTGGCAAAATCTGCCCGCAGGAATGTTACGTCCGTGGACATTGTACCGATGGACATCTGTACATGTTGTAATGTGGCCATTATGTCCTGCAGTGTGATCTCTTTTTGCTTTCCAGGCGGCAAACTCGCCTCTGTTTCTGGTGGTTAAGAGTTCTTTTGGCTCGGTGGCTCCTTGGTGAAGGCATATTTGATCCACTCTGTTGGTCTGGGGCACATGTGGGGCATGACCGCCCATATCGCCGAGGTCTCCACGTATCCATGCAGGGTCTTTTGCGTAGGAAGAGCACAGTAGTCCCCGTTGCCTGACCACGTGAACCTTTTCCTCATCCGGCCTTACGGTTTTCCTTATGTCTTCCCTCCTTTCGCAGTGGTACATGTCACCTATCTCATTTTTGGCCCCGACCCTCTGTGAAATCCACAGGTCTGGATTCAATGGCCAGTACTAGGACGGCATGTGGTCTGCGCTATGGCGCAGTGTGTTGATGTCTCACTGCGTCCGGTGCTGGTTACTGTGTTTTCCGTGCCCCAGCGGTGCTGGTCCCAGAGTCAGAGCCGCACTTAGCCTGTGGTTTTGGGACCCTGGTCTCTGTGGTTAGTGTCTGTAGCCCTCTTGGTCAGTGCAGTGATGGATCCTCTTGCAAAGCCCCAGACCCCAGCCTCTGTATTCCTCCCCACCTCCAGGGCCCAGGAAGCAGTGCCTACTTGCCACTGTACTCAGGAGTGTCTTGTTCTGCTCGCAATCCATCGCCCAACGTGATGAGACAGCCCGCGGCAGTCTCTGTTAGTGCTTGCTTAATTGTAGCTGCGGGGCCCCCCAGCAGTAGCGTCCCTCTGACTCCCGAGGGTCCTTCCCCGCGATGCCAGGATTGAGGCGGTTGCCATACAGTAGCACAGATCGATATAGAGCCAAAATGGCACCCGGCGTACCTCGTGTATTCTGCGCATGGCGCGGATCGCCTGGTGCGTTGCTTCAGCGGCAAGTTGCTATATGGAGGACCCCACCCGGAGGCAAGGGCCGCCCAAGGGCTGGTCTCATCTACCATGCTCCCGCGGGCGTCCCACTGCCAGTCTTCTGCAGCTGCTGGCTCAGGGGTGTCTCAGTTGGATCCTCCTCCGAAGCGGGAAGGAACTTCAGTCCCTGGCTTCCCCGCGAGGTACAGGCCGCAACTTCTATTGTCTGGCACCGCAGCAGAACCGCAGCCCCTACAAATGCCGTTTATGCGCCAGATGCTGCAGGACAGCTACAGGATTCACGGGCGTCGTGTTCCCCTTCACAGTCACAGGATTAATTACAGGATTTTCGGGTGTGTGCGCCACCGGTCACGGAGCTCGCTCAGGCTGCAGCCATCTTCGCTGGCTGCTAGCCACGGCCCCCTTACCTCTTTCAGTATTTCACTTGCCTCTTTCTGTACTTTTTTCTCCTTTTTCTGCACATCTCATGCCTCTTTCAGCACGTCTTTTGCTTCTTTCTGCACAGCTCTTAGTTCTTTCTGCAAAGCACTTCCCTTTTTCTGCACCCCTTTTGCCTCTTTGGCACCTCTTTTGCTTCTTTCTGCACTTCTTTTTCTTCGTACTGTACCCCTTGTTTCTCTTTCTCCATCCTTTTTCTATTTTCATACACATGTATTGATTGTTTCTGTAGTGCTCTTGCCTCTTTCTACACATCCGTTCCCTTCTTCTGTACCTCTGTTGTTTCGTACTGCAGTGATCTTGCTTCTTTCTGCACCTCTGTTGCAGTCCATTTTCTAACATGACTTATACGTCACTTTTGTCTTTCTGCTTTTCTATTTTAGTAATGCTCAAAGTGTTGGGCCTAGGCAAAAATAAAAAAAAAGCCTATAACATGTCTCAGGTATAAGTCTCACCATATTCCGTAAACCAAATATGCATTTGTTTGTACCTTTTAAATAGAAGGTGTTTTTTAGTAATAGATAAGAATATTTGTATTTAATTGTTTTAATAATATTAAATTAATTTTAAAAATGTTTTTAGATATTCTAAATTATTATTAAGAAATATTCAGTATGACAAGAAAAGCTCAAAAGAAAAGAGAACAAAAAAAGTACTATTTAAACGAGAGAGCAAAGCAGAAATTAGATTTAGTACAACATGTGACATTGAAGAAAAAGTCTTCTGTTAAGAGAACTAAAGAATTTGTTAAAATACTTTTAAGGACTGGAAAGTATTTAAAAAATGAGGAAACCAGAAATGTTGTAGAATCAAGGACAATAAAATGAAAAAAGGACAAATTATTGGAAAATCAGGTTATGGGAAAACAATCTATGTTGAAAAAAGGATGAAACAATACAAGGACATTAGGAAACAAATGTATAAAACTAGAGTACTAAAAAATGCATTGAAAGATTGCAAGAAATATAAAAAAATCTATATTTTACAAGAAAAAACAACAGATTGAAAGAATAGTCAAAAAGGCTTTTGAATTGAAAAGAAGATTGTTTATATTAGTAATAAAGACGTTGAATAAAACAATGCAGTTCATGAAAGAGTAAAGTAAAAGAAAAAGACTGGTTAATAGAATACACTTTTGTAAAACAATTTTGGGTGAATGGAAGCACACTACTAGTTCAGAACATTTTCTAATGAAGAAAGTTACTTTCAACAAAATACATTAGTTCACGCAGTTGATACCAATGGTCGTTCTTTTGAGGTTAAAAACGGTTGCCCGATTGAAAAAGAAAAGATGGTTGCTAGAAATGTGGAAGATGTAATAGCTGAAGAAGTTCAAGGGACACGTTCACAAGCTCCAGTGTATACGTGGGATTGTAGTAGTTTTTGTAGTCTACGACAGGAATCTATTGATATTTTACGAAATTTCTTATGACAGTATACTAAAAAAAGTATTAAACAAAAGATTAAGATGTTGCAAGGACTTGATCCTTGTAAAGTAAGAAAAAATAGTGTCTTGCAGGGTCATTCTCTGGTTTGTCTTTCTAGAAAATGTGCAATGTGGAAGTTAGTAAGAAGATTGTACTATGTAAAAAGTACTGCATTATTTATTTTAGGTGAAATAAACACTCTTTTGCAAGGTTCAGTATCAGATGTAAAAAAAAGTTTGTGATGATATAGAGTTTTGTTTCTTTAGTATTGAATAAGAGTGTAGAGAAAGTGAGAGTGTTATAAGTGTAGGTGTTGAAGAGGAGGTGGAAGATAGTACTACTGAGAAGTTTGTAGAACAAATTACAAAGTTTAAGGTAATTTGTTGTAAAAAAACAAACTATGTTTGTATTTGTTGTGGACGTACTCACTGTAGAAGTCAAACTAGGAATGTTAATATGTATTTAAAAAGTGAAAAGGAAAACAATGATTAGGGAAGCAATTTGGTGCTTATTTGTTAGTGGAAGGCCATTTTGAGTTGGGTAGTGATCAACGTATTTCTAAATATTGTTACAGCAAACTGGAAGATAACAAAATGCCAGCTAGAGCTATACATAATTAACCTGAGTTGGTAGCCAGAACTGGTAGATTTAAATACGTATGAGTCTGTTTTTATTCAATCTGTGTACCCGCTTCAGGCTATAGTTCGTATGGAGCCTAATCCAGGTAAGCTGCCTCCAACAGATTTAAAAAGAGGTTTAAAAGGAAGAGTTGTGAATTTACCTTTAAATTTTAAGAAACATATTGAAACTGTTGGTATAGCGAGAGAGGCAAGTGAACCTGTAGGTATTCTAGATAATGATGTACCTACAAAGAGTTGGAAAATATGGCATGAGTTAGTAGATGTCATCAAAGTTAAAAAGGCTACTTTACATCTCATAGAAAACAATATTTATTATAAAAATGTATATCTTGAATAATCAAAAATATCTTTAGAAGATGATTGAGAAATTTCAACTGGCCAAATCGAAAAAGTGGACAACTCCAGGAGTGAAGAAATTTATGAACATTTTACTATTTATCCTTTACATTCAAAAGAAGTGATTGGAAATGCGTTTGAATTATTCCAAATGAAGGAAGCGACGGGAACTCCTATGAGTGTTCGGGAAAGAAGTTTAGAAGCCCGTTGTTTTCCACAGCTCTTCCCCACTGGAAAAGGTGGACGATATGATGACCGACCAGTACAGATTCCAGCTTCAGAATACCGTTCAACAAGATTGTATCCATAAGATCCAAAATTTCAACAGTGTGTTACATATTTATTTCATCTTCTGTTTGAAAGTGACTTGTCTGGACTTTCATATGCCGTGAACCACATCTTAAAAATAGGAGTTCATCTTAGACATCTTTCTGCAAAGGAATTTTGGGACAAAGTTCAACAAAGAGACAATCATTTAGAATCTCAATTAATTCATTTGATGGCATGTCAACGTGGTAGTAATGAGCATTGGGACCATCATCATCCAGAACTAAAATGTATGTTGAGGAACTGAGGAAATACCTACATGGTTTGTAATGCTTAGCTGTGCTGAGTACGCAGAGGACGATTTACTTGCATTTCTACGAGAAGCAAATTCAAATGTAAAAAACATTGAATTGAAAACAGCTGGAGAACTATGTTCCTTGGAGCCTGTCAATGTGCGCAGATATTTTAATCATAGGTTTCAAGTTATGATGTCTTTCATCTGCAATAAAAATAATCCCCCTATTGGAGAGAAGTTATTGATTTCTTTTGGAGAAAGGAGTACAAAGCCAGAAGTGCACCTTATATTCACATGCTGTTATGAATTAAGAATGCACCAAAGTTTGGAACGGATACTGTTTTGTGTTTTGTCTTTCATCGAAGAATATGTTACCTGTGCCATTCCAAAAGAAGGAGGAGAAAACAGCTTGAGACAACAAGTTTTAAGGTTTCAAAGTGATCGATGTGGTAAATATTGTCGATGAAAATACAAGTCAAAGGGAACATTTTATACAAAATGTCGTTTTGGATTTCCACGTCCAATAATTTTAAAAGGAAGAGTGAACAGTTTCATGTCATCAGTAAGACATACTATAACTCGGAAATCTCCAAAAGAATATTTACAACATAAAAAGAACTGAAGATTCAAAATATATTAATGACTACAGTCCAGTGATTTTGATGATGTGGAATGCAAATATGGATATCCAGTATGTTGCAGATAATTTGATTGTTGTTGCTCGCTATATTACATTATATATAACCAAATCTGAGAAGATGGAGTTCACAGAAATGTGGCAAGAAATTTCACAAGTGAAGACTCTTAGTAACAAATTGTACAGCTTTAATTTGAAGATGCTTTCCAATTGAGAGATTGGATCCTATGAATGTTCGGATCGGTTGACCTCTGCAAGTTTATATTCAAAGTCAAAATCTGGGTAAGTCTAGGTCTTGCTGCAACACGAAATCAAATATTGAAATCTGTACAAGAAATTGAATACTTAGCATTGAATGAACCAAAATGTACAGATATTGTTAAAACAATATGTTGGATACGTACTATCCTAAAATAAGTTTACATATGGAAAACATATGTCTCTATGAACTACTGCAACATTACAGCTTTAAGGGAAATGTTACAGAAAATATAAATGAAGAAAAATATGCAGTAATTGGATGTGATGGATGTTTAGTAAAACATGCCAATGTAAATCTTATTAATCACAGGAAACTCAGTTGTGATACTCCAGATAAAAGGGAGTTTTTCTATTTAACACTTCTGCAACTCTTTAAGTCTTGGCGTACTGAAATGGAATTACTTGGAGATTTTGACTGTTACGAAGATTCTTTAAATGCATGTAAAGATGGCATTGAATGTACAATTTTGAAGAGATTGAACAATAAACTGCTATTGCAGCTGAAATAGCTAGAGAGAGTTCTCAAGATCGTCAAAGTTCTGCTCCACTAAGTCAAGATCCACTAGGACAACCAATTCTTGAAAATGAAGCAGCAATGGCCATGAGTGAAGTAGAAATGGCAATGCAACAAGCACAAAAGGATATTATTGGGTTGGAAAAGTTAGAAGAACAACTAAATATTGAACAGAAAGAAATATATCAGCAAGTGACACAACAGATACAGCATGAAAAGAAATTGCCAATGCACATCATTTAAACCTATTCAAATGTATATCAGTGGGCAAGCTGAAACAGGAAAAAGTTTCTTAATTAAGGTTTTGACGAGTTATCTACATAGAACCACTGAATCACATTTATCTTGTGTTGTAGCTTCTCCAACTGGGTTAGCAGCACATACCATTACAAGGATTACATTACATCGATTACTCATGCTACCAGTTGAACATGAAAATAAGTTTGAATATCACAAGCTATCTGGAGAAGCTTGTTATGAAGTTTCAAGAGTACTCAGGAAAATGAAACTTCTGATCATTGATGAGGTGAGCATGGTCTCAAACTTAATGCTTGCTTTTGTACATTTAAGAATGCAACAGTTTTAAAAACAGATTATGATGTTCTATTTGGAGGAAAACAAGTAATTGTATTTGGTGATCTACAAAAATTACTCCGTGAAAGGAGTACAGGTTTTTAAAACACTTGCCCATGAAGACACTAAGAAATCTTTGGCAAGTATTGGAACTGTGAACATTTGGTCTCTTTTGAATATAAAAACCTTATTAAGAATATATGACAAGCAGGTGATGAACATTATGGAAACATTCTTCAAGAAATTAGAATTGATGTTTTGTCAAAACATGGTAAAGAAGCTTTACAAAGTCGGCTACTAACAAACGTGTTTCCAAATGAAAATATTGCACCTGAAATAATGTACAAAAACATTAGAGAAAAGAAGTCTATAGTTTTCCTTATGCCAACACTGCATGAGTGTTCTACATTTAATCAAGAACTTTTGAAACTGGAGAAACAACCAATAGTGAAAATGGAAGCCATTGATAAAATGGAACATGAAGGAGTTACTATTCTTCTCTTAGAGAAATTACAGTCAAAATTAGATTCTTTGGAAAAGTCTGTATCTAAGACTGCTGGTTTAGAAAAGACTTTATATGTATGTGTAAACTGTCGGTAGTATTACGGCATAATTTGGATGTAGAAAAAGGTTTAGCAAATGGAACAATGGGAAAAGTTGTTGATTTTGTAAATTTTCAGAACAGAGATGGAATTGAATTTTTGAAGATTACATTTGATCAGATTGAAGAGGTAAAAGACGTTGTGCTGTTCATTTTTTGCTTGTAAAAGACTTGTATGTTCATAGAAAACAGTTTCCTCTATCTTTAGCATATGCAGTAACCAATCATAAATCTCAAAGTTTAAGTGTAGATAATGCTTTGGTAAATATTGGAAGTACAGTGTTTAAAGAGGGCATGGCATACATTGCATTGTCGTGAATAAGACCATTATCTGGTTTGTGTTTGATTGATTTTGATGAGAAAAAGGTTAGTGCTGATGCAAATTGTGTGAGAAAGTATAATCAGCTAAGAAGACTGTATGCTCCTAACTTAGGTGAATACACTGTAATAAAAAACATGTAGTGTGCCCAAAACGGAAATATGACAAACATTCTACTGAGATTCAAAAAAAGAAAACAATTCAAGAGAATGATGACACTGCAAAGAAAATGAAAATGGACAGTGTTGATGATATTGTAGGATATCAGTTAGAAAATAGTTCATGTATCAACTGCTATGCTGATGTAATAGTGAATGCTGTCTTTTATCTAGAAGATCTTCATCATAACATTATGGAAAATCAAGAAAAAAGATTCTGTTCTTTACTGCATTATATTTTTTTAAACTTGGTAACTGATAGAACTAAAATCCATATCTCTTCTGGCATTCGGCATCTTTTGGATATATGTACTGGTTCTTCGCAATTTACACTTAATGTACAACAAGATGCACAAGACGTTCTTATGTTTATGCTTGCAGTATTGGAAGATGAAGGAATAGAAATTGAAAATTTGTTAGGACTAAGGTATAGATGGAATCATAAATGTGAAGAGTCTTCATTTTCATTTACCACTGAAATAGACAATGAATGATTCATATATTTGACAATACCAGATTGCAAATCAGTGTCTTTTAACAAATTAGTGAAAACAGCTAATCAAGTAATGGCATGCTCTCATTGTAAATCAGAAATGTTGTCAACATTAAATATAGAAAGATTTGGAAAATATGTCATTTTAATGCTACAACATTGTAGAGCAGATGGAAGAAAATTGGAAACAAAAATAAGAAATGTTCAACTATCAATGTAAGGAAGAACTTTGAAAGCTGTGGCTATTATTTTCCATGTTGGACCTATTACTACATCTAGACACTATACTGTGTACTTAAAGTGCAATAAAATAAAGGATGGACACATTGCAATGATGCACATTTGGAATTCAAATGTAGGTTGCCTTTCAAATGATGAGATTCATATCTGATATTTTTTAAGCCAAAGTTTTGAAAACATCATTCGGCCTATTGGGAAGATGTGAACACAAATGCACAAGTTTATTTTGGATATCTTCAATACAAATAGCTTTGGAAACATCATTCAGCCTATCGGGAAGATGTGAACAATTAGTATTTGGATTTTTGTTTCGTCTATTTATTATTCCATTTGCAAAATTGTGTTTGAAGGAAGTAGTTGATATATTTGATCTTTATATTATATGCTATGTTTATGAGAGGGTATATTTTAAAAATTGTACTTTAGAGTAATAAATAATTAGTGTAGTTGAATAATGTAATTTACAAACTGTAGATAGGTAAACATAGAGTTGAATTAGTTATAAATATTTTCAACGCAGATTTGTTTTTTTTTTTACAATCTTATTGATTGTATTTTTTCCCTGCTGTTATATGATGACCAATATTGAAATCACTGTGTTTGGTGAAATTCAATCAAACCTGAAAACAGCAAAAAAGAGAAACTGAATATGTATATGTAATTCTAAAATTATGTTGTGTTCTTAAAACTATAATATTATTTGCAAAATAATATTATTTTTTCTTCTCCTTTACAGAAAGTAATACTCAAGTTTGAAAATATTTTAAATTTAGTTTATAATGAAATAACTGTAAAATAGTTTCAATGTGTTTGATATCTACTTCAATAAAGAAGGTAAGATGAAATAATGTAATACACATAATATTATGCATTAATATTTACAGTTACTTTTAACTTTTCAAACTCAATCATCTCACTGTTCAAATCACCTCAGCAGAACCCATGGACTTCATCATTCACTGAAGCATAACCTATGTAAAATCACCCAGGCAGTACCAATGCACACCTTTAATCACTCTGGCAGTACCATACACTCCTGAAATTCACCTAGACATTACATCTACAGTCTTGCAATCACCCAAGCATTACCTATGCACTCCTTCAATCATCCAGACATTACTCCTCGTATTATGGAATCACCCAAGCAGTAACCATGCACTCATGCATCACCCAGGCATTACCTATGCACTTACAAAATCATCCAAACAATACCTATGCACTTACAAAATCACCCAGGCATTTCCAATGCACTGCTCCAATTATCGAGGCACTACATATCCACTCATGTAATAACCCAAGCAATACTCATACACTCTTCCAATCACCCATACACTACCCATGCACTCCTTTAATTACCCAGACAGTACTCATGCACTTCTTCAATTACCCAACCAGTATCTATGCACTCCTCCAATCACTCAGCCACTATCCATGCACTAATATATCACCATGCACTACCCTTGCACTCCTGCAATCACTCTGGCACAACCCATGCACTCATGCAATTATCCAAGCATTAGAAAAAAACTCATGCAATCACTCAGGCATTACCCATACACTCTTCCAATCATCCATACATTACCTCTGCACTCATGCAATTACTCTGGTATTACCTATGCATTTACAAAATCACCCATTCAATACCTATGCCCTTATAAAATCACCCAAGTATTTCCAATGCACTCCTCCAATCACCCAGGCACTACTCATCCACTCATGCCATACACTGCTCCATTCACCCAGATGCTACTCATTCACTCTTGCAATTATCCAACCAGTAGCCGTGCACTCCTCCAATCACCCAGCCACTACTCATCCACTCATGTAATAACCCATACACTCATGAAATCACCTAGGCACTAACCATGCACTCTTGCAATCATCCAGACATTAACCATAAACTCATGCAATCACCCAGGCATTACACATGCACTTACAAAATCACCCAGACACTACCAATGCACTCCATCAATCACACAGGCACTACTCATCTGCTCATGCAATAACCCAGGCACTAACCATGCACTCCTCCAATCACCCAGCCAGTACCCATGTACTTATCCAGTCACTCCGCCAATACCCAAGCACTCATAAAATCACAACACACTACCCTTGCACTCTTACAATCACCCAGGCACTACTGATGCACTCATGCAATCATCCTGGCATTACCCATTAACCAATATAATCAGTCAAGCATTACCCATGCACTCTTCCAATCACCCAGGCACTACTCATCCACTCGTGCAATAACCCAAGCACTACCCATGCACTGCTCCAATCACCCATGCACTATAAATGCACTCCTCTAATCACCCAGACGCTACTCATTCACTCCTTCGATTACCCAGCCAGTAACCATGCACTCCTCCAATCACCCAGTCACTACCCATGCACTTATAAAATCACCATGCAGTATCCTTACACTCCTCCAATCACCCAGGCACTACCAATGCACTCATGCAATCACCCAGGCACTACTCATGCACTCATGCAATCATCCAGGCATTACCCATAAACTCATGCAATCACCCAGGCATTAACCATGCACTCATGCAATCATCCAGGCATTACCTAGGAACTCATGCAATCACCCAGGTATTACACATGCACTTACAAAATCACCCAAGCAATACCCATGCACTTACAAAATTACCCAGGCACTACCCATGCACTCTTCCAATCACCCAGGCTCTACTTATCAGTCATGTAATAACCCAGGCACTACCCATGCACTCATCCAATCACCCATGCACTAGTAATGCACTCCTCTAATCACCCAGACACTACTCATTCAATCCATTGATTACACAGCCAGTAGCCATGTACTCCTCCAATCACCCAGTCACCACCTAAGCACTCATAAAATCACCATGCAGTATCCTTCCACTCCTATAAATAGCTAAGCACTACCCATGCACTGTTACAATCACCAGTGCACTACCCATGCCCTCCTCCAATCACCCACCCAGTAGACAGGCACTTATCCAATCACTCTGCCAATACCCCAGCACTTATAAAATCACCATGCACTACTGTTACACTGTTACAATCACCCAGGCACAACTCATGCACATATGCAACCATCCAGGCATTACCCTTTAGTTAATGCAATCAGTCAAGCATTACCCATGCACTCTTGTAATCATCCATACATTACCTCTGCAGTCATGCAATCGCTCTGACATTAACCAAGCACTTACAAAATCAGCCAGGCACTAACCATGCACTCCTCCAATCACCCAGGTTCTTCTCATCCTGTCATGCAATAACCCAGGCACTATCCTTGCACTGCTCCAATCATCTGTGCACTACCCATGCACTCCTCTAATCACCCAGACATTACTCATTCACTCCTTTTATTACCCAGGCAGTAGCCATGCACTCTTCCAATCATCTAGGTACTACCCATGCACTCATGCAATCACTAAGGCACTACCCATGCACATTTCCAATCACTCAGGCACTATCCTTGCAGTCCTCCAATCATCCAGGCACTAACCATGCACCCAAGTAATCATCCAGATATTGTCCATGCACTTCTTCATGCAACACGTGCTCTTTTCTTAACCAAATAGGTGGTTCTAACAAGAACCATTTTTTCCTTCTGTTTTTGTTTTATATATATTTTTTCTTACTCTTTTTTTTAAATGAAAAAATCAGGACAATGAACAGAGAAAACGTTTGAAACATTTTGCAATTAACAAGTCATTGCAAAAATAAAAATAAAATGAACAATAGTGTTTTTTACAGCAACCACGATAGCATCCACCGATTACTCTCCATAGCAAAGAACTTTTTTGCATTTAATGCAACGCTGCTCCAGTCTAGCGAATTCAGATTTTATATTTTTTTTAGAGTGGTGGAAGAACCTGATGAGATACTAGGCCCTGTGACTTGGTAGTCTTGCGATGCCTGTTTTTGAAGGTCACGACGATGTTGCTTTCGTGCAAGGGACCGTGGATATATTGTTTGCAGTCATTTAAGCATCGAATATGTCCCACATGAGTATTTCTTTTCAGATCGACCTGAGAGGATGTTCTTGCAGATAGTGCATGTCACCTTACGTGCGTTGACCTTCTTCTCACCAGCAGGTATTGAAAAAAAGGCCCATACGATGCTCTCCTACCTTTTCTTTACTGGTTCTTCTAACTCTTCTTCTTCTTCTGGAGGCAGCTGTTGACCAGGGTTTGAAGAAGCCATTTTCTCTTGATGTCAAAAAAACACCAAAAAAATACACAAATAAGAGAGAAAACACAAGTGCTGTGTCTCTGTAGATGTTGTTAGAAGAATGAAAAATGTGGGTGTCGTCTTGCAAGTTCTAGAATAAAAAGCTTCTTAACCAATGAAATTCTTTTTTTACAAGTCACATGGATTCGTGCACCAAGCACGAAACCAGCGTGCACCCATCGCGAATCCGTAAAAATATATTTAGCAATAATTTATATTTATACTAGTTACAAATATCTGATTTTTATAAATAAATTAATTAATCTCTTGCTTTAATATACATATTAAACGTTAATATATATATATATATATATATATATATATAATTTTAAAACTTAAAACTTTACGGTGGATTTGCGTACCTGGGGCGACATCCGGAACTACGTACGTAATGTTATGCGGGGTCGAAATTTGCACACCCGTCGCATACCGAGTGCACATCCTACAGGACCTTACCAATAGGGCGGCATGGATTTGTGCAGCCACTGAGACAAGTACACGATCGGTACGCGAATCCACTTTTTTTATAAGAAAAATAAATAAAAATTAATATATTTTAGAAAATATAAAATATTACATTAGTTTAATAACAAATATAAAGCTCCGAATTTTTTTTTAAGGGATGTTATAGTTAGAAATTAGCATTTAAAAAACCTTTGAAATTCACTAAAAAAATATAGGTTTTAGGGATGTTATAGTTAGGAATTAGCAATTTAAAAAAACCTTTGAAATTCACTGAAAAAAACCATAGGTTTCAGGGACGTTATAGTTAGAAATTAGCATTTAAAAAAACCTTAGAAATTTACTGAAAAAACCATGGGGCTCATTTATGAGTCCTTGCGTCACTTGTGCGCCGCCGGTGCGTCACTTTTTGTGACGCATCAGCGGCGTAAAAACTGGACCTTGTTGCACCATATTTACAAAGTGACGCATCTAGGTAGATGCGTCACTTTGTAAACCCCTGCGCTACATTATACCTGCGTCAGGTATAATGTATGCAGGGTGGGCGTTCCCACGTAAGTAAGCATCGTAGAAGTAACGCAGCAAAATCTACGAGATTTCACTGCGCCACTTCGAGGGTGCAAATGCATCAATATCTTGCGCCTGCCTCACAGCAGATGTAAGACTGAGGCAGGCCCTTTCACATGGGGCTTGCCCCATGTGAAAGGACACATTGCTGGAGTTGCGTCACTTTTGTGACACACTCCAGCAATGCGTCACTTTTGCGCCTACAGATACGTCAGAAATACTGACATATCTGTGACTCCTTGCGACATGATGTGTCATACTGTAAATGTGACGCATCATTGGAGTCGCAGGGAGGGCGCAGTGAAAAGTGACGCATCACTGTTTTCACGCAGTGATGCATCACTTTTCATAATAGAGGCCCCATAGGTTTCAGGGACGTTATAATTAGTTGGACATTTCACTCGTACAAAACCAGAGAAAGTCAGCCGTTATAGTTAGTTGAGCTAACTTTAACTCACGCCCCCGCAATGCACTGCTGATGATGTCACATATTACATCATTCATGACATAGTCAGTGACATCACTGATGACATCTCAAATGACATTACTGATGACATCACTGATGACATCATCCACGTGATAATCTGATGCACCTCATCACATCCTAATATAACCTTTTATACACCCACTCTGAAATACAGACTACCATTTTCAAAACCACAGACACACCAATACCAGTTACTACATACCCACTCACTGATTCCTAGGCCTACACACACATCTACTCATTCACCCACACAGTCACTCATACATGCAGCCACTAATTTTTTGTTTTTCAGAGTTTTATATAGCGCGAACTTGACCCGAATCCAATCAGGTATCAGAGCGCTTTACATAGCACCAGTTACGTTACATTCATTTTTTTGTTAGGCACGGGGAGATTAGGTGATTTGCCCAGAATCATAGGATGTTCAGCGTCGTTACCGAGACTCAAACCCAGTTCCTTAGGTCTGAGGTCGAGCGCCCTAGCCATTAGGCCAACTCTTCTCCCCACTCATCAATTCAGCACTATCATATGTACTCATACACAGCTATACAGACACTCAC
This sequence comes from Triturus cristatus, assembly GCF_964204655.1. Lineage (NCBI taxonomy): Eukaryota > Metazoa > Chordata > Amphibia > Caudata > Salamandridae > Triturus > Triturus cristatus. The sequence goes on from NC_140590.1 coordinate 354,188,099, forward strand.
ACATTGACACTCATCGATAGAGTTACTCACACACCTAGTCAGTCATGCAATGAATCAATCACACTCCCATTTACTCACCTATACTGTTATACACACACCAACTCACTCATTCATACAGCTACTAACACATACTTACTCTCACAAATAGTCATTTATATACTCCAACACTCACATATACTGCTTTTCACAAATGTAGTTACTCACACATGTACCACTGAGACATCCATTCACTCACCAACATACCCATACTCACTCACCCAAAAAGACCTTCACAGATGCACTATTGAACCCATACACCCAGTAAATCACCCACTCACATATCTATGCAGAGTCACACACACCCCACCCACTCACACAGACACTCAGGCACCCATATGGATACAATCAATCAATAACCCATATAGATGCTCATGTAGCTACTCACCAACCCATGCATCCGCTTACACACCAACTGACACAGACTGATACAGATATTCATACAGTTTAGTCACTAACCCATGCATTCAGTAAGACACGTTTAATCATTCTCCTATACAGTCAGTCACGCACCTACTAAATCATCCATTCAGACACTCACACACCCACTCATTCTTCAATACACGTTGGCATTTATATATATAATACAGTTTTTTTGGGATCGTGCACAGACCGAAGGTTGAGCAGTTTGCAAATGTTGTCAGGTGCCACAGAGGTATCACTCTCAAAACCCAAGGAGTGTAAGAAATCAGAAAACACATGCGCTGACTGACAACAGTCAGCGTCCCTCTGGGCGCGCCGTAAGTGCTTCGCTGGGAGCGAATAAAGAAGTTGTTCGGAAAGAGTAAAGCCAAAAGGTTTATCTTCAATTCCAAATTTTAATTCATGGATGTTCAGATCAGTTCATGTGATCGAGTGATGAAAACATTGCATTCATGAAATAACATCACTGTGTTAAATCTTCACTCAGGTGTTAGACTCTATCCCAATGCATTTCGGGCCCCTCTGGCCCTTCATCAGGGGAATCTATATTACAAAGAAAACATGTTCATATCAGTCATTTGTGGAAAAAATGAGGAATTAACCAAAAATCACAAAAGAAGAAAGGACTACGCCTATCAACAGGTAAGTTTACGCTCAACGAAACAAATATATCAATGTTGGCTTAATGAAACAATGTCAATATACCCCTAAGGACCAAAAAGACTAAAGTAGTTACGGATAGACCCACTCACTAATGAAAAGTGAGAAGAAACAAATCACCCTCGTGCGTTTGCTATGGTGTACAAAAAGTGGTGAAAACAAAGACAGCGCTAAAAGTGCCTAAACTCAGTTAAAAGACCCGTGAGGCGTGTGAAAACGCTTAATGCAAAATTCAGGGAGGTGCGCTAAACTGATGGGAAGAAAGTTGGTCAGCGAGTTGAAACATGGGGTTCTAATTAGTCAAGGTCAATACGATACGCTAAGGCGAACGTGCGGCTTACTGTGAAAGCAAACGCTCTCTACCTGATTTGTTCTGATGTTGCCGGTCAGTCTTGCATCGGGGTTTACGAAAGTGTGGTTGGGCGTGCTCTTAAAAAGCGAAACACCGGAAGTGACGTGAGCGGTAATGGGACGGCAAGTGTGTGTTGAAAGACATTGGTTAAACATGGGCGCCATCTTAAAAGGGAGGGAAAGATGACTAACAAATACGTGTATCAACTTTAAAAAAAGTGAAACATAGAAAAAACAAAAACACTAAAAGCAGGTATTCACACGACAATGAGCAAACATTGATAACAGCAAAATAGTTCATAGTTTAAAGGTAGCAAGCGAATTCCAAGCGGTCATTAAGACCCTTCGGCTTCATAGATTCCAGTTTGTAAATCCAGTGTATCTCGCGTTGCAACAAGAAGGAATTGTTGTCTCTACCTTCTTTTTTCAATACAGTTTCTAGGACCAAAAATTGAAGTTGAGCAATGCTGTGTTGATTTTCAAGAAAATGCATCGCTATGGTGGATTTGGGGTTGCTGGTGCGAATGTTACTCTTGTGTTCATGGATGCGGGTTTTTATCTTTCTTTCGGTTTTTCCCACATAAACAAGCCCGCACGGGCATTTCAGTAAGTATATTAAATTGGTGGTGTCACAGGTAGCATTGACTCGAAGCTTGATCGGCGTACCTCTCATGGGGTGCGAAATTTTTTGGCCCTTAATAATGTTGTTACAATTACTGCAATTCATGCAGGGAACTGTACCTCGAAATGTTGTAATAGGAATTTCAGTTTTGGGTCGGATCAGTTCCTGTATGTTTTTATTCCTGGTATGTGCAAACATCGGTGGATTGCTGAAGATGCCATTGAAATCGGTTTCTAGGGCCAAGACTGGCCAGTGTCTCTTAATGGTTTGCTTGAATTTATGACTCATGGTTGAGAAGCGGGAAACCACTACCATGCAGTGATGCTCACTACGTGTGGTGGGTTGCAGCAAAGTTTCGCGGGATGCACTAGCCACTTTGGTAACAGCATTTTGTAAAATGGCTTGAGGATAACCACGGGTGGCAAAACGTTGTATCATTGACTGTGTTTGTGTGTGAGACTCAAAAGGATCAGAAACAATTCTCTTCACTCTGAGCAGTTGTGAAAATGGTAGATGAACTTTTAAAGATGGTTGGTGAAAGCTTGTGTAGTGTAAAAGGTTATTGCGATCGGTTGATTTCCTGAAAACAGATGTGGTGATCTTTTCGTTCTGGATTCTCAACAGAACGTCCAGGTACGTGATGGAAGTTTTATCGACATTGAAGGTGAATTGAATACGATCATTGATCAGGTTCAAATTATCCAAAGCAGCCCCGAGAGATTCTCGGGGACCAAGCCATAAAACAAAAATGTCATCTATGTAACGCAAGAAAATGCGTGCATGTTTCTTCCATGTGTCTAAGCTCAAAATGAATTTGTTTTCAAATGCGTGCATAAAAAGGTTGGCATAGGTCGGCGCGGCGCAATTGCCCATCGATGTGCCAGATAGCTGCAAATAATAGGTGTCGTTCCATCTAAAATAACTCTGATACAAGGTGAAAGAAAGGAGTTCCATCAAAAAAAGTTGAAAATCATGATCTAAATCAGATTGCACTAATGTTCCTTCAATGGCTTCAAGGCCCAAATTGTGGGGGATCGAGGTGTAGAGGGACTTCACATCGATTGTGCACAACCAGACTTCCTCTTCCTTGGGTAGTACAATTTGATTGATTTTGATCAAGAAGTCAGTTGTATCTTTAACATATGACTCCATCTGTTGAACAAAAGGTTGTAGATGAATGTCCAAGAATTTGCCCACCGATTCATGTATACTGCCTCTTGTGGATACTATTGGTCGCATAGGTGGATGTCTAAGATCCTTATGAATTTTTGGTAGCATGTATAGCGTGGGCGTTCTGGGATGTGAAGAGATCAGGAACTTTTTAGTTTTTTCATCAATGATGCCGTTCGTCACAGCTTTGTTTATTAACTCTTGTAGGAACGTTTGAAAAGTGGCAGTGGGATCCTGTTGCAAAACCATGTAAGTATCTTTGTCATTTACGTGTGAGTTGACTTGAGCTTGATAGAAAGACATATCCATTATGACCAGGGCTCCGCCCTTGTCTGCTTTTTGACAAATGATGTCACGGTTGCCAGCCAGTTTGTCTAGTGTCGCTCTCTCCTTGTTGGTTAAATTTTGGAGTTTGGATCGTTTCTTAAAATTGAAAGATTGTATGTCCTTTTTAACCAAGTTTTCGAAGGAATCAAGTGTTTTATGTGAGATGGGTGCCTGGTAAGTACTCTTGACGCGAAGATGTTTCAAAAGGTGAGTTTCGTTGGACTTGGGAGTCTGTATCACGTTCTCAAAAAAGTGTCTCAATCGAAGGTTGCGCATAAGCTTGAATAGACTGATGTCCAATTCCAATCTATTAGTATGGAACGTAGGAACAAAAGATGTCCCCTTTTGTAGTATGCGCGTTTCCATTTCTGTCATTCGATAATTGGAAATGTTAATAACAAGTCGCTCAGAATCTACGGTTTCTTCCCTTTGTTCCGTCGACTCGTCGAGGGTTGCGCCTTGGGACTGGGCATGGGTGGTGCGTCTTTTACCCCTCCTGGGTCTAGTTGGTCTTTTTGACCCACCTCTAAAAAAGGCACATTGGTGTCAGATTGAGTTGAGGTGGTGCTTGCAGGTTGTATGGTACTCGCTGATTGCATGGTCGTAGTGGGTTGACCAATAGGACGTCGTTCACCCTCTGAAGACGAGGTATCAGTCTCCGTGTTGGGGTTGAATGGTCTATTTTGGCGTCGTCTAGCGTAGACCTCGGCCCACGAGTACACTTCACCCATCTTGTAGTCCACGGTGTCACGTTTATATTTTCGAATTTTTCTTTCACTGATTTCCTCTGTATATTTGTCTAATTGTGTTTTGAGGTCCTCCAAGGTTTTACCCCAGTCTTCTGATGCAATCAGTTCCTGGAGTTCAGTCTTGGTTTGGGCGATGTCCTTGTTAAGCTCTTCCAGAACCCTTGACAGTTCCTCTATGATTAATAAGATGAGATCTAAAGAACACTTATTTAAAATGGCATACCAGCGTTCCACAAACTTTGGGCTGTTTCTACATAGGAGAGGTTTTAATGGTACTCGGAGACCCCTTGGGATCCGCTGTGCTCGATGGTATTTAATCAATGTACTAGCATGGAGTCGTTGGTTGATCTCACGTTTGCTGAGATATAACAATTGGCGTAAGTTGTTTTCTTTGTTTCTTTTGTTGATCAGTGGTGTACTGTCCTCATTGATGAGTGCATAAATCTTGGAGGCGTCGTCATCTGCGAAGGCAAATGTGTCGGCCCGTAGATCAGTTAGGCGTGCTATGTCATCATAAGCCATGTTGGGCGGATTGTTTGGGGAGGTCGTGCTACGAGCCGGTGGGTTGAAAAGGATGAATCATACAGTTTTTTTGGGATCGTGCACAGACCGAAGGTTGAGCAGTTTGCAAATGTTGTCAGGTGCCACAGAGGTATCACTCTCAAAACCCAAGGAGTGTAAGAAATCAGAAAACACATGCGCTGACTGACAACAGTCAGCGTCCCTCTGGGCGCGCCGTAAGTGCTTCGCTGGGAGCGAATAAAGAAGTTGTTCGGAAAGAGTAAAGCCAAAAGGTTTATCTTCAATTCCAAATTTTAATTCATGGATGTTCAGATCAGTTCATGTGATCGAGTGATGAAAACATTGCATTCATGAAATAACATCACTGTGTTAAATCTTCACTCAGGTGTTAGACTCTATCCCAATGCATTTCGGGCCCCTCTGGCCCTTCATCAGGGGAATCTATATTACAAAGAAAACATGTTCATATCAGTCATTTGTGGAAAAAATGAGGAATTAACCAAAAATCACAAAAGAAGAAAGGACTACGCCTATCAACAGGTAAGTTTACGCTCAACGAAACAAATATATCAATGTTGGCTTAATGAAACAATGTCAATATACCCCTAAGGACCAAAAAGACTAAAGTAGTTACGGATAGACCCACTCACTAATGAAAAGTGAGAAGAAACAAATCACCCTCGTGCGTTTGCTATGGTGTACAAAAAGTGGTGAAAACAAAGACAGCGCTAAAAGTGCCTAAACTCAGTTAAAAGACCCGTGAGGCGTGTGAAAACGCTTAATGCAAAATTCAGGGAGGTGCGCTAAACTGATGGGAAGAAAGTTGGTCAGCGAGTTGAAACATGGGGTTCTAATTAGTCAAGGTCAATACGATACGCTAAGGCGAACGTGCGGCTTACTGTGAAAGCAAACGCTCTCTACCTGATTTGTTCTGATGTTGCCGGTCAGTCTTGCATCGGGGTTTACGAAAGTGTGGTTGGGCGTGCTCTTAAAAAGCGAAACACCGGAAGTGACGTGAGCGGTAATGGGACGGCAAGTGTGTGTTGAAAGACATTGGTTAAACATGGGCGCCATCTTAAAAGGGAGGGAAAGATGACTAACAAATACGTGTATCAACTTTAAAAAAAGTGAAACATAGAAAAAACAAAAACACTAAAAGCAGGTATTCACACGACAATGAGCAAACATTGATAACAGCAAAATAGTTCATAGTTTAAAGGTAGCAAGCGAATTCCAAGCGGTCATTAAGACCCTTCGGCTTCATAGATTCCAGTTTGTAAATCCAGTGTATCTCGCGTTGCAACAAGAAGGAATTGTTGTCTCTACCTTCTTTTTTCAATACAGTTTCTAGGACCAAAAATTGAAGTTGAGCAATGCTGTGTTGATTTTCAAGAAAATGCATCGCTATGGTGGATTTGGGGTTGCTGGTGCGAATGTTACTCTTGTGTTCATGGATGCGGGTTTTTATCTTTCTTTCGGTTTTTCCCACATAAACAAGCCCGCACGGGCATTTCAGTAAGTATATTAAATTGGTGGTGTCACAGGTAGCATTGACTCGAAGCTTGATCGGCGTACCTCTCATGGGGTGCGAAAGCAGACAAGGGCGGAGCCCTGGTCATAATGGATATGTCTTTCTATCAAGCTCAAGTCAACTCACACGTGAATGACAAAGATACTTACATGGTTTTGCAACAGGATCCCACTGCCACTTTTCAAACGTTCCTACAAGAGTTAATAAACAAAGCTGTGACGAACGGCATCATTGATGAAAAAACTAAAAAGTTCCTGATCTCTTCACATCCCAGAACGCCCACGCTATACATGCTACCAAAAATTCATAAGGATCTTAGACATCCACCTATGCGACCAATAGTATCCACAAGAGGCAGTATACATGAATCGGTGGGCAAATTCTTGGACATTCATCTACAACCTTTTGTTCAACAGATGGAGTCATATGTTAAAGATACAACTGACTTCTTGATCAAAATCAATCAAATTGTACTACCCAAGGAAGAGGAAGTCTGGTTGTGCACAATCGATGTGAAGTCCCTCTACACCTCGATCCCCCACAATTTGGGCCTTGAAGCCATTGAAGGAACATTAGTGCAATCTGATTTAGATCATGATTTTCAACTTTTTTTGATGGAACTCCTTTCTTTCACCTTGTATCAGAGTTATTTTAGATGGAACGACACCTATTATTTGCAGCTATCTGGCACATCGATGGGCAATTGCGCCGCGCCGACCTATGCCAACCTTTTTATGCACGCATTTGAAAACAAATTCATTTTGAGCTTAGACACATGGAAGAAACATGCACGCATTTTCTTGCGTTACATAGATGACATTTTTGTTTTATGGCTTGGTCCCCGAGAATCTCTCGGGGCTGCTTTGGATAATTTGAACCTGATCAATGATCGTATTCAATTCACCTTCAATGTCGATAAAACTTCCATCACGTACCTGGACGTTCTGTTGAGAATCCAGAACGAAAAGATCACCACATCTGTTTTCAGGAAATCAACCGATCGCAATAACCTTTTACACTACACAAGCTTTCACCAACCATCTTTAAAAGTTCATCTACCATTTTCACAACTGCTCAGAGTGAAGAGAATTGTTTCTGATCCTTTTGAGTCTCACACACAAACACAGTCAATGATACAACGTTTTGCCACCCGTGGTTATCCTCAAGCCATTTTACAAAATGCTGTTACCAAAGTGGCTAGTGCATCCCGCGAAACTTTGCTGCAACCCACCACACGTAGTGAGCATCACCGCATGGTAGTGGTTTCCCGCTTCTCAACCATGAGTCATAAATTCAAGCAAACCATTAAGAGACACTGGCCAGTCTTGGCCCTAGAAACCGATTTCAATGGCATCTTCAGCAATCCACCGATGTTTGCACATACCAGGAATAAAAACATACAGGAACTGATCCGACCCAAAACTGAAATTCCTATTACAACATTTCGAGGTACAGTTCCCTGCATGAATTGCAGTAATTGTAACAACATTATTAAGGGCCAAAAAATTTCGCACCCCATGAGAGGTACGCCGATCAAGCTTCGAGTCAATGCTACCTGTGACACCACCAATTTAATATACTTACTGAAATGCCCGTGCGGGCTTGTTTATGTGGGAAAAACCGAAAGAAAGATAAAAACCCGCATCCATGAACACAAGAGTAACATTCGCACCAGCAACCCCAAATCCACCATAGCGATGCATTTTCTTGAAAATCAACACAGCATTGCTCAACTTCAATTTTTGGTCCTAGAAACTGTATTGAAAAAAGAAGGTAGAGACAACAATTCCTTCTTGTTGCAACGCGAGATACACTGGATTTACAAACTGGAATCTATGAAGCCGAAGGGTCTTAATGACCGCTTGGAATTCGCTTGCTACCTTTAAACTATGAACTATTTTGCTGTTATCAATGTTTGCTCATTGTCGTGTGAATACCTGCTTTTAGTGTTTTTGTTTTTTCTATGTTTCACTTTTTTTAAAGTTGATACACGTATTTGTTAGTCATCTTTCCCTCCCTTTTAAGATGGCGCCCATGTTTAACCAATGTCTTTCAACACACACTTGCCGTCCCATTACCGCTCACGTCACTTCCGGTGTTTCGCTTTTTAAGAGCACGCCCAACCACACTTTCGTAAACCCCGATGCAAGACTGACCGGCAACATCAGAACAAATCAGGTAGAGAGCGTTTGCTTTCACAGTAAGCCGCACGTTCGCCTTAGCGTATCGTATTGACCTTGACTAATTAGAACCCCATGTTTCAACTCGCTGACCAACTTTCTTCCCATCAGTTTAGCGCACCTCCCTGAATTTTGCATTAAGCGTTTTCACACGCCTCACGGGTCTTTTAACTGAGTTTAGGCACTTTTAGCGCTGTCTTTGTTTTCACCACTTTTTGTACACCATAGCAAACGCACGAGGGTGATTTGTTTCTTCTCACTTTTCATTAGTGAGTGGGTCTATCCGTAACTACTTTAGTCTTTTTGGTCCTTAGGGGTATATTGACATTGTTTCATTAAGCCAACATTGATATATTTGTTTCGTTGAGCGTAAACTTACCTGTTGATAGGCGTAGTCCTTTCTTCTTTTGTGATTTTTGGTTAATTCCTCATTTTTTCCACAAATGACTGATATGAACATGTTTTCTTTGTAATATAGATTCCCCTGATGAAGGGCCAGAGGGGCCCGAAATGCATTGGGATAGAGTCTAACACCTGAGTGAAGATTTAACACAGTGATGTTATTTCATGAATGCAATGTTTTCATCACTCGATCACATGAACTGATCTGAACATCCATGAATTAAAATTTGGAATTGAAGATAAACCTTTTGGCTTTACTCTTTCCGAACAACTTCTTTATTCGCTCCCAGCGAAGCACTTACGGCGCGCCCAGAGGGACGCTGACTGTTGTCAGTCAGCGCATGTGTTTTCTGATTTCTTACACTCCTTGGGTTTTGAGAGTGATACCTCTGTGGCACCTGACAACATTTGCAAACTGCTCAACCTTCGGTCTGTGCACGATCCCAAAAAAACTGTATGATTCATCCTTTTCAACCCACCGGCTCGTAGCACGACCTCCCCAAACAATCCGCCCAACATGGCTTATGATGACATAGCACGCCTAACTGATCTACGGGCCGACACATTTGCCTTCGCAGATGACGACGCCTCCAAGATTTATGCACTCATCAATGAGGACAGTACACCACTGATCAACAAAAGAAACAAAGAAAACAACTTACGCCAATTGTTATATCTCAGCAAACGTGAGATCAACCAACGACTCCATGCTAGTACATTGATTAAATACCATCGAGCACAGCGGATCCCAAGGGGTCTCCGAGTACCATTAAAACCTCTCCTATGTAGAAACAGCCCAAAGTTTGTGGAACGCTGGTATGCCATTTTAAATAAGTGTTCTTTAGATCTCATCTTATTAATCATAGAGGAACTGTCAAGGGTTCTGGAAGAGCTTAACAAGGACATCGCCCAAACCAAGACTGAACTCCAGGAACTGATTGCATCAGAAGACTGGGGTAAAACCTTGGAGGACCTCAAAACACAATTAGACAAATATACAGAGGAAATCAGTGAAAGAAAAATTCGAAAATATAAACGTGACACCGTGGACTACAAGATGGGTGAAGTGTACTCGTGGGCCGAGGTCTACGCTAGACGACGCCAAAATAGACCATTCAACCCCAACACGGAGACTGATACCTCGTCTTCAGAGGGTGAACGACGTCCTATTGGTCAACCCACTACGACCATGCAATCAGCGAGTACCATACAACCTGCAAGCACCACCTCAACTCAATCTGACACCAATGTGCCTTTTTTAGAGGTGGGTCAAAAAGACCAACTAGACCCAGGAGGGGTAAAAGACGCACCACCCATGCCCAGTCCCAAGGCGCAACCCTCGACGAGTCGACGGAACAAAGGGAAGAAACCGTAGATTCTGAGCGACTTGTTATTAACATTTCCAATTATCGAATGACAGAAATGGAAACGCGCATACTACAAAAGGGGACTTCTTTTGTTCCTACGTTCCATACTAATAGATTGGAATTGGACATCAGTCTTTTCAAGCTTATGCGCAACCTTCGATTGAGACACTTTTTTGAGAACGTGATACAGACTCCCAAGTCCAACGAAACTCACCTTTTGAAACATCTTCGCGTCAAGAGTACTTACCAGGCACCCATCTCACATAAAACACTTGATTCCTTCGAAAACTTGGTTAAAAAGGACATACAATCTTTCAATTTTAAGAAACGATCCAAACTCCAAAATTTAACCAACAAGGAGAGAGCGACACTAGACAAACTGGCTGGCAACCGTGACATCATTTGTCAAAAAGCAGACAAGGGCGGAGCCCTGGTCATAATGGATATGTCTTTCTATCAAGCTCAAGTCAACTCACACGTAAATGACAAAGATACTTACATGGTTTTGCAACAGGATCCCACTGCCACTTTTCAAACGTTCCTACAAGAGTTAATAAACAAAGCTGTGACGAACGGCATCATTGATGAAAAAACTAAAAAGTTCCTGATCTCTTCACATCCCAGAACGCCCACGCTATACATGCTACCAAAAATTCATAAGGATCTTAGACATCCACCTATGCGACCAATAGTATCCACAAGAGGCAGTATACATGAATCGGTGGGCAAATTCTTGGACATTCATCTACAACCTTTTGTTCAACAGATGGAGTCATATGTTAAAGATACAACTGACTTCTTGATCAAAATCAATCAAATTGTACTACCCAAGGAAGAGGAAGTCTGGTTGTGCACAATCGATGTGAAGTCCCTCTACACCTCGATCCCCCACAATTTGGGCCTTGAAGCCATTGAAGGAACATTAGTGCAATCTGATTTAGATCATGATTTTCAACTTTTTTTGATGGAACTCCTTTCTTTCACCTTGTATCAGAGTTATTTTAGATGGAACGACACCTATTATTTGCAGCTATCTGGCACATCGATGGGCAATTGCGCCGCGCCGACCTATGCCAACCTTTTTATGCACGCATTTGAAAACAAATTCATTTTGAGCTTAGACACATGGAAGAAACATGCACGCATTTTCTTGCGTTACATAGATGACATTTTTGTTTTATGGCTTGGTCCCCGAGAATCTCTCGGGGCTGCTTTGGATAATTTGAACCTGATCAATGATCGTATTCAATTCACCTTCAATGTCGATAAAACTTCCATCACGTACCTGGACGTTCTGTTGAGAATCCAGAACGAAAAGATCACCACATCTGTTTTCAGGAAATCAACCGATCGCAATAACCTTTTACACTACACAAGCTTTCACCAACCATCTTTAAAAGTTCATCTACCATTTTCACAACTGCTCAGAGTGAAGAGAATTGTTTCTGATCCTTTTGAGTCTCACACACAAACACAGTCAATGATACAACGTTTTGCCACCCGTGGTTATCCTCAAGCCATTTTACAAAATGCTGTTACCAAAGTGGCTAGTGCATCCCGCGAAACTTTGCTGCAACCCACCACACGTAGTGAGCATCACCGCATGGTAGTGGTTTCCCGCTTCTCAACCATGAGTCATAAATTCAAGCAAACCATTAAGAGACACTGGCCAGTCTTGGCCCTAGAAACCGATTTCAATGGCATCTTCAGCAATCCACCGATGTTTGCACATACCAGGAATAAAAACATACAGGAACTGATCCGACCCAAAACTGAAATTCCTATTACAACATTTCGAGGTACAGTTCCCTGCATGAATTGCAGTAATTGTAACAACATTATTAAGGGCCAAAAAATTTCGCACCCCATGAGAGGTACGCCGATCAAGCTTCGAGTCAATGCTACCTGTGACACCACCAATTTAATATACTTACTGAAATGCCCGTGCGGGCTTGTTTATGTGGGAAAAACCGAAAGAAAGATAAAAACCCGCATCCATGAACACAAGAGTAACATTCGCACCAGCAACCCCAAATCCACCATAGCGATGCATTTTCTTGAAAATCAACACAGCATTGCTCAACTTCAATTTTTGGTCCTAGAAACTGTATTGAAAAAAGAAGGTAGAGACAACAATTCCTTCTTGTTGCAACGCGAGATACACTGGATTTACAAACTGGAATCTATGAAGCCGAAGGGTCTTAATGACCGCTTGGAATTCGCTTGCTACCTTTAAACTATGAACTATTTTGCTGTTATCAATGTTTGCTCATTGTCGTGTGAATACCTGCTTTTAGTGTTTTTGTTTTTTCTATGTTTCACTTTTTTTAAAGTTGATACACGTATTTGTTAGTCATCTTTCCCTCCCTTTTAAGATGGCGCCCATGTTTAACCAATGTCTTTCAACACACACTTGCCGTCCCATTACCGCTCACGTCACTTCCGGTGTTTCGCTTTTTAAGAGCACGCCCAACCACACTTTCGTAAACCCCGATGCAAGACTGACCGGCAACATCAGAACAAATCAGGTAGAGAGCGTTTGCTTTCACAGTAAGCCGCACGTTCGCCTTAGCGTATCGTATTGACCTTGACTAATTAGAACCCCATGTTTCAACTCGCTGACCAACTTTCTTCCCATCAGTTTAGCGCACCTCCCTGAATTTTGCATTAAGCGTTTTCACACGCCTCACGGGTCTTTTAACTGAGTTTAGGCACTTTTAGCGCTGTCTTTGTTTTCACCACTTTTTGTACACCATAGCAAACGCACGAGGGTGATTTGTTTCTTCTCACTTTTCATTAGTGAGTGGGTCTATCCGTAACTACTTTAGTCTTTTTGGTCCTTAGGGGTATATTGACATTGTTTCATTAAGCCAACATTGATATATTTGTTTCGTTGAGCGTAAACTTACCTGTTGATAGGCGTAGTCCTTTCTTCTTTTGTGATTTTTGGTTAATTCCTCATTTTTTCCACAAATGACTGATATGAACATGTTTTCTTTGTAATATAGATTCCCCTGATGAAGGGCCAGAGGGGCCCGAAATGCATTGGGATAGAGTCTAACACCTGAGTGAAGATTTAACACAGTGATGTTATTTCATGAATGCAATGTTTTCATCACTCGATCACATGAACTGATCTGAACATCCATGAATTAAAATTTGGAATTGAAGATAAACCTTTTGGCTTTACTCTTTCCGAACAACTTCTTTATTCGCTCCCAGCGAAGCACTTACGGCGCGCCCAGAGGGACGCTGACTGTTGTCAGTCAGCGCATGTGTTTTCTTTTTTCATTTATATATATAAAACATATTTAAACTTTACAGAAACACGCAGTCACTGAATGATGTCATCAGTGATGTCATCAGTAATGTCATTTGAGATGTCATCAGTCATATCATCAGTGATGTCATTGACCATGTCATGAATGTTGTAATATGTGACATCATCAGCAGTGCATTGTGGGGACGCAAGTTATAGTTAGCTCAACTAACTATAACGGCAACATTTCTTGGTTTTGTATGAGTGAAATGTACAACTAATTATAACGTCCCTGAAACCTGTGGTTTTTTCAGTGTGTATATATATATATGGGCTGAAGAACTTTTCTTTTTGGCAAAATAAAAAATGAACTGAGAATTCACCTTGGATTCCGAGTGAGTGCATGTATCATCGACCCCTGGGCTCAGAGGTCTCCTGTTTTTTTTATATATATATATATATATATATTCACTGAAAAAAACATAGGTTTCAGGGGCGTTATAGTTAGCTGGACTTTTCACTCGTACAATACCATTGAAATTCCCCCGTTATAGTTAGTTCGCGCGCCCGCAATGCACTGCTGATGACGTCACATATTACATCACTCATGACATGATCAGTGACATCACTGATGACATCACTCATGACATCTCAAATGACATCACTGATGACATCATCCAGTGAATGTGTGTTTTCCTGAAAATTACATATGTTTTATCTATGTATATCTCAAGGTCGATGGAAGAATAAATGGGTATATAAGTGTCTAAATGGATGATTTGTTTTTGAAAAATTGATTGTATAACTGACTAAGTGTATCTTAGTGAATACATGGCTTAGTGAGTAATGTTTAAATATGTAAATATCTGTATCAGTCTCTCACTTTGTGTATAAGTGGCTGCATGGGTTGGTGAGTAGCTACATGAGTGTCTATATAGGTTATTAGTTGGTTTTTTGAGTAACAGTATGAGTGTCTGAGTTACTGTATGGTTCGGTGGGGGGTATTACATAGTGCATAGGTGCATGAATGAGTGACTCACTGTTTGTATGTGTTGAAGACAGCATGTGTGCAGGACTGTATGGGTGGATGAGTGTGTGCATGGGTGTGTTAGTGAGTGAACAACTGTCTCAATAGTGTCTTTATGAGTAACTACATATGTTTTAAACTAGTATATGTGACTATTGGTGTATATAAGTGAGTATATGTGAGAGTGAGAGATTGAAAGAGTTCCTGTATGAATAAGTATGTGTTTCTATAAGTGATTGTTTAAAAGATTAAGTATGTGTAAGTTTCTGTAGAAGTAAGTGTGGTGGTGTGTGTGTATAACTGTATATGCAAGTAAATGGATGTTTGATTCCTTAATAGCATGAGTGACTATGTGTGTGAGTAACTCTATGGATGAGTGGCGTTGTGTAACAGGATGTATAGGTGTATGAGTACATATGATGAGTGAGTATATTGTATGAGTGACTGTATAGGATTGTTGGTGAATGAGTGGATGTGTATGTGGATCTTAGAATTACTGAATAGGTTGTTGTAACTGATATTGGTATGTCCATTGTTTTGAAAATTTTAGTTTCTATTTTTGAATGTGTCTATCAAAGGTTATATTAGGGGGAGAGGAGGTCTGCCACTCTATCACAAGCATGATATCATCAGTGATGTCATTTGATATGTCATCAGTGATGTCATGAGTGATGTCACTGACCATGTCACGAGTGATGTAATATGTGACGTCATCAGCAGTGCATTGCGGGCGCGCGAGTTATAATTAGCTGAACAAACTATAACGGGGGAATTTCAATGGGTTTGTACGAGTGAAAAGTCCAGATAACTATAACGCCCCTGAAACCTATTGTTTTTTCAGTGAATTTCAAGGTTTTTTAAATGCTAATTTCTAACTATGCCTACAGAGATAGGACATGTGAAGAAAGAAGAAAAAACGCACAGAAAGAAAAAAAAGAAATGCAGAAAGAAGCAACTGAAGTCCTCAAAGACGAAGAAAAGTGCAGGAAGAAGGTTAACGTGCAGAAAGAACAAACAGAAGAGCAGAAAGAAGCCTTGTTGCAAAATCATCATGTACCCTCAATTTTTTCAAACGGATAATGGTGGTAACTGAGTCTGACTAACCAGTCCTAGAGCCAGTGCTATGTTAAAAGACACTCAGAATACAGTGAAAACACCTACATACACTAGGGAACACTATACGTTAGGGTCCCCCTGTGATCAGCATGACCTCCTCTGTAAGCCCCTAGTATATAATAGGGCAGGGGATTAAAACTACCTCTTAAAATGCGCCACAGGGCGTGTTTGCACACGTCACCTCAGGCCCCGTCCCCTCACTTCCCCACTGTGTAAACATGCCCTGTGGCCATTTTAAGTTGGGAGATTAAGTCCCCTTGAATCCTGAGGGTCCCTAGGGTCCAACTAGACCACTAGGTACCTGCAGTAAGCGCCACAGAGCTGCGATGCAGAGAGATGTAAAAAGGGGCACCGCCTAGACCACCTCTCTGCAACGCAGCGCAGTGGCGCTTACTGGAAGCACCTGGTGGGCTAGTTGGGCCCCAGGGTCCCTCAGGATTGAAGGGGAATTATTTCCCCAACTTAAAACGCGCCACAGGGCTTGTTTGCACACGTTAACTCAGGCCCCGTCCCCTCCCTTCACTACTGTGTTAACGCGCCCTGTGACTGTTCTAAATTGAGAGATTAAGTCCCCTTGAATCCTAAGGGTCCCAAGGGTCAAACTAGCCCACTAGGTACCATCAGTAAGTGCCACAGAGCTGCGTTGCATAGAGGTGTAAAAAGGGGCGTGGCCTCAGAACCCCTGTCTGCAACGCAGCTCCCTGGCGCATACTGGAGATACCTGTTGGGCTAGTTGGCCCTCAGGGACCCTCAGTATTGAAGGGGAATTATTTCCCCAACTTACAACTGGCCAGGGGGCGCGTTTGCAGAGTGCTGCAAGGAGGGGGCGTGGCCTCCGGCACGATGCCGGTCTTTAATTTATTTTATTTTTTTAAGAAGGAGGGCTGTGTGGCTCCCCCTTCTTTTTCTAATTTACTGGCCCTGGGGACCCCATCCCCCAGGGACTGCACCCTATTTTTTTTTGTTGAAAAAAATAAATTTGGCCCTCCCAAGGCCTTAATCGGCCACGGGGACCCCAATCCCGGGGTCATGGCCTTTTTTTGTTTGTTAATTCTTTAGGAGGGGGCTGCGTTGCCCCCCTCCTCAGGCCACTTATAGCCCCGGGGACCCCATCCCCCGGGCCGGCCTTTGTTTTTTATTATTTAAAAAAAATATATATTTATAGAAACACCTAGGACATGCTGGAAAACCGTACATACCTATCAACATGACGATTTGTGTGATATTCATTAAAAGGCGACTATGCATAGAATGAATCCACATGGAATGTATTTACACCGCTAGTGAAGCTCTGACGTGTCTGACGCCCTACCGTGCCTAATCCGGGCGCCCCTGCCGGTGGGTACTCTCCAAGTAGAAACCCTTGTCGTTTATTTATACAAATATGGGTAGCTATTGACGGGCACATTTAATATACACGCACACCATGCCATTCAAAGGGGATTCGACAAAAATTCGACCAAACTATGCAAGAAACCCCCCTCACAGTTAATAAAATATACATCCACCGCCGGATGTGTAATACTTTTTATTTTATTCTCTGGAAAGGAGACAAACCTCACTTGAGAGTCACAGCAAGCTCCTGGCTGAGCCCAATGCTGTGTTACACCCACCTGTGCCCGCCGAGTGCCTCACACCTCTGTGTTGTATTCCACCAGCTAGTGCGTATGCTATGACACTCTCTAGCCCATGTGCACTGTAACACCCCCCCCGTGAATATGTCATGCCACACTTGCCTTCGCACGGGTTATATTGCCCCATCTAACGTGCCTTCCTCGATGCCTATGTTATAACACACAGTGCTATGCCATACATATTACAATCTGGGATCCATATCTTTGTCACAGTGCATATGCAACGTTACAATCCCCAGCACATATTTTATATTACAACTTTAGAGACTAGTTAGGTTACACAACACTGCCCTGTGCATATTACACTCCAAGGCACATATCGCATAGCATGCGCTAGTGCCTGTGCTATCTCGCGCTTTCCAATGAATCTGTCATTGCGCACAATGTATTGCATATTATATTTCACGCCCCGGTTCATCTTATATCACACTTTTTGGTGCATAGTTTATACCATATACTATATCTAGTTTTCATTTTCAATCGTGCTCTCAGGACTATGTTCTATATAAAGCTGCGTCCACCTACCCTTTTCACGGGCATTACATTTTGCGATGGGGGGGTGGAGGGTTAGGGGGGTTTCTGCCAAGTGAGCCCGGAGTCACAGTCACAAACGTCCTCTTCTTCCTGAATAAAAGTGAGATTATGCTGCATACTTATTCATATTTTAAGTAGTTCGCACAGACACACATTTTAAAAACAATAAAGTTCCTGATACCCACCTTCTCTGAACAGTTAGCTTGCTGCCCCATCCACCTCCTCCCTATCCTCTGTTGTCTGAATCCATGGACTAGCCTTCTCCCTCCTGCCATGCATGGTCTGATGTGCTGCCACTGCACTCCATTTAGCATGAGATACCAGTCCACTCCTCCTGCCCTCCATTGCCCAATTATATGACCCATCATTGACCTCCTGCTTAGCCTCTGTGCTTAGCTTGCTGCCCCTATTCTCCTTCACCCTGCCCTCCGATGTCTTTGTGCATGCCCCTGCTCCATCCTTTTTGCCCACCATGTTCCATGGACCTGCCACTCCTATCTACTCTGAGTGTTCTGTTGAGCTGCCACTCCCCTCCCACCTGCCTAGCATTGTCAGATGACTGTAACCTGTCCCTGTCACCTCCACCCTGCCTGTCCACATGCCATGCCCCTATCCCCTTCCTCTTGTCCTCCATGGTCCATTTTACTGCCACAACCTTCTGCCCTCCCTGGTCTGTTGTGCTGCAACTGCTCCTCCTGCCTGCCCCGCGCGGTCTGTTGTGAGGCCCCTTCCCCTGAACTCTCTTGTCTGTGCCCAGGTCCTGACCCTCCCTTCTATCCTCCATGGTCCTTTGTGCATGCCCCTGCACACTCCTTCTTGCCCATGATAGCCATTGTGCTGCCATGGCCCCTCCCACCTTCCCTGTGTGGTCAGCTAGCTGCCCCTGACCCCCTCCCACCTTCCCTCCATAGCCTGTGTGTATGCCATCATAGACTCATTGTTGCTCTCCATGGTGTGTCTTGTTTCTTGTGCCCATCCTGCCTGACCTCCATGGTCATCTTGCTGCTCCTGTCCTGCCCCCTTGCCCCCAGCTCTCTGTTTCCATGTGCAGACTCCTATTCCCTCCCTCCTGGCTTGTCTGTTCCATTGTAATGCCGCTGATCCATCCCTCCTGCCCTTTATGGTCTGTTATGCTGCAGCTTTCTCTCCTGTCTGTCCATTATGGTCAGCTAGCTACCATTGCCTCTTTCCCCTCTGTTCTCTGTTGTCCATGTGCATGGTCCTGTCCCCTCCCTATTGCTTTCTATGGATTGTTGTGCTGTACTCCCATCCCTCATGCGCTGTGTGGTGTATTGTGCTGCTGCAAACCCTGATGCCTGTCCTGTAGGGTCAGTTTGGTGCACCTCTCCATGTCCCTCCTGTCCTCTGTTATCCGAGTCCATGTCCCTACCCCAATTCCTCCTACCTACCATGATCCAATGTACCATACTTGCAAACATTTTAAACTTGGTAAGAGGGAGATTTTGAAAAAAAACTGGGGTATTGATATTCCCCTTTGAGTTACATTGAAAAAGAGGAGATTGTAGACAGGAGACAGATCAAATAAAGCCCATTTGAGCTTAAAAACATTGGACGTTTCCTGGCTGAAACGGGTCTGTTGGCATGTATGGTTTTACTACCACTGCCTCCTCCTTCTGCCCACAATGGTCTATTATATTGCCACAGCCTCTCTTGCCAGTCCTGTATTGTTGCTTTGTTGCTCCTGCCCCCCTTTCCACTGCCCTCCATAGTCTGTTGTGCTGCCACTGCCCTTCCTGCCTGCCCAGTGTGGTCAAATTGTTGCCTCTGCATTCTCCTACCTGCCTTCAATTTTCAGAGTCCGTGCCCCTGGCCTCTGCCTCTCAACAGTAACCCAAAGAACAACTAGATTGCTAACATTCTATATTTATTACAAAAGTGTGGAAAGCCTGACGTCATCTTGATGTAATCAAAACTGTAATACCTAGAGTATTTCCTTTAGAAATTACATATATGAGAGGGTCTTATTTGCATCAAAATTATGGTTAGTGCTCTAAAAAACTAAAATGAGGACATATTTTCTGAGTTTTCAAATAGCGACAAAGAACTTTTAAATTATTTGTAATCTTTATGTTTTTTATCCAGTTGACCACTTGATTAAATGTTGCACCTAGGGGAGAGGATGTGGTGTTACTTCCAGAGCTGCAGACTTTGCAACTGGGGAACCAGGTTGGAGTTTCTGCTTCAGCTCAACATTCTGTGATTCTGGTCAAATCACTTAATCTCCCCATGTCTACAACCAAAATGAATTTGATCTTGTGTGATGTAACCAATGCTCATGTAAAGCACTCCAATACCTGACAAGTCTGCACTATATAAAACTGCAAATACACAAAAAAAAGTGTTTTGCACACTTCTGTCATTGGGCTACATGTGGGCTACATCTGGGTGATATTTGGTCTGCATTTGGGCTCTTTTGTCTCTGGTGGCCATCTTGGGAGATTTATTTATTATGAAGTTTCCTAATTTCCTCATTTACTGCAGTCTCCTGGGAATACTTTCAGTTTTTTATTTTGGTTCCATCAAGAAGGCATTCAGATGTGTCACACATTTGCCATAAATTCTGAATGTTAGCACTCTAGTTGCTCAATAGATCACTGTAGTAAAACTACTGCTCACCAGGGAAGTCTGCTGCTGGTATTCAAAGTGCATGTTTCAGTCTGCATGTCAGAATTTGTTTATGAAATAGAAGAGGATTTGAGAAGTCAAAATGTGCCCTAATTTTTCTTTCTGCAGAACTAATCATAATTTCTATGGCAAAATGAAACCCCTCATTTTGTTCCTTTGTAAATTAAATGTTTTAAGTGTTACCACTTTATTCCAATCAAGATGGCTTCAGGTGTGCCATACTTTTGTCATAAGTAAGACTGTTAGCGCTCTACTTGTTCGTTAGAACACTCTGGGACATTCTGTCATTGGGCTATACTTGGGCTACATCTGGGTGATATTTGGGCTACATTTGGGCTCTTTTGTCTCTGGTGGCCATTTTGAGAGACTTATTTGTTATGATGTTTCCTAATTTCCTCATTTACTACAGTCTCCTCAGTAGGAAATACTTTCAGTTTTTTACTTTGATTCCATCAAGAAGGCATTCAGATGTGTCACGCATTTGCCATAAACTCAGAATGTTAGCACTCTAGTTGCTTATTAGATCACTGTAGTAAAGCTACTGCTCACCAGGGAAGTCTGCTGCTGGTATTGAAAGTGCATGTTTCAGTCTGCATGTCAGAATTTTTTAATGAAATAGAAGAGGATTTGAGAAGTCTGCAGCATTAATCATACTTTCTATGGCAAAATGAACCCCCTCATTTTGTTCCTTTTTAAATTAAATATTTTAAGAGTTACCACTTTATTCCAACCAAGATGGCTTCAGGTGTGCCATACGTTTGTCATAAGTAGGACTGTTAGCGCTCTAGTTGTTCTTTAGAACCCTCTGGGAAGCTGCAGTAGAACACAAAGGAATCAACTGACAGTCTCTGCCTTTGTTGGATGTCCATGTTTTACTGAGAATGTCAGACTTCATTCTCACATGACTGAGAAAGTTAATGTGAATTTACAGAAAATATGCTCTCAGTTTAGCTTATAGATCACCTTCCAAACCTCTGTGGGAAAAGCATGAGAAAATAGTTTTCTCTCAAACATGATTCATGATATCACAGCAGAAGGCTTTTCACATGGTAAAATCGCCTTAGAACACACCACAATTCCTAGAATGAGTATGGTACCATCAACAAATGATTTATAATGTAACTTAAGTCTTAAAACCTTCTATTAACTGCAATGCTTTTTAATGAGGTGCTATTAAGTATATGGGTTCCAAGATGGCTGCCAACACTTCTAGGATGAAGTGCTGACAGCCAATCAGATCTCACGATGAGAAGTGAGGTTAGGCTCTGCCCAGATATATATGTGATTTTACTTTTGATTCTCTCAGGAACTACTGAACGGATGTACACCATTTAAGCAAAAGGCACATGCCTGACCTGAGGACTACCTCTTTGCCAAATTTCAAGTAATTCTGTTCAGCCGTTCGGGCTGTACCTTCGACTAAAGGTCCTATGGGAAAATGCATGGGGAAAATGCGTTTTGGGACCCCCCTTTTTTCTCAGCCCCCGCTTGACGAATCACCCCAAGACTTTCAGGGTAGGAGCTGAGCGGAGCACCCCATTAGTTTTGAAAATTTCATGAAGATAAGTCAACCGGAACCAAAGTTATTCAAAATAGAATTTTCAGATTTCCTATGGGAACTCGGTCCTAACTATAACTATCTACTGGCGACCTCCAGTAGATAATATATATATATTATAAGATGCTATTTATACGAATATTGGGGGGGCACAGTCAACAATGATTATAAATAGCATATTATGCTCTACATATCTGATATTACCTACTGGCAGTCACCAGTAGGTAGTTATAGTTAGGACCTTGTTTCTATTCGAAAAGCGTTTTCTTTTTGCCAATATCTTTAGCGCCGTTTGACGAATCTTAGTGAAATTTTCAAAACTAATGGCCCCCTTTGGTCACCTCCTGTCTTAAAAGTTTCGGGGTGATTCGTCAAGGGGGGGCAGAGGAAAAAGGGGGTCCCAAAATGTGTTTTCCCTATGTCAATTTCTATAGGAAACTTTAAACACGTCTACAGCCTGAACTGCTGAATGGAATTACACCAAATTTGGCAAAAAGGTAGCTCTTGGTTCAGAAAGCGCCCATTTTAAAAATGGTGTAAATCCATTCCGTAGTTGCTGAGAAATTAAAGAATTAAAAATGTATTTATATGAGCACCGAGGAGGATTTGCGACTCCTCCCGAGCACAAGCTTCACTCTGGCTGTCAGCACTCCAAATTAGAATATGTTGGCAGCCATATTGTGACTCGGTAACCGAGTCACAAGAAAAAGGATTAAAAAAAGGTAAAAAAAAGAAAAGGGGCAGGGTAGAAACACCACAGGGACCCACAGGCCCCAAAAAAGCATTTGGTTTTATAATTTCAGCAGAATTTGTGCTGGGTGCGGGAATCCAGCCAAAATTTAATGAAAAAATTAAGCACGGTCTCCCGCACTCTGTTTGTTAAAAAGCCCCCGGGTGGGCAAGGTCCCTGGGGCAATTCTAAATTATGGTGTGGGGGCCCGTGGAGGCCCCACTGCCCGGGGACCACCACCTCCCCATGGCACTCTGTATTTAAATACGGGGTCCGTTGCAGACAACCAGGGACCACCACTTCCCCAGGGCTTTACAAACATTAGGAGGGGGCCGCGCGGCCCCCCTCCTGGAGCCCCTGATGGCCCTGGGGACCACCACCTACCAGGGCCGGCTCCTGCAATGTCCCAGGGTGCTCAGCCCTGGGACATTGCTGTTTGCTATGGCAGGGCAGGAGCCATGTGGCTCCCACCCTGTCATAGCAAACCCTGCTTTGATTTTGCACAAGGGGAGCTGCATGTCAGTAGCTCCCCTTGTGCAAAAGCAATGTCGGCTCCCGCTTGAGGCAGGGAGCCGGCTGGGACTGTGGGGGGATTGGGCCTCACCCCACGGTCCCCAATGCTAAGGGCTGGCCCCGGGGGATGGGTTCCCCAGAGGCCAGAAGTGGCATGAGGAGGGTGATCACACAGCCCCCCTCCCCAAAATGTTTAAAAACCCAAGAAGGCTGCCAGGCCTGGGGGATGGGGTCCCCAGGGCAAAAGTGGCCCAGGGAAGGGGGGCCACATGGACCCCATCCCCCCAAAAAAAGGCGGCTGGCCAGACCCTGGGGGATGGGGTCCCCGGGGCCATAATTGGCCTCTGGAGGGTGGCCACGTGGCTCCCCTCCCCAAAATTAAAAAATAAATAACAAGGCTGCCAGGTCCGAGGGGATGGTGTCCCCGAGGCAAAATTGGCCCAGGAGTGGGGAGGGCAACACGGCCCCCCCTCCCATAAAATAATACATTTATAAAAAAGTAAAAAGAAACCGGCAACTTGCGGGAGGCCCTGCCGCCTCCCTGCATGACTCTGCAAACGTGCCCCCTGGTGCGTTCTAAGTTGGGGAATTAAGTCCCCTTGAATACTGAGGGTCGCTGGGAGCCAACTAGCCCACCAGGTACCTCCAGTAAGTGCTACACATCTGGATTGCAGAGAGGTGGTGTGAGGCCATGCCCCTTTTTACACCACTCTGCAAACACACCTCTTGGCGCACTGCTGGTGGGGCGATGAGGTCCACTTGTGTCTAGAGCACCTCAGGATACAAGTGGACTTCATCCCTTGAGCAGCAGTGCACCAGGAGCCGCTTTTGCAGAGTGGTGTAAAAAGGGGGCATGACCTTGGACCACTCTCAGGAATCCAGGTGTGTGGCGCTTATTGGAGGTACCTGGTGGGCTAGTTGGCCCCCAGGGACCCTCAGGAATGAAGGGGACTTAATACCCCAACTTAGAATGCGCCTGGAGGCACGTTTGCAGAGTGCTGCAGAAAGGAGGCGTGGCCTTTGTCCAGCTCTCAACAATCCCACTGTGCAGGGCTTACTGGAGGTAAGAGGTAGGCTAGTTGACCCCTAAAGGACCCCCATCAGCGAAGGTGACTTCAATCTCCATCCAAGAGTGTGCCAGGGAGCGTGTTTGCAGAGTGGTGGGCAAAGGGGCGTGGCCTGCTATAAGAACTTAGCAATCCTGCTGTGTGGGACTTCCTGGAGGTAATAGGAGTGGTAGTTGGAACCCAAGGATGTCCTTGGGGGCCAGCTACCCCTCTTGTTACCTCCAGTAAGTCCCACACAGTGGGATTGCTAAGACATCTTCGGAGGCCTTGCCCCACTTTCTCCACCACTCTGCAAACGTGCCTCCTGGCAGACTATGGGATGGGGATGAAGTTCAATTTACTCCTGAGGGACTTTGGGGGCCAAGACGCCCTCCTGGTACCTCCTGTAAGTCTTACACAGCGGAATTCCTGAGCACAGGTTGGAGGCCCAGCACCCTTTCTCCACCACTCTGCAAACATGACTACTAGTTAAAGAAGTGTTTGCAATGTAATAGGTTTCGCATTTTTGAGAATTAGAGCTATTGGCGATGTAAATGCAAAGGTTTTTTAATAATGTTTTTTGGAGTGGAGTGGATGTGTGTTGTGTGTAGTGGAATTATGTGGTATGTTGTGCAGTGAAATTATGTGGATAGAAAGTATGTGGTATTTAGTGTATAGGAATTATGTAGAGTGGGATTACATGTTATGGAGAGTAATTATGTGGTATGGCAGTCTGTGTTGTGGATTTGTAACCTCAGGTTTAGTCTTCCTCGTTTCCATAGAACCTCAACTATGAACTCAGTGAGACAAAAAAAGAAGGAATCACTGAGGAGCCTAGTCAGAGGTATGAGCAAGGCCACTGGAATTATGTGACTGTTTGGCTGTACCGACTTTTGCACAATTATACATTTTCTGCATTAGCCACATAATTCATCATCTGCACAAATGTTACCAAAAATGCAGCAATAAGTGTTACAGCGTAGTGGAAGGCCCTTTGCAAACCTAGAATGGTCACCTATTACTTATTGCTAAATGTGGGTGTTAAAATGGTACTAATGGTGTGCAAGCCAATCTTGCTTCCCTCTGCACCTCTCTTACCTCATTCTGCATTTCTTTTGCTTCTTTCTGCACGTTTCTGTCTTTTTCTGCACTTTTCTTGCCTCATTCTGCAAATCGCTTATACTTTCTGAACCTCTCTTCCCTCTTTCTGCACCTCATTTGCATCTTTCTATACCCCTATTGCGTCTTTCTGCACCCCTTTTGCCTTTTTCTGCACTTCTGTTCCTTCTTTCTGCACTTCTTTTGTTTCTTTCTGCACCTGTCTTGCTTCTTTCTGCATTCTTCTTGCCTCTCACTCTACTCCTCTTCCCTCTTTCTGTACTTCTGTTGCTTCTTTCTGCACTTATCTTGCTTCTTTCTGCACCTTACTTGCCTCTTTTTACACCTCTATTGCCTCTTTCTGCACTTCACTTGTCTCTTTCTGTAATTCTCTTGCCTCTTTGTGCACCTCTCTTGCCTCTTTGTGCACCTCACTTGCTTCTTCCTGTACCCCTTTTGCCTGTTTCTGTACCCCGTTTCCCTCTTTGTGCAACTCTCTTGCCCCTTTCTACACCTCACTTTCCTCTTTATGCACCACTCTTGCCTCTTTCGTTACCTCTGTTCCTTCTTTCTTCACCTATCTTGTCTCTTTCTGTACCCTTTGTGCATCTTTCAGCACCTTTGTTGCTTCTTTCTGCAGTTCTCTTCCTCTTTCTGCACCCCTTTTGCCTCTTTCTGTACCCCTCCTGCCTCTTTCCGGACCCCTCTTGCCTCTTTGTGCACCTCTCCTACCCCTTTCTGCACCTCTCTTGCCTCTTTTCCACCTCTGTTGGTTCTTTCTGCACGTCTATTGCTTTGTTCGGCACTTCACTTACCTCCTTCTGTACCCCTCTTACCTCTTTCTGTACCTCTGTTGGCTCTTTCCACACTGCTCTGGCTTCTTCCTTCTCCTCTGTTCCAAATTTCTGCATCCCAGTTGCCTGTTTCTACACCCCTCTCCCCACTTTCTGCACCTTTCTTGCCTCAGTCTGCCCACCTGTTCCCTCTGCCTGTACCTCTTTTGCCAGTTTCTGCAACTCACTTGCCTGTTTCTGCAGTTCTCTTGCCGCCTTCTGTACCTCACTTGCCTCTTTTTGCACCCCAGTTGGTTCTTTTGCATTGCTCGTGCTTCTTTCTATAAACCGAACTCCGGGCAAAACACACCTGTTATCCACCCGCATACGATGCACAACAGGTTTTCTACTCTGTCTGGCGTAGATAGCCTGGATTGACTGCTGCCTATCTCAACATTAGCTGAACCTGCCCCTCTAGACCCATGCTCAACTCCTTGGGACATGATGTTTCAGAACTACATGATCCAAACTTGCAGATGCTAAGCTGGAATATTGCCGGCTTGGCTTCTAAAATAAGCTCTGAGGATTGGGTCAGTGTGTACAAAAATATGATATCCACATGTTTCAAGAAACTTGGCCAACAAGGGATTTATACCTAGAGGGGTTTGAATGTTTTAATATTATTGTACCCATTCCCAAACAAGGTCGCCCTTCTGGCGGGCTTTCTATTTGGGTCAATATCTCCTCAAGTGGCAGTGTTAAAACTCTTACCACAAATAGTGACTACTTTCAAGCCCCGATTTACACACGGGGGACCTCAATTTGTTTTATTATTTTTTATAAAAATGAGTTTTTGACTGTACCTTTTATGAATTGTATTAATCGCTGAGGCAATATTATAAACAAGTGGCTAGGCAGCGGAAAGACGAGATCTTGAAAGAACGTTGAGAGAATCTTGCTTGTGCCGCTAGACTCAATAATACAAACGTTTTTTGGGCAGCAGTTAAGGACTTGAGATCATTGGGCCTTACACTTACCCCTTTAAGCTACAACATAACCAGTGAAGCCTGGGAAGCTCTCTTTTCCAAAATATACACAGCTCCATCTCAGAGCGAGGACCCCTTTGACACTCATGATGCTTCGCGAATTCAGATGTCAGTATTAGAAGTTGAGGACGCCATCCATCAAAGCTTAGGCAACAAGGACCCTGGCCCCAACGGGCTTTCCATCGATCTTATTAAGCATTACCCGGAGTTCTGGGCATTACCCGCAGTTCTGGGCGCCCCTTTTACTTAATGTTTAAATAATTTAACAAATACTTTTTTTCCTAGCACATGGTGAACCAGCATTATCGTCCCGTATTTCAAAAAGGGGGACCGATCCAACCCTAGTTGTTATAGACCGATCTCCCTGATTGATAACACACTTAAGATACTTCGGAGGATGCTATTCAATAAAATTTGGTCCTGGGCTGAGGAGGAACACATTTTAAACAAGTATCAACTATGTTTTAGAAGTAAATTGGGAACTGTGGAACAATGCCTAAATCTTAATCTGATTATCGGCAAATATACTATAGCCCAGCAATCTCCCATTTACTTGGCTTTTATGGACCTTACCTCAGCCTTTGACTTTGTTACCAGGTCACGTTTATGGTCATGCCTTTTAAAACATGGGATGGATGAGGTTTCAGTTCATTTTTTAGCTTATTTGCACAGGGACTTGAAGGCTCGGGTGAATATTAGTAAGGACGGGGAGGTTTCAGGCGACATTATTATTGGTAGAGGGGTCAAGCAGGGGTGCGTACTGGCCCCACTCCTATTTATTTTATACATTAATGATTTACACAAAGTACTGTCTGAATTAACTACTGATGTTCCGAGGATTAATGGCAATACACTACCCGTCCTACTACATGCGGACGATGCGGTCCTAATGTGCCGCACTCCGAATGCACTAAGTATTTTAGTCAGGGGCTTTGTAGATTTTATGGCCAGCCTAGATCTTTGTACTAATTTTAAGAAATAATTTTTAATGAGCTGCGGCCCCAAAAGCACCATATTAATACAATTAACTCAGGTTCTAAACGCTTGCTATGCACTCGCACTTTTCCATATTTGGGGCTAGTATTTTCAGACAATGGTTCCTGAGCAGCCCATTTGGCGCACAGCAGGAGTACATTTTTAAAGGCCACTAACTCAATTTTGTGCCTTCCGCAACCTAAAAGAACCAAGGTAGTGCTATCTATAATGAAAATATATAAAATGCAGTGCATAATCACAGCAACATACGCTGCTGAATTTGGGGTTTTACAAAATGTTGTAGCATTCAGATAGAAGAAAATAGATTTTGCCGAAGACTTTTGGGTGCTCCAATTTCTTCTTCACATTTTGTTTGCCACACAGAGTTAAAATTGTTCTATATTGAGGACTATATTAGGTCTCGCCCGGACATATTTTGGCAGTCAGCACCAATGTTAACAAGAGAAATTATAGCTGACTGCCTTAAATGTGATAAGGGTGGGTATATACCGTGACTTGACCCTGTTAGGGAAAGTCTGATTAGCGTGAATCTTGTTTTTAATCCAAGTGACACGGAGGGCATAAATAAAAAGATCCTTCAGGAGGCTTTATATGAACATTACAGTGATATTAGACATGCAACAGAACGGTACATCTGCCTGGTGGATGCTAATTGCACATCTGCTACCCAGCTACCTTCTGAAGGACATAAGTCGCTGGGAGAGAAGTTTGCTCTTTTGCCTTAGGGCAGGCACCTTAAAATTTTTATAGTGCTTCCCTATAGGCTTTTACATCAACCTTGAGCAAACGCCTTGTCCCTGCAGCAATCGTGGTAATCAATCAATGTTAAATTTGTTATTCTTTTGTAACTTTTATTAAAAAAAAATACTAAACAATTGCTGATTCCCTTTTCAAGACACTTGCCATTATTGACTATAGAACAGCCTGTATGGAAATCCTTAAGCTTAAGAGGGAAGATTTGATTTTTTGTGTCAGCACTTTCTTGAAGATGGCAGTTTGTTCATGTGCTTCAATGAGTACTTCATAACAGACTTGATTGCACTTAATAATCTTTTGCTGCTATTTGAAATGGATTTTAAGCTTGGACTTTGGATGGTGCTCTGGAGAAATTTTTGCCATGTACTTTACGGTCCTTACTTTATAGCTTATATTTGATTGCACTTTAACGTACTATGCTGCTACTTACATTTGACTGTATCCATACCATATTATGCTGCTATCTGGTAAATCTCTTTGCACTTTATCAAATTATGGGAAATGTCATGGGAAATTTTGCCATAGGTTTTTAAGAATTTTGCCATACGTTTTTAAGAATTGGCTGCTTTGCACATTTTGTCCTTTTGTAATACGTGTATTTTATTGCTGTGCATGTTACATATCTCGGGCCTCTGTGCGCTTACTGTTGTGTAATGTTTTTAAATGTACATTTTTGCTGGTATTTTGTCTTGTGCTTTTATGGATATTTTATATCTGAATAACGATTTATTGAATACAAATACTCACACACCACCACTCACTCATAGAGTTACTCACACACCTAGTCAGTCACTCAAAGAATCAATCACACTGCGATTTACTCATTATACAGTTATACACACACCATCTCAATTATTCATACAGATACTAACACATAATTACTCTCTTCTACAATCTCTGACACAAGCACACACGCATCCATACAACCACTCTCACAATCACTCACTCTCAGATATAGTCACTTATATACTCTAACACTCACAAATACTGCCTTTCACATATGTAGTTAATCACACATGTCATACTGAGACATCCATTCACTCAACAACACAGTCATACACACACTCATCACCCCATACAACCCCTCAAATATGCACTCATAAACCCATACATACAGTGAATCACCAACTCACACATCCATGCAGGGAGTCACACACCCCACAGGCACCCATACAGGTACTCAGACAAATAATCATTAACCCATATAGATAGTCATTTAGGTACTCACCAACCCATGCAGCCACTTACACACCAACTGAAAGACTGATACATACATTCACACAGATTAGTCACTAACCCATGCATTTACTAAGACACATTTAATCACTCAATTATACAGTCAGACTCCTACTAAATCATCCAGACGCTCATACACCCACTCATTCATCAATACACCTTGGCATATATATAAACTTTTTTTAAAAATCAATTACGGGATGATGTCATTTGAGGTGTCATCAGTGATGTCATCAGTGATGTCACTGACCATGTCATGAGTGAGTTAATATGTGACGTCATCAGTAGTGCATTGCGGGGGCACAAGTTATAGTTAGCTCAACTAACTATAGCAGCCTAATTTCTCTGGTTTTGTATGAGTGAGATGTCCAACTAACTATAACGTCCCTGAAAGCTAGGGTTTTTTCAGTGAATTTCTATGGTTTTTTAAATGCTAATTTCTAACTATAAAATCTTTGAAACCTATGGTTTTTGCAGTGAATTAAAAAACATAATTTAAATGATCATTTCTAACTATAACGTCCCTGAAACCTATGGCTTTTTCAGTGAATATATATATATGTATATAGGGCCCGATTCACAGAACTAACTTAAGACAAAATCCTAAACTTACTACCATTTTGGTATTCACTGAAGGCACTTACTCATTTTGGTATTTACAGAAGGAACCTACTTATTTTGGTATTAACAGAAGTTAGGAGTCCTAACTTTAGGACTCCTAAATGCCTTCTGTGAATACCAAAATGGTAGTAAGTTTAGGATTTTGTCTTAAGTTAGTTCTGTGAATTGGGCCCATATTGTTTATACATGTATATGGAAATGTCACACATAAGCAAGCAGAAAACTTGGCAGTTATCCTCTTAAAGTGTCATACATGTGACACTGATATATCACACATAAGTAGGGATGTGAAAAACCCCATAATTTGCATTTGCAATTACAGAAATGCAGATCCTTCATTTAATGATGTACTTTAGCTTGAGGTCTGTCACAGCATCACTTTTTGCCACAAGGACGCATTTCACGTTAAAAAATAATACTAAAAACTCAATTCCTGCGAACAATAGCTGTTTGCTTTCTGGTTGCTAATATTGATTCCATGCTCCTGCACTATAATTTTTCCATGAATTGCAGCAAATTTACATAACGTGACATAATAGTCTAATTTAGGAAATTTCGCATAAGAAATCATAATGTGACATTCTTATTTTTTCTCTTTCAGTCTTGTTTGTCGGATGTGTTCTTTCAGGCAAGTATCTTCATGAAAGGAAAAATGAAACGTATGCTGGGAATGTCTCATCCTTGTTTCTGCTACTCAATTTATAGTCATCTATCTGTGTATGCATGCTAAATTACAGTGTTTATTACCGGGGGTGGGTGGGTCAGTCATGAATCTCCATAATATATGCATGTTTGTGCAAGATGAATCATCTGAAACATGCATCTTCATTTGCAAGGATCAAATAATGGAACAATGTATAAGATGTTATTAGTCAGCCACAGAATTCCCAGATGAAGATGGTTTTTGAGATTCCAAACATGCATGGCTCATGTTCATTTATGTGTCAAAGAACAAAACCTAATAGAATTTCTTAAATATAGAACATATGGATCTAACATTTACACTGAAATCTCTCTAACTCTTCTAGTATTGGTATATTTGATATATTGAAATACAGCGATATATTTTTTCTATACATTATTTGAGTCTACATTCTACAGCAGTTTTTTACCTTACTAGATCCGATGAATAACCTGTGGTATTTCACTTTGATATCGACTGCAAAATATTATGGGCAGAATGTTGCGTCAATAATAGTGAGCAGGTTGAAAGGGCACATTGAGCTCTAGTACCCCATTGCAAACTGGGAGCAACCCTAGGGCAAGTCATTGCTAGACTCCCTAATTTTAAGGTTCGAGACCCTGCATTGCGCCTGACTGGAGACAAGGGTCAGTTATACTATCAAGGCTCTACTGTTTCACTGTATCCAGACTATACGCTAATGGTCCAGGAGGCCCGGCGCACGTTTACAGATGTCAAACATTCCTTTCAGAAACTGAAATATGGGATGCTTTATCCAGCACACCTCCGGGTGGAGTTGAATGGCCAACATTACGTCTTCACTACTCACTAGGGTGACCAACTGGCATGGGGGCAACTTCAGGATGGTGAGTGTAAAAATTCAGGACAAAGGGTCAAAATTCAGGACACATTCAGGACTAGAGGTCAAAATTCAGAAAAAAAGGTAAGTTTTACAGACACATCTGATGAGGTTGCACAATAGTTTATAAGTAAATAAATAGACAACTACTTAAGTACAAGTGAAAAGAAGTTTATATTAGGTTGAGACAATTGTGTACTTCATGGTTATTCAGTATGCGTACAGCTTTGAGCAAATGTGCAGGTCTTTTTGAGGTAACAAAACTGCCGTCCCCCCCTCCTCCCCCCCACCTTTGCAGCATCCCAAGGAAATGCCCGATGGCCAGTCCGGACAGTCCGGCCTTGCAACCACCCTCCAATTGTAACCCTCTTCTTCACATAGACCCTCTCTCATGTGTATTTAATTTCTTTAATAGTGCTACTCATCCCAAGTAAGTAGGACAGGGTGTAAGAGTGCATTACATTACATACATATTATATTGAGACAATGACTCATATAAATGTGAAAGTCAATCTATAGGAAATGCACTTAAGATAATGTGGGTTAGAAGGTGTAATCATTCTTTCATCCATCATTCAGTCTTTCACCAGTCATTCAGTCCTTCCATATGGGTTCCCATCCATATCAATATTCAACCATTTGAAACCTATCCATCATCTATCCTTCCATCCATCCATCATTTCACTCATCCATCCCTCCATCCACCCTTTCCCTCATCCATCCCTCCATTCATCCTGTCACCTTATCCATCTGTACACTCATCCATACATTCTTCCACTCGTCCATCCATTCACTCATCCATCCCGACAACTACCCTTTCACCCATCCAGCCATCCTTTAACTTACTCATTCATCCACCCAGTTACTCATCCTTCCACCCATTCACCCTTTTAGTCATTCATCCATCCATCCTCCTTTTCTCTCTCCATCCCCTTTCATTTAGCCATCCATCCTTCCATCCACCCATCCATCTACTCATCCATTCATGAATCCATCCATTGAACCTACCACTCATCCATCCTTTCACTCATCCAATCCATCTATCCTTTCTCTCATCCATCCACCCTTTCACTCCTTCACTCACTCATCCATCCATCCTTTCTCTCATCCACCCACCCTTTCACTCCTTCACTCATCCATCCACCCTTTCGCTGATCCATTCACCCTTTCACTCCTTCACTTATTCATCCACCCGTCTGTCAATGCTCCCTCCCTTTTACTCACTCATCCAGCTTTACATCCACCCTTTCACTCATCCATCCATCCATTCACCCTTTCATTTATCAATTCATTAATCCATCCATCAGTTTACTCATCTATCCACCCATTCACTCGCCTGTCATCCGTTTCTCTCATCCATCCTTCCACTCACTCATCCAGCCATCCTTTCTCTCATTATCTATCTATTCACCCTTTCATTCATCACTTAACCCTTTCACTAATCAATCCAGCCATCCACACATCCCTTCACTTACACACCTTTTCACATTAATTATGAGCTGAGCCTTTGTCTGCTGAGTTGCAGACTGAAGAGTCCCATCAAGGACTTCACCCATGCTGTAGTTCCTAAAGAAAGGGGTTGAGCGGAGGAGGGCTCACTATGCCTCTGTACATAGGCAATCCGAAAAAGTGGAAGTAATGAGTCATGCATGATGCACAGTGACACTGTGATATGGTGTTGTTTCCAGGGCTTTAAGTGGGATGAAAAACTGGGGTGTCTATCCAAAGAGGGTGTTCGATGTCATTAAGGGCATGGCTTAAAACACCTAAGCTAAAAATCTGTGCTTAGCATAGTGTGCCGCCCAACTGGTAATTTGCTGCTCCTGTCATTGCATCCAGATATATAACACAACAAGTAGTGTTACACATACAAGCCAGAACTATTGGCTTTGTCAATGGTTGCTAGTTGCATAAAATGAAAAAAGCAGCAACCATGGCTTTGTTGAATATAACATTGAAAATCCGTCAGTTTTAAAATGATGAGACAGTGAAAGACCCATACCCCTTTTTTTATAAACATCTTTCACCAGCTTCTTTTCATGAACTGGATTCTCACCTAGCAGCATGGGTGTTTTTGTTCATTTCTTCCACCTGACTGAATGTCCTGCCCTAGACCAAGGCAGGAAGTGGCCCACCACCAGTGCTTAATTTGTGCCGGTGCTTTCCGGTGCTTAGCACCGGCACTTAATTATTAGGGCCGGGTCTACGCATCTGCTGCTGCGCACGCCCACATTGATAGATGTTTTCAAATGTACCTTGGCTTATTTATTGCACTCGCATAATAAATATAAATATGTCCTCGTCATCATCATCATGGCGGCCGCGGGCCGAACGGCCCTTCAGTGCAGAGATGCAGATAATCGCTGACGCAGTGTTGACTTGCCAGTGTGGGCGGGCTGCGGAAGTTCAGAATACACACACACATGTATTTGGGTGGGCTGTGGGGCCGGGTTGGAGTTTCTGCTGCGCGCACATTTTTTTCAATTTGCCACGACCAGCTTCATCGTGGACTGACTCAGCCCGGCACTGGCAGCCCTGGTCCAACCGACGACGATAAGGGCAGGGGAGCAGTGCCAGCCAGCACTGAGTGTGTGTGTGACCCAGCCGACCTGCTTCCCCACACGAGTAACGGTAAGATTAGCACTTAGAAGTTTCAACTTTAAGCACTTTTAAGTTAAGCAGTAACTATCTTTAGTAAAGCGAAGCGAGCTAATTAGGGATTCCAATGCTATGCGGTGCCTTCACCAACTGCGGTGTTTTTTTTTTTTTTGGTAGCGTGATGCAGGCCCGGTTCTACGGTCAAACAAAGTGCTTCAAACACCCTCCCCTCCCGTCCCTTACCCAAACCCCCAATCCCCCACCAAGGGCCCCCCCCCCACTCCCCCGCCGCCCTTATGTGTGTCAGCTGGGCTGAGAAAGCTTCCCAGGCGTGCACACACGCAGACAGTTTTAGAGATGATCGCAGCCGAACCCGAGTACTTCACAGGTCTTTACAAGACCATTTACATTTTAAAGAGGCTTTGTTTATTTTTTTCACCCCTTCATCTCCACATGGCGAAACGCGACAAATCCCTTCATTGACAACGGTAACCTCTGCCTTCTGTTCTGCTGCGTGGATATTTCTTTTCCTATTCAGCGCAGGAGAAAATAAGTTTGTTTATTCCTATTCACCTCTCCTGACCCCTGCAGCTGCTTATTACATCAGGCTATGACACTAAGTTTGACTAATGGAGTTGGTAAGAAAATGTGTTACTATTCGTTTTTCTTTTTTAAATCTGCACAGGCCCAGCAAGGCATATACTTTGTGTATGCTTTATTTAAACAGTTTTTATCATTATCGTGGCCGATGCAGGACAACAATAAGACAATACAAAATGCCCGGATAACGCTGGGGATTAATGATCCTGCTGGAGAGCAATCATTTGTCTGTTAGCATTTAAGTGCAGATGAACTGTATTTTATGTGGAAGCTCGGTGGGTTACTGTCATTGTGACAGCGAATCTTGTTACTTGCAGTTCAGAAGTTACAATCCTATCATAGGACAGTGACCAATGAACTGCCATCAAAGAGCCGCATACAAACATGAATGGTATGGTTAGAACTTCGCTTTTTTTGTTTTGTGATATAGTTAGAACTTCCCTAGTCTTTCATTATTCTAATGTTGCTAAAATGAGTATGTTTGGGCAGATATACATTTTTATCAGTAAAGCTGACCCCCATGGAGTACTCTTTAAATCCTAAGGTTGTGTTTCCCCAGACCGAACCCTCTTAACATATACTGCCCACCAGTATGGATGATGTGATTTCTACACCTTGTAATCTTCATTGGCTTATCATTCCCTGTAGACTAATTTACATACTGGTATGATTCATTGTCTCTGTATAATGTGTGCGTGGTGTAAAGTAATGACTACACTGATATGAGTAGCGCTATACAACAAATGAAATGCATATGAGAGAAGGGCTACGTAAAGATGAGGGGCACTGTTGGAGGGTGGCAGTGAGGGAATCCGAGGAGGAGGTAGTGGGAACGGCTATGGAGCGATGAGGGGCACTGTTGGACAGTGGCAGTGAGGGAATCTGAGGAAGAGGTCATGGGGTGGAGGGGGAAGCTAGGGAGAGATGAGGGGCACTGTTGGAGGGTGGTAGTGAGGGAGTCTGAGGAGGAGGTCATGAGGGAGAGGGGTTACAGAGAGATGAGGTGCACTGGTGGAGGGTGGCAGCGAGGGAATCCGAGGAGGAGGTCATGAGGGGGAGGGGTTATGGGGAGATGAGGGGCACTTGTGGCGTGTGGCAGTGAGGGAATCCGAGGAGGAGGTCAGGGGCACTGTTGGAAGGTGGTAGTCAAGGTATTTACGGAGAAAGAGGTTATTGGTGCGGCACGAAAAAAGACTTTCGCATCAGCGCTGAAGCCAGCCCTGTCATGGCCATTCTGTTTTTGTTTATTTAATTAGCAGTCGGGTCATATGGGCAACTGTGGAACATTAAAGTGCGTGCTAAATATATTTACTGCTATATTCAATGTTTTAAGTTTGAAGGTGATTTTACTAATGTTTTTACCGGGAAAAATGAAAGTGGGGCCCGATGGTCTCTAATATGGGGCTGGTGCCCAGGGTCAGCTGTGAGATAAGGTGCACTGGAGAGGAGTAGTGGATAATCAAGCCTGTAAGGGGGGTGCATTGCAGAGTCCGGGCTCAGGTGGAGGAGATTGTAATGAAGATAGATACTCCCTGAAGGCTCGCACAGAGGGAGCCCGAGAAGTGTCACTTGACTAATACTCCCACCTCAGAAACCTCCTCTTCCCATCAAAGGAACATTACATGGAAAAAACACTTTTTGAGAGTGATAACATTTAGAAAGAGATCTGGAAAAGAGTGTGTTTTACTGGGCCTTGTAAGACTAAGAAGAGATAAAGGAGGGCCCTGTAGCAGGCCTGGCTAGACATATGTGCGACAAATCGAGCCCGCAGTGGCCCACCCAAATGCACCCTTGGCTCACCCAAATAAAAATTCCTGAAGCCGGGCCTGGCGTGAT
This sequence comes from Triturus cristatus, assembly GCF_964204655.1. Taxonomy (NCBI): domain Eukaryota; kingdom Metazoa; phylum Chordata; class Amphibia; order Caudata; family Salamandridae; genus Triturus; species Triturus cristatus. Next base: position 354,225,603 of record NC_140590.1, read on the forward strand.
GGCATTGGTCTGGTTCTAACTTGTAGATCACCGGCGTGGACAGTGGAACTGGAAGCAGGCAGGCTGCAGGCAGCTCACCCGGCTCTGGCGGCTCCCTAATATACGAATACGACGATTATAGGATCCTCATAGTCGGAGTCCGATGTCTGGGATTCATTCATTTTCACTGTCTGAATGCCAGACCAGTGCCTGCCTGCCTGGTGCCTGGCCTAGTAGTAACCGGAAGCCGCCACGCCGGCCGGCCCTAGCGGTACGCTTTAACTCAAGATAGCAATCAGCAGTCCTCGGGTGCATTTGGCTTATTGGCTGTCCTGGCTCTCATTGAGGGAGTGGTGGTCAGTCCTACAGATGGGCGGCAGTGTGGAGTGCAGTGAGATCCGGAATTTTCAAGCGCAGCTAAAAGGGAAATGCTGGTTCAGGGAATCCTTCAATCCGATTCCTACCATATGTTGTTTCTGAAATGTAGAAGGACATGGCTAATGGCTTGAGTGCCTTTCTTTAACATTTTCATGCTTTCTGGCCTGGGTGCCTTTGTGTGATGTTTCCATGATTTATGGCCTGGGGCCTTTGTGTGACGTTTCCATGATTTCTGGCCTGGGGCCTTTGTGAGACGTTTCCATGATTTCTGTCCTGGGGGCCTTTGTATGATGTTTCCATGCTTCCTTGTCTGAGTATTTATGTGTGAGATTTCCATGCTTTCTGGCATGGTTGCTTATGTCGGGTCATCATTTACGATTCACTTTGCTTTGAAAGTTAATACAGCTAAATATGTAATGGAAAATGTGTTGTGCACCATTGGATTTTCTTTTTACAAAATGTTCTTGAAGGGAGAATTCCCCCTATGCAAACACCTCTAGCAGTCATTAAGCTTGCTGCGCTCGCTTGCTACACACCGTAAGGGGGCTGGTCTAACAAAACATGCCAGAGTTGACACTAGGAGTAAAGCAAGGAAAGAGGAAGACTTGGAATGCACTAGCAATTTAGACTGTTTCTGGGCTTTTCTAGAAAAATAGATGTAGCCCATTCCGACTGAAAAAATGTGTCATTGCAATGTTTTGGAAAAGTTAGGCTTTACTGTGTTTGGATATTTAATTGTTCTAGTTTATATAGGTTATTTATTTGCATTTAGAACACTTTGTTGACAGTGTCAATTTATTTAATATTTTGTTATATTTATGTCTCTTCCTTCTTTGGATGTTATATTTATTGTTCTATTTAATATATTTTATTTATTTTGTTTTTATAAGACTGAACTTGTTTTTCATTTTAGAACATGTATTTATATATTTTATTTTTGGTTATTTTTTTTTATATAATTACATTTTGTATGGCACTATGGTCATTTTGCACTGATAATAGGAATGACTTATTTAAGATAAGGTCAAATTCAAACTGCCCAGCCACTACCTATTCCTTTGGCCTAGGTACCTCAAGGACTTTTTGGATCACATTTTTCTTTGCTTTATGTTAAGATACAAATCTTTAATTAAAAAGTCATATTTTGAACATATGCTTCTTTTCTGATCTCTGTGTTGTCTGTGTCATACAGAACTACATAGTTCCATGTTTTTTTTTTACTATTCTGAATGTCTAATAAATGCACATATAGCTCCAGGGGAATAAGTTATAGTAACAAGCCCAATTGGTAATCATCCTTTTTATTTTTGTTTCTCTAAAAGTAATCGCTTTAACGGAATAATCTACTATACTGATTTACCCCATACCCCTTCAGCCACTGAAAGTGACAGTGGCTGACTCATTCAAGTGTATTGCATGATTTTATTCAGTTTATCTGTATGGACTAGTGTTTTCACAACATTTTGTTTTATTTTGTCACATAACTTAAGCTATGTCAAAGTTGTATCTTTGAACTCATAGACTCTGTTAAAAATGGCATGCCCTACCCCCAGTATTGTCCTTTCCCCAAATCAGCACACAGAGCACTGACATTTTCCCTTTTCAATGCATTAGTGGTTTTAGCTAATTTATTCCAAAATTGTTCTTTAAATGCACTTTTGCTTTAATCTTTTTCAAAATGGTTCACGGGGAACCTCCTATCAAAACCTTACTATGAGGAAGGCTCCCTTTCTGAAATTCAGATCGGGTATTATATTTGACTTTTCTCAGTGCCAGTTGAAGATGTGGGTGGAGCTAATAGAGTAAGTGGGTGGAGCCAGAAAAAAGTGGGTGTGGCCTCCGACAAACATTTGAGCACCTGCACTTCATATTTTACAAATTAAGCACTGCCCACCACATGCAGTAAGAGCACAGACTGGCCCATTGCCGTTCTGTATGTGGCAATCAGCTGCAGAGAGAATGACAATGGGCGGGGTGGGGCTTCTCTTGTGCTCAGAGTAATGCGAGGTGGCCCCAGCAGGGAGCTGTGGCTTCTGGCAGGGGAACAGTGATGTTCCCCAATGCCCAAAATTATGGACAAAAAGCGTACGTAAAAGGGATTATCACGGACAAAATTACGAACGGTCCGTGCAATTTACGGATGGTTGGTCACCCTACTGCTCACGAGGATGGTGTGCGTCGACCACTTCAGCACCTGCAGCCGTATTTTGTACATAGGTCAATCCCGGCACTCTAAAGTCATATATTATTCTTATTGGTTATTAGCCAAGAAGAGAGAAGGATACAGTGACGATAAAAGTAACTGACTACGGAACAGAATAGGTCCTCACAAGAGTATATATCAGAAAGCAATTTAATATATAAGTTTCACAAAAAGGAAAAATACATTCATAAGTAAAAAAATCAGAACTCCCTAGTTATTTTATGACAGGGAGACTTCAATTTTCTGAATCTTGATACAGAAGGATGACAGCCGACACGTGTTTCGTCACGTTAGTGACTTCCTCAGGGCTTTGTAAAAATTCTTTGAACGCTTTAAATGTAGGGCATATAATTATGCTGCTGTCAGCACGCAGTAATAAGTGTGGATAATTTCAAGAGAAGATTCCGACGTGCGATGTGGTTCCAAGAATTTTTAAAATCTTGTGAAGGTTTGAAAAAGCAAATATTTTCGCCAGACGGTCTCCTGGTAAATATATCAGTTGTGTGTTGATAATAACAGATCTTCCCCAGTAATTTCTAATGCTATTACTATAGAGAAGATCATCCACGAATAAGAGATTCACAATTCTAATTCTTGTAACCATAAACGAAAGTGATTCATATCTCAGTAAAGGTTCTTGGTGTCTTATAGTTATATTTGGAGAAGAACGGGTATCCTCCAAGGTATCTAATATTCAGGGATGCTGTATCGTGATATGAAATTAGTTTATGGAATTGAATCAATAGGACGGTCTTCGTGTAATCATCTATATAGTGATTTTTCATAAATTATTTGTTGGCTTCATCAAATTAGGTGAAGTACACGAACCGGCTCTGGTAAGCCCTCCTAATAAGGCGGTTCTTGTCCGGAACTCGACTCCCGTCCCCTCGTATCGGCAATGGACCTTTTTAAAAATTCTTGGAACCACATCGCACGTCGGAATCTTCTCTTGAAATTATCCACACTTATTACTGCGTGCTGACAGCAGCATAATTATATGCCCTACATTTAAAGCGTTCAAAGAATTTTTACAAAGCCCTGAGGAAGTCACTAACGTGACGAAACACGTGTCGGCTGTCATCCTTCTGTATCAAGATTCAGAAAATTGAAGTCTCCCTGTCATAAAATAACTAGGGAGTTCTGATTTTTTTACTTATGAATGTATTTTTCCTTTTTGTGAAACTTATATATTAAATTGCTTTCTGATATATACTCTTGTGAGGACCTATTCTGTTCCGTAGTCAGTTACTTTTATCGTCACTGTATCCTTCTCTCTTCTTGGCTAATAACCAATAAGAATAATATATGACTTTAGAGTGCCGGGATTGACCTATGTACAAAATCTGTTAATTACGAGGATTGCTTTGCATGATACGTATAATCTAGTACTCAGGTAGTAGGGTGCTTTATAATCCCGAGTGGCACCACTCATCCAACTTGATACTGATATCACTATTTTTCCGGCAAATATTACTATACACCCAACTTGATGTTAATTAATGCTATGATGTGCATCCTTTGATACATTACTACCCCAGTTTCTTGTTGAACACCTGCAGCCGTATCACCTGATTCACCTGGTGTACAAGTGTCCTAAGATGTTTCCTACAGTCTTGATTATTCATGTATGAGTTTCTCCAAATGTTTTTTTAACTGTAGTTTACAGACAGATGCCCATTTCTGTGGATCTATGCTACATAACCGATTTTTTACTCACTTTTACTTTTCAATACTTTTTGTTTTTTTATGACTTGTAAATTGGAGTACCCAATTAACCCACTTCTGTGGGGACAATCCCATGTTCGTGTTGTGTTGCGGATTGTGCATGTGACGCAGCGGCATCGCTTTTTAGGGGGCCCCAGATATCCTTTGGACGGAACGACCGTGGCAAGATGCTAAAGTATAGGTCACAGTTGTGTTTCAATAGGATCAGCAACTCTTTAGTGTCGGAGCAGTTTTATGTCCCCATTTAATTGCAATTTCTCTCTTATCCAACAGTATCCCCATGGAAACAACCTTCCGAATTCCCTTCGGGAAATAGACCACATAACCCAATAGTGCGACCTCAGGAGTGGGTGCAATGTCCATGTCGATCATTTTCCCCAGTGTACGAAAGATTTCTGCCCGGTAGGATTTAATCTTTCCACAGGTCCAGGTTAGATGAGCGAAGTCCGTGTGCAGAGTTCTGCACTTTGAGCAGCTGTGGCGTTGATTCGGGTCAATCTTATGAGTTTGCTCAGGGGTTATATAGAGTCTGCAAAAACTTGAAATTAATCCGTTTATGGGGGCTATTGAGGGAGATTTCTTTTGTCTGCATACAGCACGCAGTCAACTGGTTGTCAAGAATCGGGTGTCCAAGCACACCGGGAGAGTGTCCGCGCATGCCCTATACATTTTGGAGATGGGCGGTCCCCCCACCAGTGCAATCAGCTACAGTAAAGAGTGGAATGAAAGGCTCGGGTTCCAAGGGGAATCCCAGTAGTAACGGCCTGAGTGCAGAGAGAACCTGATTAAGAATGAATCGATCCATGAACGATGCCTTAATGAATTTATCCTCCTCCAAAATGGAGAAAATCTGCCCCCCAGTAAACACGTCACTGAGGCTGTATTTGGTGAGCATTTTTTGTACTAGTTTTTCACCAGTGATTGGGATCCAAGGATGGTTGACAATCGGTTGCCAAGGAGCATATAACATAGGGGCTCCCAGGAGCCTAAGCAGTTTTTTCCAAGCCCAGCTACTGGTTAAAACCATTTGAATATCGCTGGGGTCACGGTGCAACCCACGAGGTAGGACAGTGTTGAGGGTGTCAGGAAGGACAAGGTCTGCCTCTGGCTTTAGATACAAGATTCTAGCATCTGGATGGAGCCAGGCATGTGTGTAGTTGCATTGTGTGACTAAGTAATATATAGGCCTGGGCGTAGTTCGCGAAGTAGCACTTTGCGAAGCTACGCAAAGTGAAGTTCGCACTACGCGAGCTATGCGTAGCACTTCGCGAACTGCGTAGTACCTTGTTCGCACTGTGCCAGATGTCGTTTTCAATGATTGCACAGTGTGGACAAGCAACCGGCACTGTGCAATCATTGAAAATGGCATCTTGCACAGTGCGAGCTGTAGTTTTCTGCTGCTCGAGTAGATTTTTACTCGAGCTTCAGCTTTCTCAACGCGAACTGGTAGTTTCTCATCGCGAGCGGTCGCGAGCATACGCGACCACTCGCAATGAGAAACCTGACCTCCTCGCGTTGGGAATCTCGCCGGGAGGTTTATTTTCCATGCTCGCGATCGCCAACTTGAAGTTGCTGATCGCGAACAAGGAAAAAGTCTCGCCGGGATGTCATTTTGCTTGCTCGCGGTCGCCAACTTGACGTTGAGGACCGCGAGCAAGCAAAAAATGACTGCAGCACTACGCAACACTACGCTACGCGTGTTCGCACTGTGCTACGTGCAGTTCACGTAGTGCAAAGTAGCGCGAACTTCGCAAACTACGCGAGCGTAGCGTAGTGCTTTGCCCAGGCTTAGTAATATAGCTGTAGGTTTGGAACCCCGAATCCACCTCTGCTGTAAGGTAATGTCAGGACCTACCAACGGACCCTAGGCCTCTTGCCTCCAGAGGTAAGTCTAATGAGATGAGTGCACAGTGTCAGAAAGAAACTGTTAGGAAGCGGAATGGGACTGTTGGCAAACAATTAAAAAAATTTAGGAAGAACGATCACTTTAATCAAAGCAACTCAGCCAGCAATCGCTAGAGGGAGCTTCAGCCATTTTTCTACCTGTTATTCTAGCTTGTGTACAGCCTTGCCATAATTTAGTCTAAGTATTTGGATGGTGTCTAAGTGAATGTGAATTCCCAAATATTTTGTCGAGTCCTCGCACCATTCTAGCAGGAACTCTGAGTTCCATTTTATAGTGCCAATGGTGAGAGGGAATAACACGGATTTGTGCCAATTGATCTACAAGCCCGAGAAGTGACCAAATCAGATTATTTTCTAATCAGAGGTTCAAGGTTTTCTTGAGGCTCCCTGACATAGAATGACATCGTCAGCGTATAAAGACACTAACAGGGGACCCGTGCGGAACTTGAGCCCTCTCTGCAAATGCCGCTACTGGAAATGTCGGACGAGAGGGTCCTTGGCTAGTATAAATAATAGTGGCGATAATGGGCAACCTTGTCTAGTGCCCCGGGACAGAGTGAAGGAGCGAGACAGAGTTCCGTTTAGGCGTATCCTAGCAGTCAGGCCAAGGTATAGGCGCAGTAACGTCAATAAATCCCGTAGGCATTCCTATTCTGCGCATAACAGATAGAAAGAAGGGCCATTCAAGGGAGTCGAAGGCCTTCTCTGTGTCCAAGAGAATTGCTGCAGCAGGGGTTTCTGGATTAATTCTGTGTAACACCACAAAAAGGGTTCTTAAATTTAGAAAGGTGGATCTGTGGGGGATGAAACCAGATTGGGCGGGGGAGATTATCTTGTCAAGTAAAAGAGAAAGTCGCAGCGCAATCATTTTCACGAGGATTTTGTAATCTAAGTTTAATAAGGAAAGTGGCCTGTAGGAGCCGCAGAACAATGGGTCCTTCCCTGGTTTGGGTAATAATACTATCAACGCTTCTCTAAGGGATGGAGGTAACTCCCTCCGTTCAAGTGCCTTGTTGTACACCTCGAGCAATCACGGAGCCAGGAGGTCCTTGTATGACTTATAAAAATCTCCAGTGAAGCCATCGAGGCCTGGTGCAGTGGAGCCATTCAGCTCCTCAATCGTGCTGATAATGCTTCGCTAGGAAGTCCTGCATACATTTTTCTAGATATACTAAAGCTATTTCGGCCAGATAATTGTGCTGTTTATGTGGAGTGTGTTTCATTCTTGATGCGTAAAGCGCATCATAGTACGCTAAACATTAATCATAGATCTGAGCAGAGTCAGTGAGGAGACGTCCCGATGTGGCTCTGATCAGTGATGTAATATTTCCTATAAGGGGGTGTCAGAAGACAAGCTAAGGTGCGTCCCAGCCGCTCACCCTCTCCGTATTGGCGGGCCGTGCTGTATTTTCTCAGGAAATGTGTCTCCCTGTCTGCTGCGTCTTGAAACTCAGTGAGGATCGATAAGCGACGCTTAATTCCCTCTGGTGTTGGGCCATGGAGAATCTCGTGGTCTATGGTATCCAATTGCTGCTCAAGGCGGGCCAAAGAGGACCTAAGATCTTTCAATACTCCTGCATGTTTGGTGATGCTAACCCCCCTTATGTAACCCTTAAAGGCATCGCAGAGCATAGCCCAGGTGTCGACTAAGCCTGTGTTGAGCTTGAAGTATTCCTCTATCGCTTCCCTGATCTCAGTGTAAAACATATCATCGTTCAGGGCTTGACCCCGGGAAACGCCATTGTCATTCGTGTCATTCTGATCTGGGGACACTGACCTCCAACACCACAGGGGAGTGATCTGAGTAAGTTCTGGGGAGTGTTGTAGTGGTCTTATACCATGTGGTTAAACAAGGGGAATTTAGCCAATAATCAAGCCTGGTCCACGTGTTATGTTGGGCTAAGTAGTGTGTGCAGTCGGTAGCTGTCAGATTGCGCCGTCTCAAGATATTGGACAGGTTCAAGAAGTCGCACATTTCTACAAGAGAGCGTTGTGAGCGCGCCTTAGTGTCCGGGGAAGTCGAAGAGCAGTCTAATGTGGGGTTGAGCTGTAGATTAAAGTCCCCGCCCATGAACATGTGGTCAGTTCCCGAGTGAAGGGCCAAGGAGTGGAGATCCTGGAAGAATTCAGGACAGTCTACGTTAGGGGCATATAAGCATACCAATGTGATGTTGTGACCCATTAACTTTCCTGTAACTATGGTATAGCGGACCTCTCCATCGCAGTGCGCTTAGTGCAAATGAAAAGGGAGTCTTTTATGAATCAGTATCGCTGGGCCCCATGCGTATGAGCTGTAGTTAGAAAAATAGCAATGTGGGCCCCAGCTAGCTGCGAAGTGGGTAAGGTTGGACTTAGGAAGATGGATTTCATGCAACATCTATTTGGTGTCTTTGCTGGTAGTGCAGTACGTGTTTCCCTTTTCGGGAGTTGTTTAGGCCCCTGGCATTCCAGGTGATCAAAGACAGGAAGGTGTGGTCGGACAGCTTAAGTAACATTGTCATTTAAACAGTGCATCGATAAAACAGTGTGAACTTGACGGTGAGATACATTACAACATAGCCATGAGCAAGCTGATAAACAAAATCCGATAAATTGCTCTGCAAATATTCCCCTCCCCCACTCTCCACTCTCCACCCAACCGCATGTCAGTAGACGTGTGGAACAAACCCCCTTGAACCGTAACCAAACGCAACCAGTAAACATCCAGGTCGACATACAAGTATCCAGTATGATGCATTACTATCAAAAATACCAACAACGTGATATACACTCAGGGGGGAGGCAACACCCCGACAATGCCCAGCACTGTACCATAATGAAACATGGAGATTCGTCTGTCTAACATATATGAAAAAATCTTCTGGACTAACATTATGCGAAACTGTACATGCTAATGCAATTATTCATTGGAGAAATGTCCAACGCTGGCCACCGAGCCGCTATGTGGGGGAGAGGCGCTGGGTCATGCCTCCCTCTGCTGGCTGCTAGTGTTCTTGTAGGACCTGCAGAAGTCCTGCACTGTAGTGGGAGTTTCAATAATGCGAGATCTGCCATTGACGTCGACGCGTAGTCGGGCAGGGTATAACAGTCCATACCTAAGACCTAAAGTCCGAAGTGTGGCCTTAACACCGTTGTATTTTCGCCTTGCTTCTTTCACTATGGCAGTGAAGTCTGGATACAGCGCCACCGTTGATCCCTGCCAGTTAGTCTCACCATGGTCCCTGGTGAGGCAGAGTGCCGTATCCCTGTCGCAGAAGTTCATGAGCCTTGCACTAATGGGTCTCGGAGGGCAGTCGGGATTAGGACGGGGCCTGAGGAGCAATGTGCCCGCTCCACGACAAAACCAGGTGTGAACTTATCTTTCCCGAAGAGGACTGTGAGCAGTGTTTCAACAAAGAGGTCAATCCTGCCTGTGTTGGCGGATTCAGGAATCCCAAGAATGCGAAAATCATTGCACCTACTGCGCGCTTCTAAATCTTCGTTCTTGATTGCAACGTCTTTAAGGTTTTTTTCCACTCGCTCTATGCGCTAAGTGAATTGGGCAGCTCCATCTTCAGGGTCTGAGACCTGTCCCTCCTCTTTCTTCCAGGCCTCTATCATGGGCTTCAATCTTGGCCCCCTAGAGCCTTTCAAGCTAGTCAAACCTGCCATCTAGAGCTCTGAATCCAACTCTCATTTCTGACTGAAGGGAGGATAGGTAGTGACCGGATCATCAGCGGAATCCACATCTTGGCCACCCTCTGCTATGTGAGCGTCAATTGATGGTGTTTTCTCCGCAGATTTGCCAAACGTCAACAGCCTTTGTTTAGGGTCCTTCCGACCCATGCCTTCTCGCGTGTGCGCAGTGAGGAGTTTTTTGCAGGTAGTGACAGCTTAGTTTATGAGTAAGATGGAGCAAGATAAAAGACTACCCCCAAGTGTCACAAGCAACGGGGCATCAGTAGAGGAGTGACCAGGATCAGCAGGGAAAAGGAAAGACTCCAGTGGGATCGTGGCAGAGTGAGTAGGGGCTTGGGCCAGGCACCTATCAATATGCAGCCTACCTGCCAGATGACGTGTGAATGCGTTTCACCATGCCTCTCCGCGAGGCCTGATCAGGGAAGTAATGGGTACATTCAGCACCCTGATATTGAATGTCTTGTCTGGTGTCACCAAAATGGCGGCCGCGCTACGCGCAACATCCTATGTAGTGGAGGCTCCCTGTGCACACTGCCGTCTTCATAAACTCCCCTTGCATGGTGTTGAGCTTGGTGCTATTTGCAGCAGCGGTCCGTGGAGGGAGTTCCGTGGGGCGAAAAGGTGGGCGGGGGAGGGGCAGGGTGGGGGGTACTAAACACCGGAATAACGATAATTGGAGGTAAGTAAACAATTAAATAAATAAAACAAATTTCGTAGCGCGCGCTGCACCGCATTTTGTGATGCAGTGCGCGCTATGAAATTAGTTTTATTTAGTTAATTGTTTACTTACCTCCAATTATCCATGTTCCGGTGTTTAGTACCCCCCACCCTGCCCCTCCCCGCCTTTCCGCCCCATGGAACTCCCTCCACGGACCGCTGCTGGCTATTTGTGAGGGTGTGGGTGGGCAGGTTCAAGGGTGCCACATCCCCCCGGTCCCTTTCACCACGGGGCCTCAGGAAATGATGCCGGCCTCTGGAGCGCACTCCAACCCCAGCGTGGGGCAGAGGCGTGCTACAGCTGAGGTAGAAGTATGTGGGCAGAGGGGGAAAGGCTAGCCCTATGCCGTACTCACTGCACCAGTAACGCAGGCAGGGGGTGTAGGAAGGTGGAATCAGACTACATGGTTGCCCCCACTTTTTTCCTGGTGTTTTGATGGTTTTTTACTTAGTTTGGGTGGGCACCTGCTATTCAGGTCCCCAGCCTATCTGCTTTCTCTTATAAATTGATTCCATGTACTTTAGGTACACTCCAGATTGGATTCTCGGGTACCCTTGTGAGTCCCTAGTATATGGTATACTATGTACCCTGGGCATAGGTACCTCAGAGGCCTACCAGGGGATGCAGCATGTATTGTGCCACCCCTGGGAAGCCCTCACAAAGGGCACCACAGGTCTGCTACTGCAGCCTGGGTAAGGTGGTGCATGCACCCCTTACTGAGGTATAGGGTCAGTATACCTCACCTATCACTGCACATAGAAACCTATCAGTCACCCCTATGGCAGGCCTTATCAATCCGAAAGGCAGGGTGCTTGGTTATATGTGAGAGGGTGCCCAGGCATAAGCTAAGCCCCTCTGCAGCCTTCAGAATCTCTTCTCCGGGGTTGTCAGTGGTGCAGCCTGACCATATATTCTTAAGTGCATTATAACCAAACAGTAAATGCTAACTTTGGACTAGCTGCACGGAAACATGTTGTGTTTGGTGTCAAACACCTTGGAATCATACCCCCACACCAGTAACTGGTGTGGGAGTATGATCCCACCCTTCTAGAGGTAGAGACATGGCAGTACTGGTATACCCAGCAGAAACTTAACAGAGCCCTGGCATCACAAAATGGATGCTGCAGCCACAGACATGGGTCTGGCCTCCTGCTGTTGACCGAAACTCCGGCAGGGGAGGAATGGACAATAGGTTTCCTGTCACAGGGAGGTGTAACTACCTCCCAGACAGGCTTATGTGTATTGGGGCTGGTTGGGAGCACTCTCTGAGTGCTTTGAAGTCCTGCATTGGAGGCACTGTCCAGCTCAAACCGGTTCAGGAGCTTCAGGCCCCTGCTCTGGCCCAAAACTGGACAAAGGAAATGGGTGTAGCCACACCTCTTTCAAAACCCTCCCATAGGTGGGTCCCCAGAGCTAGTCCAATCCCGTCCTTAGGTATAAGTAAGGAACCTCTGTAACCAGAACTTTAGATATCCCTGGATGAAACTCTGAAGCTGAATCCTGGAACTTCGACGCTCTACTCAAGACTAGAGGACTGAAGAAATCTACGTTGGGGTCAAGGAGTGACTCCCCTGCTTGGCAGGCACCAACAAAGCAATTTGCTGGTCTGCATTCCGAAGCACCCGCCGGACTCTGAAGTACTTGCAGCCCAGGAACAGGATTTCCAGACATCTCAGAGGCCGACCAGAGTCCCCAGCAAAGCTGAGACCCGCAGCCCTCGTGAGTAGAGTGGAACTCGAACTCCTGGTCACCGTGCACTTTTGCAAGTGCATTGACTTCTCGACGTCTGCTGAAGTCATGCTTGGGCTGACTTGTAGCCCCCACTTCAAGCACAGAATCCACTGAAGATTGTCGGCCTACTCACCCCGAGTGACCTCGCTGTGTGTGCCAAAGCCGGGGGGGACCGTGTGTGGCTGAAAACGGGAGGAGTTAGCACACTCCCTAGTTTGGCAGCATGAAAACCTCCCCTCTGACTTGCCCCCGTCCCAATCCCTCACCACTGCCACCCACCTCGGGCCCAACATCTGGCCTTCGCGGGGCAGGCATGATAAATTTGCCATTGAGACCTGTCCCACCCGGGCAATGGCCAGCGTGGTGGGCCCAAAGGGGGCGGTATAGCAAGCACTCACCTCGCTTTCCAAAGCGATCCAATGCATGGCCTCCGGGCACTGAGACCACAGCGACCCGCCGTACGACTAAAAGACGGCATGTCCGGCGCAAAGAGGATGCCAAGATGGCCGGGGGAGGCATAAATCCCTCACCACCTCCTCTGCGTGCCGGAAGTGACGCGTCTGGTAAGGGGACTCCTCCTCGAGTCCCCCATTATTAGTGGGGGTGAGGAAGTGCCCAAATGGCACTAAAGGGGCTGCCCGTTTAGGGTGGTCCCATGCGGGGGGGCCACGGGCAGCCGCATATTGTTCTATGTAGGTACCTCGCTTCCTGTTCTTTACACTGATCTGGGTTATTTTTTGGAGCTACTCGCCGCCCCACAGGAAATACCGGCAGCTGCACCCAGGCACCAGTCACTGAGCCGTCTTGTCTCCAGACACCAGAGAAACAGGAGCTGTGTAACAATGGGCGCACAGCCAACCACGTAGGAATACCTTTCAAACAAGTGCTGGAAAAGCCAATAGGACATGCTTGCATTTTGAGTAAATCATTAGGAAAAGCAACTGTTAAAAGAAAACAAAAAACGAGCACTTTCTGTATAAATACATGTATGAGATGAAGAACGTAACCTGTGAAGATTCAATGTAATTTAACATGTGAAATAGTCCCCATGGGTTGCAATGAAAGCTCTCTAAAAGAGGTGGCATGAGACACCAGGCAATACCACGAGGTGAGAGAAAACTACCTCTCTGGGTGGAGACAAAGCCTGTTATGTTTATTTTGAATAATGAGTAGCAGCAGGAAAAGCAAACAAGGGTGTGTGAGGCGGGATCAAGCAAGCACCCCAACATGTGTGTAGCTGTTGACGGCAGCAGCATCACACTGCCCGATGGCCTCCTGGGCAGCGAACGAGGGGATGTTTATTCGTGACCATAACAATAACCAGCATTCATGAACAGCCTCTAGGCGCCTGGAAGGGGCCTCCATACTCGAACAGCCTTTAGGCGCTAGGAAGGTACATCCAGACTTGTACAGACTCTAGGTGCTAGGAAGGGTCCTCCAGCCTCGTACAGCCTCTAGCTGCTATAAACAGACGTCGTCACCCAGCACAACCATACCTACAGGGTGCAAAAATCTGTACTCAGGTAGGAAGAATGCAAAAGTAACTACAATAGACAATAGTGGTACGTGACACGTTTCAGGCCCGGGTTCCACGCTCCCGCCTGTTGTAGGCGGTGTTCGTATGTTTTCCAGTCCACATTCACGGGCCGGGGCGCAGGCTCAGCTGATGGAGGGATGTGTGTTGTGTGCTCTTGGACACCCCTGGTCTGTGGTACCCTAGTCCGCGTGTTCACTAGACACTGTCCTACACACATGGAGAGGGTGTGCGCAGACCACAGCAACCAGCAGAAGCAGCACTAGAAACAGCAGCACCACCGGGCTGCTCAGCAGTACCACTTGTAGCAAACTTACCACTACAACCCGAAGCACCACGTGCAAGAACACCAGATTAATCAATTTCACTGCCAGCAGCAGCCCTACTCCCAGCAGCAGCACTGCCACCCTGATAAGCAAAACCTCACCCTGTACCTAGCAGCAGGAACAGCACCAGCACAAACAGCAGCAAAATCAAAATGAGCAGCAGCACCACCACCATCCTGCACTACACATGGCGCGCTACCAACAACAGGAAACCCACACCACAGCCAGCAGCCACTCCCCAGCTCACTACCGTCCTACCCCAAAGCTGTGCTCCCTGTGCATGTAGGGTCATGAGCACAGGTCCTGCACGGCTCCCACTCATAACCTCTTTGCCGCAGGATGCTGTGTGGTGTTCCGCTTCCCTCCTCGCCGCTGCTGTTTTAATTCTATGAAAACAAAATCTGACAGGTTTCCTATGTCTCAGGTTTGGCGCTTCTTTAAGTGATGCCACGCGGTGGAGGAGGAAGCGCGCGTCACAGATACACGTGAGGCAGGGAAACCTCTGTCTGCAATGCGAACCAGATGTCCCCACAGCCGCTTCCTGGCCCTCGCCCAGCAGCTCCTGGCTCCGAGGCTCCGGCGGCAGCTCGCCCGGGCAGGGAGTCCCAGGGCAGGGGAGGCGGGCCCCTTGTGCCACTTTTGCGTCATTTTTAACATGAAACAAAAATTACATACCGGTGGCGCACGGGGCTTGTAAATAAGCCCCCTTGTGTTTTGTATCTTTTTCATGGGTTTGATTTCAAAGCTGCAATGGTAAAAGCAGCCCCTAGGGAGCTTTACATTGACAAAGAATTCCATTGCAACCATATAGCCATTCATCCCCTAGAGAGCATAACAACATCAACATTACGTTTGTGCATTTTCAGGCCTTCCAGGTTAGATAAAATGTTACCATAAATGTGACCTCTAGAGGACAAAACACTCCCAGCTTACATGTGGACAATCTCCTGCCACAGCCATTATAGGAAATCAGATCGAGAACATACAAGATGAACCACCAACACTTTAAAGGGACCTTTGGAGCTAATTAGAGTTGCCATCACAACACATATTATAAAAATGTGCATCTATCTCTAACACTTTCACATCCATCAATCTGCCTCATGATGTGACCCATGACACGATACCCACACCGTGGTGGTCATCAAGCAGAACTCGAAAACACTTCCCACATAAGATCAAAGCAAAGACAACACTCTTAAAACATCACACTCTATACTGTGTAGCGTGCTACTCGCATGGTCCACCACTTCAGCACCACAAAATAGGTATTAAGCTCTATAAAATATGGTTATACACAGTAGTGGCTGCTACCTCACTAGAGTGGTGGGGGGCAGGAGTCAAGGGTATGAAAAAAAAACTTACCTGGAATGGCTGGCTACCGCCTATCTTCCGTCCTCTTCTTTCTTCTTGTCTCGAGTCCCAGCCGGCAGCAGGAAGCACCCAGGCACACAGGCTCCCCTGAACCAATCACAACTCTTCAATGCAACGTTGTGATTGCTCTGAGTGCTATGGTTCGGCGCTCAGATGGGGACAGGGAGCCTCTGCACACTCTTCACAAGGCTGTATAATGCATCCTGGTGGGGAACTTGTAAAGTGCGCGTGACTCTTTGCCCGGTCCAAGAGGGCTGGCCAAAGAGTCATGGGGGCATGTTATCAAGAACAGCATTAAAATTATCGCCGCTTTAGCGGCAGGAAATTTCCGCTAAAGCAGCGATAATTTTAATGGCGTTCTTGAAAATAAGCCCCATGAGCACTTAGGGAGTGCAAACCACTCCTCCCTCTGCTCTGGCCAGCCCCGCCCCGCCACTGACTGCAATAGGAAAAATAAAATGATAATAACGTTCCGTTATTATCATTTTATTTTTCCTTTCGGGCAAAAGGGTGACGCTCCTCCACCTTTGCAGAGGAGCCGCCACTGGTTATACAAATACTCTAATAAAATACCCACCTTACCTCGCCTCCATTGTTCAACGTTCTGCTGTTGCTTCTTTTGCATCCGTTTTCTCTTCATAATAAAACTACATATCAAATAATTAAATTCCATATGTGTATTTCGAAGAGAAATGCCCGATCTTATGACTGGGCAGCCGTAGGTGCATTATACCTACTCTCTACATAAAGCAATAGATGAGATGTAGGCGTGGCACACGGGGTGATAAAAGTGTCTCTAATCGATGACTGAGAAAAAAGAAAATGAAAAAAGGTAAAGGGTTGAAAAAGCAAAGAAAGTGGAGAAAAAGAAGCAACATGAAAGACAGGATACATATGAAAAAGTAAATCAAAAGAAGGAATTAAAGTTGTTGAGAAAAAATTGTGAAAAGCAAAAAGGAAAGAAGGCAGTACACGATAAAAGAAATAGAGGAGGAAAGACAGAATGAAGAAATAGAAAAGGAATAAAAATGATGATAGATTAGAAAAGGAAGAGAAAGAATGTAAAATTGAATAAATACTGTGAAAGAAAACATGACAAAAACTAAAAGACAAATAGAAGGCTGGAAAGGGACTAAAGAAGAGGAGCAAAATTAAAAATAAATGCAGGAAAAGATGAACAAGCATTGGCATAGCCAATAGGTCTCGCCTTTGGGACCTTTGTCAGTTTTTGGCCACAGCGATTGGCTTTTGCAATGTTTTTAAGCTATGTTGAAGAGCTCTACAGCACCACTCTACAGTTACTCTACAGCACCACTCTACAGCACTACTCTACAGTACCCCTTTACAGCATCATTCTAAAGCACCACTCTGCAGCAAGAGGTATCGCATTACTGAAAGGTAGAGCTGTTGGTGCTGCAATACTATTTGCAACGCCAATAGCTCAACCTGTTAGTAATGCGAGACTGATTGCACTATTTTTTCAATATATGTTTCTAGTAACCAGCGCGGCCAAGACAGTGTGCTGTGCTCCTTACGAAAACGTACAATATTGAAAAAATACAGTTTGATGAGCCGTATCGATGAAAAGAAAGGCGCAGCTCGCCAACCTCTATTTTTTCAACATTTTACGTTTTTCGTAAGCAGCGTAACACACCACCAGTGTCGCTCTAGTGACTAAAAGCATATAATATTGATAAAAATAGAGTTTGGTAAGCTGTGCCAGAGAAAAGAAACGCCCAGCCGCCGTTGTTAAAGATGAAGGCTTGCCTCGCTATGTGTGCAGGGTAAAGCAGGAGAGCTTGTCCTGCCTGCAACAGCAGCTAAGAGAAAGTCATTAAAGTCATTAGTAAAATAGTACTCGCACACTGTATATAAAACGTATCGAGTAACAACACTCGTAAGAGGGACAGTCCTCATGGGAGTTTACAAATGGTGGTACGAAGGAGGGATTACTAAGCCTATTCACGAATCAAAAACAACAATTTAGAAAGGACAGTAACAGGAGCCAATTAAAAAGATGGAAGGAGCTTCAAGTCCATACCTGAATACAGCAAGCGCTGCCTAGGCAAGACCTAAAAAGAGGGGTTGAGAGGTTGATGGAAGAATTTATTTGAATTGACACACCTGTTTCCTAACACCAGCTCTGTAATTAGGCACAAACCTAGAAATACTATTTCTGTGTCACATAGAATCGTGGTGACACCAATTAGAGAAGAAAAGAGTGGCTGCAAGACAACACCAGCTTAAATAGATGCGGAAACCTGGTAATGCCAATAAGTAGTTTGGGGGGGGGGGGTGCATAGCAAAGGGAAGCCTGGGATTTTGCAAACACCTACAAAAGGGGTACAGTGGATTATGGGGCTGAAGAGAATTACGAAAATGTGGCTTGTTTGTGAAGGTATTCACAATAAAATACATGCCAGTTTAATTCGCCTGACTTTAAGACATGCACAATGAGTAGTCACATCAAAAGTATTTAAATCTATACTGTAAAGTTGCATATTAAGCATCACATTTGCCCTCCTTACCTGCACAATTAAGACTGATTTATCAAGTATACGTTTAAAACCTTTTTAGATTTTTCAAAATCTGGAACGTGTTTAGGATTTTAAGTATTCTACTGCTAATGACGTTGTTAAATGTATGTGTTACCTACATTTTATTAAAAGCTATTAACAAAACTAATTAAATACTTTGACCTTGGGGGGGTATGACTGCCAGCGACCTATATATAGGAATTAGATAAAAGTGAAGTCTGGAGCAACATGTAATGCCAGTGTAGAATGCAAACTTCAGGACCTCACACAGAACACATTGTTAGGTCAGGCGTGGGGTGGTGGCAAGTAGAGTAAAAGCAGTTGGAGCCACCTGGGAACATCAGCTCCAGGGACCAGCGGAGGGAACAAGGTTGAATTGCTATGACAGCATGAGAACACAAGCTAGGCATTTATGGCTGCCAGGAAATGCCAGTGGCGCGGGTTATGACCTTGTGGGAACTAAAGATTCCATAGCTTTTATAAATAGTCCTTTTTTATGGATTACACTGGAGGCTATCCAAACTGAACTACATCTTGGCGCTGTACTTAACAAAGCGCATGAGACAATTTACAATGAAAGACTGAGGGATCTCCTACAATATTAGAACCGGTGACCAGCAGATGCATACAGATTATCTGCAGTGGCCCTCTGCCCTATCCCACTAATCGTCTACGACCTGCATCCAGATTTGGCTGCTGCAGCAGCCCGCTGTGTCCAAATTATACAGGATTGGGGTTATATGAGGTAACACTCTGTAGAGAAGAGCCTGTGCACACGCACGCCCTGAAAAGGCTAAAGATACAAGTGCTGTGGATCAGTAGAGATCACTGACAAACAAAGCCAATAGATTCAGATTTTAAACAGTCCTTGCACCAGAACATACAACGTACGCATGGAGGGCACCCAAGGAGGCATTTCGTCATCTCTGCACACAAATCAACAGACCGACGTACGCCTATGCCAACATCAGGCATCTGAGTGCATAAGACGTACAGTCGCCTCTACAAATAGTATAAAGGACACATTATTACCCACCCACAGAGGCACATATTCATGCAAACAGACCAACAGACACAATCACACAATAGGGCGGTGAAAAGGGCACGTAATGAAGGAAAATAAGGTGACGAGAAGAGGGAATTGGTGGGAGACGAGGCAGGAAGAGACCCAGTGGTATTGCACGGACGAGAATCACTAAAATGAGGCACCGAAGAGAATATGGAGTGGGGAAGTCAAGCAGAAGGTAGTGGTAATGATCATATATATAAAACGAGAAAAACAGCGATCCAGTCTGAGTACAGAGATGGTAGGGGGAAGAGGATAGACACCTAGCAAGATCGAAAGAAGAGAGAAAGTGGGATGGGGAAGAGGAGGTGCCGTGCAGAGAGAGGAAGAGGAGGTGAAAAAAGAGGCAACGATAGGCAGAGGTAGGCGCCGAAGTCGAGAACATGGACTAAGTAGGCAAGAGATATGTAGGAAGAGGAAAGTAGTAGCAGAAGGGGAACAGTCAGGCGACGGAGGGATGCAGGGAGAGAGTAGTAGTGGATTTAAGGTGGGGACAGGGTGGTAGAGAGTAAGAAACTGGAATGAAGCATAGATGAGAACACAGGAGAGGGCAGAAAGAAGGCAGGTAACTTAAGGCTCAGAAGCGGAAGGGGGTGTCAGTGGAAGAGCCAGGAGGAGGTAGCGAGATGGGAGAGAGGGGGAGACAAGACAGGGAGAGTGAAGGAGAGAGGCAGGGAGTGACTCGGAGAGGGGGTATGAAGCAGAGATGAATTAGAGAAAGAACGCGAACGACACAAAGGATAAGGTAATGTGGCCGGTTACTGCAAACGCTTGTGATACAGACGGTGCTCAGAAATACACTGATCCGCTCCTACCTGAACAATATGCGTGGCTGCGAGACGCGTTCTGTGGTGGGGGAGGGGGAGGAGCGTTAAAGCACGAGCAAAACGGAGAGGCGGAGCGAGGCGCGCACGCTTAGGAGAGAAGTCTGCTCTCCCAAGCGAGAGAAAAGCCAGATGGCGCCTCTGCGCGTAACTGTGCGTGCAAGACCTAACAAGCATTGGCCGCACGTGCACCTCGCGTTTAAAGTTAAACAAGCCACTGGCACTTGACTCTCAACACCTGGAGCCCGACGCATGAAGCGACTTACGAGTCGTAAAGTTACGAGTGAGGAGTCTGCACCCACAGGGTGGAGTCTCCGTACTTATGGCAGTATCTCCCCACTGAGCACTGCAGTGTGGAGCTTCCGCCCAAGGGCAGAGATCTTCATGGCCAGGATCCGGACGCACCACCCAAGGACACATAAAACAAGGAAACTAGCAAACATGTCCCCGCTAGTCAGAAGGACACCACAGCGCCACTGAAAAAGTATCGCACGCAGCCTCAGTAACATCATGCACACTAGAAGACGGGCAAATAAAAGGCCCTTGAAGGGGTGAAAAGGAATCAACGTCCTGACGTAGTTTTCACCAAAGCCATGCCGGCATCAGAAAACACGGACTCGTACTATTAATTCAAAATTAAAAAACAGAATACTATTAATTCAAAGTTAAAAAGACGAGAACAATCAGGTTACCGTTTTAGTTTATGTTTCAGCGCGCAAACCACTCCACGACGCCACTCTAGGCCGTTCGGTTTCCTAACAAGCATTGGCCGCACGCGCGCCTCGCGCTTAAAGTTATATAAAAAAAAAAGACAAGCCCGGCGTAGCGTGGCGCGCGGGCGCTTGGGGGCGGGGGAGCAAACCCTTTGAAGTGCTCCCAAAAAGCGGAGTGCATGGCGGCACCAAGCGCGTGATTGTGCGCGTGCTAGCAATGCAATCCGCTTTTTGGGAGCACTTTGAAATGCCCTTTTACAATAGTCTCGCCTTGCGATCGCTTACGCGATAACAAGGCGAGACCTAAAAAGAGAAACTGGAGAAACATAAAAAGCATGCCGGAAGAAAAGATACGTTTGTAGCCAAGAGAAAGAAGAAAACGATGTGAGAACGAAACTCAAAAACAACCAAACTAGGTGAAAGGGACGGGAAGTGAGAATGAGCCGAGAGTGAGGTGTGAAAGAAAGGAACGCAAAAGGGAAACTACGAAATGTGGAAACCAAAAAGAAAGAAAGGATCCATGACGGCCGAGGAGCTGGAATAGGAAAGTCAGCGTAGCTATATAATGAACCTGTGTGTTCATTGGTCCTGCAAAAGCAGAAAGACAGACACACGTGGGGGCATATCTACAAGGCGGCGATATAAAATTCTCGCCGCTTTTGTGTCCGTTTTTGGCCGAAAAGCGGCAATAATTTTATCACTATATTAGCAAGGTCATGCTATCGCATGAAACCTTGCCTTAGCGCCTAAATTCCTAACGCCCACTCTTGCATCTCTAATGAGATGCAAAGTGGGCTTTCCTCTCCAGGATAACGGGAGAAATATCGCTAAGCGACATTTCTCCTATTATCAAGCCACACGCAAAGTAGCATAGCGACAAGAAAAGTAGCGATAACCTCTGTTATCGCTACTTTCCTTACGCCGGCTTTGAAACTGACTTAGCCATGATATCCTATGTAAGGTCGATATCATGGCTAAGTATGTGAGGCCCTATCAGCAAGCTATCGCTAAACTTCATGGGAGTATCGCTGGGTTTCCAGCGATAATCTCACGTTTGGCAGTTAGCACTGGGATTTTTATCGCTTTTGAGATAAGCGTTGCTAATAGCACGCTATCTCAGCGATAAAAATCCACGCTATCCAGCGATAATTATCCTAGCGCTAAGTGCGCTTAGCGATAATTATCGCCGGTTGTTGCTGATATGCCCCCAAGTGACGGGGATGAGTGAACAGATCCCCGTCTAACAGTTCCACTCACACCACGGAGCTGACTCCAGCCACGGGGATGCAGACGCTGACTAATGGTGATGGTGGAGGGGGAGCCAGGAGAGGGGGGCAATAAACCACTAGAGCTGGTGTGGACCTTGAGCTGAGAGACAGGGGGCGGAGGGGAGAGAAGGAGTTAAGAGAGGTGAGTTGATGTACCCCAGGAAGCCATACATAGGGTGTGGGAGGGACTGCCACAGAGTCAGACCCAGGTAGCCATGCATAGAGGAGGGGAGACAGCCCCCGGGAGCCATGCAATGAGGAGGGGAGACAGCATCAGCGAATTATGCATAGAGAGGGAGACAGCCCCAGGGAGTTATAAAAAGAGGGGGAGACAGCCCCAGGGAGCCATGCATAGAGGAGGGGAGACAACCCCAGGGAGACATTAATCGAGGAGGGAAGACAGCACCAGCGAGTTATGCATAGAGAGGGAGACAGCCCCTGGAAGAGTCAGACAGAGGAGGGGAGACAGCCCCAGGGAGGCATGCATAAAGGAGGGGATAAACACTCCCACCGAGTAAGACATAGAGATGGGGAGACAGCCCTAGGGAGCCATGCATAGAGGAGGGGAGAGTGCCCCAGGAAACCATGCACAGAGGAGGAAAGACAGCCCCAGGGAGTTATATATAGAGGGGGAGACAACCCCCGGGAGCCATGCATAGAGGAGGGGAGAAACACCCCCAGAGAGTCAGATATAGAGGAGGGGAGATAGCCTTAGGGAGCCATGCATGAGGAGGGGAGAAACACTCCCAGAGAGTCAGATATAGAGGGCAGAGACAGCCCCAGGGAGCCATGCATAGCGTAGGGTAAGGACCCTCAGCAACAGTCAGACATAGAGGAGGGGTGACACCAACAGGGAGCCATACATAGAGGAGGGGAGAGACCCAAAGAGAGACTCAGACATAGAGGAGGGGAGACACCAAGAGAGAACCATGTCTAGAGGAAGGGAGATACACCCTCCAGAGAATCAAACATAGAGGAGGGGAGACACTAAAAGGGAGCCACAGATAGAGGAAGGAAGAGATCCCCCAGAGAGAGTCAGACATAGAGGAGGGGAGACTGACCCAGGGAGTCATGCCTAGAAGAGACCTCCAGGGAGATTCAGGCATAAGGAAGGTGTGCCAGTATAGAAGATAGCACCATATGGAGCAAGCATGGGGTGAGTGCAAGTGACAGTGCCCAAGGAAGAAGAGCATGAGAAAGGAACCTCCGCAGGTGAGCCCAGAATAGGATGGGGGCAGTGCAGAACAGGCACCCGTTTTACCGAGCGGCCTTCAAAACACGAATACACTAATGAGGATCGCTTGCTAGGGAGATGCATGGTGGGTAACTCCAAGGGAAGACCGATGGGAAATAGTACTTTCATAATTGTATAGCACCTTGTTACGATAAAGGAGCTGCGAGGCCCATACGCAGCTCCTTACAAGGGGTGATATAAGCAGCCCGCATTTTACCAGCAACAGAACCTTTCAATGGTCTAAAAAATGGATTGCACAACTCTGAAATAGACACTGTTCCACAGACGAATTACGAAATTCTGCAAGATTACTTGGGTTCCTCCCATGTAACGCGGTGAAATAATTCTGCTAATCACAGGACCTCTTCTATGTGATACTACCTCACTGCACAAATGTAACCCTTTGAACCATGGGTTGGTTGGATTAGCATTTTTAAAGATGATGGGTTGGTTAGATTAGCCTTTTTAAACATGAACGATGCTTTATGGCATAAATCATAAATGCAGATAGACAGATTATAAAATACTATTCATAGAATGATAAGGATGTTGAGGGCACAGTCAACAATGATAATAAATAGCATATTGCACTCTACATATCTATCCATCTATCTATCTATCTATCTATCTATCTATCTATCTATCTATCTATCTATCTATCTATCTATCTATCTATCTATCTATCTATCTATCTATCTATCTATCTATCTATCTATCTATCTATCTATCTATCTATCTATCTATCTATCTATCTATATATTTATATCTATCTATATATATATTTATTATATATATTTGTGGACGAAAATATACAAACATACTCACGAACATAAACCATTCACAAAACAGGTAAATCCATTCTTTAAAAAAAAAGAAAAAAAGCACACAATCCAATATTTTGATGTCTCACTTTGTACTTAAATGTGTTTGAAACACTGTGTCCAATGTTCCCATTTCTGTGCACACAGGAACACATGTATATGTTTATGCATGTATATAGTGCATACAAGCACACATTCGTATGTATCCAGTTATACAAAGAACATAAATGTTGTTAGACCTGGCAACCTTAGCGTGGGTTTCCCCTGTACTTTTTGCCTTTGCCTCCTGTTTTTTTACTGTATGTTGGACTTCGTTGTTGCTGGGCTTGATGCTTTGGGCACTTTCCCACTGCTGTTCAGTGCCAAAGTGCAAGCGCACCCTCTGCAAATTGTTGTCATGGATTAGAGTTTCCATAATTGGCTTACTTGATTTACTACTAAGTCCCTAGTAATGTGCACTGTGTGTGCCCAGGGCCTGTAAATCAAATACTGCTAGTGGGCCTGCAGCACGGATTGTGCCACCCACACAGACAGCCATGCAGAAGGTTCTCAGACCTGCCATTGCAGTGTCTGTGTGCAATTTCGTACTGCCATGTTGACCTGGCAAGTGCCTAACAACTAACAGGAGGTGCTCAGTCTATTCATGAAGAACAGACAGCCACTGAACGCTGTGAAGAATGCTTAGAAACCTCTTCAGATAATTTGCTCATCACCTGGCAAGAGTTAAGAGTCCATCAGCCCACCCTTACTGGCGGAGCTTCGTCATCTGGGCCTCTAGGAGATCTGGATCTAGGGCCACAGTCTTGAGTTACCTGGACCTGCTGGGTACCTGACCTGACGTTCCTTAGAAGGGCTCTTGCCAAGGCGTATGTTCAAACCATATGAACTCTAGTGACGTGCAGTGCTCTAGTGTAAGTGAAAATTAAAAATGGCTACCTGGGCAAAAAATATATTTATTAACAATTGTCCAAGTGTCATACTTAAAAGAACCCAATAGTCTGGAAAAAATGGACTATTTCCTGACTAAGTCTAATGTGGTCGACATGTTTCAGCCGAATGAGTCAGTTGACCCGCCTTTCTTCAGGACCTAGATGTAATAGAGTAAAGGCTACTGCAGGATAAACACAATTTGTGCGTAAAATAGTGTGAAACAATACTCATAAAGGAAGTATAATAATCAGGTAAGTATGTGGCAATGGCCACCCTACCAGTACAAGCGAACCTCGTGCTTGAAGGTAAGAGCTACCTCTTCTTTCCTAGAGAGAATTCAAAGAGTCAGACCATCAAAAAAGCGTATCTACATAAATCACAGCATCAGCGACTACTATTCAACAGTGCCCATTATGCCCTGCTTAAATCGCGAAATAACCCAGACAGTGGTTCCATGCAAAAAAGATTTGAAGAGAACTGTGCTTGACTTACCCAGCTTTATGTGGGAGAAAAACCTCACCTCACCCGGCTGACTGCTCGGAGATGGAGGCACCGCTCTTTTTGTATGTGAAGTAAAACAGAAAAGTTGCATACTCATACTAGTCTGTCTGCACACTTTACATATAAATCAAACACTATGATTAACCTAAAAAATCAAAGTGCACCCACTTGCCAGTCTCTAACCTTCCTTTTTTCTTACATGTGAGTCACCCCTAATGTAGGCCCAAGGAATCCCTGTGACCAGGGTACAGTGTATGTAATTGGTAGGACATGTTCTGATGTGCTATTTCGTGCTGCCATGTCGACCTGGCAAGTGTACCCACTTCCCAGGCTGTAACTTTCCCTTTTCTTACATGTGAGTCACCTCCTAATGTAGGCCCAAGGTACCCCTGTGACCAGGGTACAGTGTATGTGATTGGTAGGACATTTTCTGATGTGTGCGGCATGTCCTGATAGTGAAATACGGCCAATTTTGTTTTCACTATTGAAAGGCTATCTGTCCATAGGATAGAATGGGGAGTTTACTGATAACAACTTTTAAGCGTAACAGCCCATGGGAACAAGATTGGAAAGTGGAGTTTGGTATGCCATATCTCAGAATATAAAGGTGCATTTTTTTGTAAGAATTATTTTTATATTCTGTGTTTTAAAATACCACTTTTAGAAAGTGGGTATTTACTTGCTAAGCCATCCAGTGTGCCTCTGCTAGGGTTGTGTATTGACATTCTGGCTTTGGAGTGAAGGGGCTGGGGATGCGCACTCTGTTCAGACAGCCATTTGTGGGTTTGGGGGTTTGGCCTGCCTTTCCAGGTTGAATCAGGGCTGGGCTGAATAGACCTGGGCTGCATTTAGAGTAGGGGAGGAGATTTCCTTTACACCTGAATGGGCCAGGTCTGCCTTAGACAATGCTGTCTCCACCTCCTGCCAGGAAGCTGGGCCATGGAGGACAGAACTGGTTTTTGCTGAGCACAGACACTCTCTGACACAAGAGCACAAAGGAATTTTAAATATAAAAAGTGGGGCCTAGACCCCAGACTTTTAGATTACTTCTGGAATTCAAGAGGAACCACTGCTAAGGAGAATAGCTGGGAAAAGATGAAGGAGAAGTACTACCCCTTTGCTGTGTGCTGTCTGGGGTTGGCCTGCAATAGTTGTTTCTGCCAAGGAGAGGACCTGTGTGTGTATCCTGCTTGAAAAGTAACTCCAAGGGCTTGAGGTGGAGCTTGACCCCTGTTAAAGACGGATGTATGACGTTACAACGCACACTATTACAACGCATGCACTTACAACGCATTTTTTACAACGCATAATCCATTACAACGCATGACATTACAACGCATGACACTACAACGCATTTTAAAAAAATACCTTTACAACGCACTACCATTACAACGCATACTACCTTTACAACGCATACCATTACAACGCATAATATTAAATTACATTTAAGGTAAGTATTAGATAGTATAGGGGTAAAAATTACTATTCTAACTCCAGGGGGTGCAACAGTAGGGTAAGTGTTGGATAGTGTAGGGGTAAAAATTACTATTCTAACTCCAGGGGGTGCAACAGTAGGGTAAGTGTTGGATAGTGTAGGGGTAAAAATTACTATTCTAACTCCAGGGGGTGCAACAGTAGGGTAAGTGTTGGATAGTGTAGGGGTAAAAATTACTATTCTAACTCCAGGGGGTGCAACAGTAGGGTAAGTGTTGGATAGTGTAGGGGTAAAAATTACTATTCTAACTCCAGGGGGTGCAACAGTAGGGAAAGTGTTGGATAGTATAGGGGTAAAAATTACTATTCTAACTCCAGGGGGTGCATCAGTAGGGTAAGTGTTGGATAGTATAGGGGTAAAAATTACTATTCTAACTCCAGGGGGTGCATCAGTAGGGAAAGTGTTGGATAGTATAGGGGTAAAAATTACTATTCTAACTCCAGGGGATGCATCAGTAGGGTAAGTGTTGGATAGTATAGGGGTAAAAATTACTATTCTAACTCCAGGGGGTGCATCAGTAGGGTAAGTGTTGGATAGTATAGGGGTAAAAATTACTATTCTAACTCCAGGGGGTGCATCAGTAGGGTAAGTGTTGGATAGTATAGGGGTAAAAATTACTATTCTAACTCCAGGGGGTGCATCAGTAGGGTAAGTGTTGGATAGTATAGGGGTAAAAATTACTATTCTAACTCCAGGGGGTGCATCAGTAGGGTAAGTGTTGGATAGTATAGGGGTAAAAATTACTATTCTAACTCCAGGGGGTGCATCAGTAGGGTAAGTGTTGGATAGTATAGGGGTAAAAATTACTATTCTAACTCCAGGGGGTGCATCAGTAGGGAAAGTGTTGGATAGTATAGGGGTAAAAATTACTATTCTAACTCCAGGGGGTGCATCAGTAGGGTAAGTGTTGGATAGTATAGGGGTAAAAATTACTATTCTAACTCCAGGGGGTGCATCAGTAGGGTAAGTGTTGGATAGTATAGTGTAATATTATGCGTTGTAATGGTATGCGTTGTAATGGTAGTATGCGTTGTAATGGAATGCGTTGTAATGGTAGTTTTTAAAAATGCGTTGTAGTGTCATGCGTTGTAATATCATGCGTTGTAATGGATTATGCGTTGTAAAAAATGCGTTGTAATGGTAGTGCGTTGTAAAAGTTGCGTTGTAAAGGTTGTTCCCCGTTAAAGACATCTCAGGAACAGCAACAACTTCACCATCCCTCTTGGCCCTGTCTCTGGAACCACGGTTTTCAGTTACCACAGAGGAGAAGAGCAGCCGACTCTGTCACCATGTACGTCACTGGTTTTGTGTCTTAAAGACACCGCAGAATGCACCTCCGCACTTTGCATCGCAACCATGATCTCACTGATGCCACTGGATGACTGTCTCCGAGCCGCTGTGTTGACCGGCTCCGTCAGCTGCACCGTGACCTGCCAGCACCACATCAAGCACTGCCTCACTCCTCATCGCATCCCTGGTCTCACCGACGCTGTTGGACGATCATCGCGGAGCTGCTGCCCTCACCACACCATGAGGACACCACACACCAGACCGCTTCATTTCACAGCACAACCGAAAAGGTTGCCCTGACTGACTTGTACCAACGGGATCAGCCAGGACGAGAAAGGTACTGTCTATGAGCCTCTCAACAACACAGCTGACCCAAACCAACGCGGTCAGCTGTAACTATTAGACTCTGCTGTTTACAACACTGCTATAGCCCAGGACAGAGCTACGACTCGGAACAATTGCATTTTAGCGATATTTCTGCAACTTAAAGGTTATCTTGCAAAATACCTTATTTTTCAGTATTGTATGTTGGATTTTTGTCATTTTTGGTCTTGTTTGGTTTAGTTAAAAATTTGCCATTTTTCTAAACTGATGTGGTGTCCACTTATAGTGTTCTCACTGTGTTACTGTATGCATGCACAAATGCTTCACATGCTGCCTCTGAGATAAGCCTGTATGCTCGTGCCAAGCTACCGAGGGTGTGAGCAGGGGTTATTTTAGAAGTGTATCTCCCTTACCCTGACTAGGAAGAAGGGTCCCTAATTGGACAAAGGCGCAAACCATTGCCAACTAGAGACCCTAATTTCTAACACACATGAAACACAAAAAACGGTAGCATACGTGCTCCTATGTCAGCATTGCAGTAACTCATTGAATTATCCTTACAGGTACGATTGAGCAATTCTCACACAAAAGTACGTTTCTGTAAGTAGAGTGTATCTGACATGTACAAAAGTATATGTATTTTCAAAGATGCTTACTTAAACACTCAAGTGCCGGTATACTTGGCTACTTGTTTGGTTGTGTACAGTAGTGCAAATCCTTGTCTACCTGGCACTGTGTTTATGTGAAGGGATAGTGTATGGTTCGGCTGACATGCGGCACCAAACTCTTCCCCTAAAGCGGCATCACTGTTTAGCAGGCACTCTATATCTCCCAATGAGAAGCTATGCTGTGCACCCCCTCGAACCGCTAGAATTGTCACCTCTCCTATGAGGCTTGGGCATGTGCAGCCTTCACGTCATGGGGAGCTTTGAACAGGGCTGGAAATGAATGACAAAGGGTGAACCCCCTGCCTCTGGTGTCAGGTACTACACATGTGCCGTTTGTGTGCCCTGTGAATAGTTGACAGGTGTCTATGCTGCCTGCGAGAGCTCTGATATAGGAAACAGCAATGACGATGGCTGAACCAAGCGTTGCCTTTGCAATGTGATCATAACAACGAATGCATCTTAACCACACATTCCTTTACCACACATGTCATTACAGTATTATGCCTTTGGTACAGAGGCATTGGACTTTAAAGTCAGGCGCTTTCCCTACGGTTGCGCAAACTAAAGTTGGAATAGTAAGTTATACTGTTCCAATATCCAGTGCTTTCCCTAAGGCAATTAGTTGTAAAGACTTGTGTGGTTAAAGGAATGCGTGATTAGGACACATTTGTTATTGCGACCAGATTGTTAAGGAACGAGTGGTTAAGGCCTGCCCTGTTGTGTCATACGACCCTCTGATATACATGCTGCCAGTGTAATATTTATACACAAGGATGCCTTCTTAATATTAACTCTGCAGTGCCAGACTGTTTGTAAAAATTAATGAGCGCTAGCGTGCCCATGGATTTGAAGGTGAAGGTTTTTGTGAAGACACACAAACACATGCACAAAAGGAGATACTCCTGGATACTGCTCAGAGGTGACGCCCCTGGAATTAGAACAGACCCCTCGCGTACACCGCCTCAACCCGAGACGTGTCCTTGGTATTTGTGAGTTCAGACATGCCTCCTCCTCTATGTTTACCCTGATCCATGCCTGCAAATCGCAGCTTAACTCTTATCTTGTGATCTGTGGCATATAAACGCGGGTGGAGAAACCGAGTGCAGAACAACCTTCACTGAGGGGTGGAGGTAGGAGGGAATTGCAGAACCAGGGCAATAAAGTGATATACAAACAAGGCCCAGCAGACAAAAGAGAATGATTATATGAAGGCAGGAAGATTGCAAAATAAATGTAAGTAACAGGAGGTTTGGGCTTTTATGTGAGATCAGAGTCGAAAATAATAGCAGTTAAAATATATGATCCAAGCATAAGACTCTGGGATACGACCCGAAAACCTGTCTGGTAAATGTAAATGACTTCTTATCAGGTCTTGAAGTGGGAAAATTTTTTTTGGGGTGCTCTAAATGGGGCGTGACAAATTTCTAAAAGGGGTGTGGCCTATCTGAGTAGGGCCATGGTCTAAATAAAGATAACTAGCATTGTGTGCTGAAGAAAATCATGAAGTCGCATCCAGCAAAGGATAATACAATAGGCAAAAAGGTATATTTATTAAGTAACAACTACAAAAAAATTATTGTATCCTCATGTAACGCAACTGGTGCTATTATGTAAAGCGCTCTGATACCCGATTCGGGTCAAGTTTGTGCTATATAAAACTTTCTTAAAAAAAAAAACTAACAGTGTACTTAGGATAGGATATTTCCCAACAGTTGTTTGGAGAAAATGCCAATCCAAGACTGGAGTAAACTTAACCATATCCAGAGAGAAATTCCACAGTAATCGGTGCAAAGTTTGTTGAGCTGGCTTTAAGTGAGCACTTGCGTTCCATCCCTTCCCATTTTTCTTTAATCATTCTCTTATTACACACTTAAGGGAAACTGTCTAATTTCAAGTGAGTGTTATTTGGCATCCCAGTAGTAACTAAGCAATTTCGCTGAGACTGCATAGTTAACAAAGCCACTTGATGCTGACTAATGGTTTCCTTTAAGATGTTTGATGTCATTTTTCAAATACATAAAATATGGTATAGTAGTGCTTATGTTCAATAAAACACATCGTAACTGACTACACATAGCGGGGAATAAACACAACAATATGACAGCTCAATGGCCGGAATAATCCTAGCACAGTCAACAACCAGGCAATAAATATTGTTGACAACAGTACAAAAAATAGCAATCTTCGAGAAAAACAGTGCTTGTACATTCTTAAGCCTAAAAAAATACAAAAACAAGCAATAGTGTGAGCGATATGATGCTATCACTAACATTGCATTCTCAACAATGTGATACTGCTGGAAACAAAAAAGTAGTCCCAAGATAATTACTTAAAATGGCTGCTGCATATGTTTAGGAGTTGTTGGTCACTGCTCTCAGGGAAGTCTAAACCATGGAAGACACATGATACAGAAATGCCATTGGCAAATTGGAAGAAATGAAGGATGGAGCGATGAGGGACCCAGCAAATGTAAAGCCTATGAGCGGGCTGAAGCCCACTAAGTAGATACAGCATGTCTCTTTGAAACACCACATACATGCCATCCAGACCCAATATCTAAAAAGGGTGTTTAGAAATGCTTGTCGTATGGCTACTGCCTGCAGTAGCTACATAGTTTTAGTAGTGCCAAGACTTTTGAACTTCAAAAAGGCACCATGAGTAGGAGGAAAGGAAGTGGGAGATAAATGATATTTTTGATCATCTATAAATAAACTCAATTCCCATTGGTAGAGTAGAGAGAGTGGCACTGGCTGCTCCCAGAGAATGAGACAGCACAGTGGTTAATACCCTGTTGCACAGATATTTGCAATTTGCATATTGTGAGAAGTTGGCCTGAGATATGCTGTCCACTATTTATAGTGGGCACCCTGTATCAGTCCAAACAACCCCTTAAGGTGATAGGTTAAAGACAACCTTTATTGAAAGCGATCCTAGTGGTAGCTATGGAGAGCAGCCTTCAGGCTAAGTCTTGAAGGAATGTAAAGCAGCTTGTTTTACCAGTCTATAATCTCTTGAATGACCAAATGAAAGGACAACCACACCAGGTATATATTTAAAATATATGTATTTAAGATAAAACACACCCCTCTAGTCTCTTTATAAGGCTAGAGTTCGAAGTACTTAAGTTACAAGTCAGTATCCAATAGTAAAAGCACAAATACACGTTTGGGCCCTAAGCGCGTACCAAACCATATACCAATAAAGTGGTATAAGAACCACGACTGAACTAGACACAAGGCCTAGAGCCTGTAGAAGTGCTTGGACTACAAGGAACCACCCAAGGCAGTGACACAAGGGACCCACGGGGGACGCGTGCAGTGTGAGAACACAGCCGCGAATCGCCATTAACTTCCATGGGGAAAGTCACGGTTGGAAATAAAGAGTTTAAGGACACTTAGAGGACGACTACAAGAAAACCCTTTTGAACTTAGAGGTGTCTAGCGCCAACACCCATGGGAGCACCGGAGTACTCGAGTTACCTCACCCAGGGAAGCTGGGTGCATAGGTGTCAAATGGTGTCGGGTCGCGGCGTCGTTTTCAATGGAAGCTGGCAAAGAACTGCTGCTGCCGTGAAGAGGAGAAGTGTCCGAAGGGATCCAAGCCTGGATCGAGGCTGGAAGGAACCTGAAAGCAGAGGGGACAGAGTCTGGGTCACTTACCAGTGACCAGGGGCATGATAGTCCAAGGTCGGGTGCTGCAGGTGAGTTGACGGGTGTCTTGACTCTTCAGCCACGAGGTCCAGGAGGCGTCGACGATGACCAGGAACTGGATTCTAGCTGTCTCACGAAGTCTGTCGAGTGCTGTGGTGTCGGGGACCAGAATGGACCCAACAAGCCTTGGCAACGGTAAGTCAGGTGGGAATAGAAGAAAGACGTTGGTGCAGACCAGCAAGGTCTGGGGGACTCACCCAGCGAGGGTAAGTCAGGGCACATCTGGAGCAACCAGGAAAGCCCAATCCAAAGAGGAGTTGCCTTCATGGGGACCCACTAGCCAACGGACTGGCGATCGCTAAGGACCCTTGAGCAGTCGCACTGGAAACTGGCCCAGGGGTCACTTGTCGGTGCTGTAGGGGCTCAAGGCTGGGGCTACTCGGAGCCCAAAGCACAACTTCAAGGAAGGCCAGGAAGATGGTGTACCGGCAAAAGACCACGGTGTCCAGGGGTCACGATTCCATGTCACCCACGATTGCCGCGGGCCTCAGCGTTGCTGTGGACTCAGGGTAGCCTCGGGGAAGTCCGGAAATCCATGTCTGATGATGCAAAAACTTCGGCGTCCGACGGGAGTTTCAGAGTTGCAGAAAGGATAGTTGCCTCTTTGGTGCCTGCCAAGCAGGGGAGTCACTCCTTGATCCCAAGGGAGATTTCTTCAGTCTTTTAGCGAAAATAGAAAGCCGAAGGTCCAGGATATATGTTGCAGAGTTTTGTCCAGGGTAATCTAAAGTCGCAAGGACTTGGCTCCCATACTTATACTAAGTTTGGGGGTTGGACATACTCTAGGGACCCACCTATGGGAGGGTTTGGAAAGAGGGGTGGTTACACCCATCTCCTTTGTCCAGTTTCACGCCAGAGCAGGAGCAGGTAGCCCCTGCAACCGGTTTGAACTGGACTATCCAGAGAGTGCTCCCGCCCAGCCCCAATACACATCTGCCTGCCTGGGGAGGTGGTTACACATCCCTGGGACAGGAAACCTATTGTCCAGGCCTCCCCTGCCGGAGTTTCGGTCAGCAGCAGGAGGCCAGACCCGTGTCTGTGGCAGTGGCATCCATTTTGTGATGCCAGGGCTTTGGAAAGTCTTTACCAGGTAGACCAGTGTGAGCATGTCTCTCCCTCTAGAAGGGTGGAATGCTACCCCCGCCGCTGGCAGGGGGTGGGTAGTATTCCAAAGTGTTTGACACCAAACACAACATGTTTCCCTGCAGCCAGTCCAAAGTTACCATTTACCGCGAGGTTATAATGCACTTAAGAGTATATGGTCAGGCTGCACCACAAACAGTATCAGAGAAGGTACTCCGAACGCTGCAGAAGGGCTCTGCTCATGCAGGGGCACCCTCTCACATAAAAACCAAGCACTCTGCCTTCAGGATTGTTAAGGCCTGCCATAGGAGCGACTTATAGGTTTTATATGTGTGTGCAATGGTAGTGATATAGGTAACCTATACCACAGTAAGGAGTGCAGGCACAACCTTAACCAGGCTGCAGTAGCAAACCTGTGGTGTCATTTTGGAGTGCTTCCCAGGGGTGGCATAATACATGCTTCAACCCCTGGTAGGCCTCTGAGGTACCCCTGCCCTAGGTACATAGTATACCATATAATAGGGGCTTATAAGGCACTCCAGAATCCAATTAGGGATGTACCTAATGTACATAGTAACCATTTTAGAGAGGAAGCACCTAGGCTGGGGTCCTGATTAGCAGGACCACAGCCAGACTAAGGTTGAAAAACAGTGAAACACCAGCAAAAAGTGGGGGTACCCATATGAAGCAGATCCTACTCTCCTACACATATCACACACCCAAATACCCAGCATATTATCTTTCAAAGGCTAGAGATCAGTGTTATAGGATAGTCACATGTTATTCCTACCGCTCACAAGCATGAACGAAATTAGCGGCCGCTTCCCCTGGATCTGTCGGGATATAACCATGCTGAGAAGGGTAGCAGAACACCATCAGGCAGTATACATTGTATGATCAGTGGAAGGCAGCAAGCGCCATACAAAACAAATATGGCAACTGCAGATTAACACATGCTTTCTAGTCAGACTTTGAAGCTAGAAAAACACCCTTTTTTTCTACAACCTTGGTGCTCGTCCATACCTGTCACTTATTGCCCGCAAAGGGTGATCAGCTCCTTTGAAGCAATGACAAAGAGACAGCCATGTAGAGCACTGTCCTATTCAGAGCCTAGGAGCACTCCTCCCACCCATCTACCTGTCGATCGTCCTATTCATCACCAGGCTACCTAGCCCTGCCCATCTGGGTTCCCCCAGCCCTGTCACTCATACCAGCCAGACATCAGATACACATCACGCAGAGGCGGGCTGAAATGTTTAGGCAAGCAAAGGCCAACTTTCTAAAAGCGGCATTTGCAAACCCGGAATATTAAAATAAACCTTGCGAAAAGATGTACCTTATTATTCCGAGTTCAGGCATACTACTCTCGATCTTCTACAATGTTCCCTGGGCCGGTTAGGATCATAGGGTGTAACAATCCAGGCCGCCCATACTGGCCTATGAGAACAGGGTAGCCTTGCAGTAGTGAACAACAAGATGGCGGTCATTCACTACTAGGACATGCCACGCATCCAGGCTTGTCCTACCTTAGGCTTACAACGCACCCTGCCCGTGGGCCTACCAGAGGGGTGACTAACATGCAGCTAAGGGAAGGTTTTAGGGACCGGCAAGTGTGGGCACTTGCCAGTCAGCATGTCAGTACCAGACTGCACGCAGGTTCTGCGATGGCAGACCTTAGACATATTTTACCGGCCGCTTCTGTGGGTGGCACAACCAGTGCTGCAAGCCCACCAGCGGTGTTTGCATTTACATGCCCTGGCGCTCCTGGCGCACTTTACTGGGGTCTGATAGTAAATCAAACAATCCAATCATGGAATCCAACCAACATATACAATTTACATAGGGAGCACTCGCACCGCGACACTGGTTGGCAGTGGCACAGCGCGCTGAGCGGCCAACACCATAAAAACACATGAGGCACAGCGACAAAAAGAGGAAGGGAGACTCACGCCAAGGTGCCAGGTCTAACACGTGTCCCCTCCAGCTGAAAAGTGGGGAGAACTACCCTACCCCAGGGAGTTCCTCATCACTAAGGCGGAAAAATCTGGACAGACCGTCAGCATTGGCGTGATCTGTACCAGGGCGATGTTCCACCGTGAAATCCATACCCTGTAGGGAAATGGACCACCTCAACAGCTTTGGATTCTCACCCCTCATATGCATCAACCATCTGAGGGGCCTGTGGTCCGTCTGAACCCGGAAGTGAGACCCAAACAAGTAGGGTCTTAGCTTCTTCAGCGCCCAGACCACAGCAAATGCCTCCCGCTCAATAGCACTCCACCTCTGTTCCCGTGGAAGTAACCTCCTGCTAAGAAAGGCTACGGGTTGATCTAGGCCCTCCTCATTAATCTGTGAAAGAACAGCCCCCACACCATGCTCTGAAGCGTCTGTCTGAACGATAAACTCTTTGGAGAAGTTGGGAGCCAAGAGCACGGGCGCCGTGCACATAGCAGTTTTCAAGGCCTCAAAAGCTTTCTGACAGGTGTCAGTCCAGATCACTTTCCTGGGCTGCTTCTTTGAAGTCAGCGCTGTCAAGGGGGCAACCATGTTGCCATACCCCTTGACAAACCTCCTGTAGTACCCGGTGAGACCTAGGAAGGCTCTCACCTCCGTCTGGGTTTTGGGCGCCTCCCAATTCAGGATGGTTTCTATCTTGGGCTGAAGGGGTGCCACCTGGCCACTCCCAACTTGGTGTCCCAAGTACACCACGGAACCCTGCCCGATCTGGCACTTACTCGCCTTGATCATGAGGCCTGCCTTGCGCAGCGCCATCAACACTTCCCAGAGGTGACGCAGGTGTTCCTCCCAAGTGGAGCTGAACACTGCGATGTCATCCAGGTAGGCTGCACTGAACGAATCCAGCCCAGCCAACACCTGGTTGACCAATCTCTGGAAGGTGGCAGGGGCATTCTTCATCCCAAAGGGCATAACCCGGAACTGGTAGTGCCCATCTGGGGTGGAAAATGCTGACCTCTCTTTGGCCCCCTCGGTCAAGGCGATCTGCCAATACCCAGACGTTAAATCAAACGTGCTGAGGTAGTTGGCAGCCCCTAGCCGATCGATGAGCTCATCAGCTCTGGGGATGGGGTGTGCGTCAGTCCTAGTGACTGAATTGAGTCCTCTGTAGTCCACACAGAACTGGAGTTTGGGTGTGGCTCCCGGCGCTGCAGCCTTTGGGACCAAGACCACGGGGCTGGCCCAAGGACTGCTGGAAGACTCAATTACCCCGAGGGCAAACATCTTGGAGACTTCCTCCTTGATGCATGTCCTCACCCTGTCAGTCACCCTGTAGGCCTTGTGCCGCACAGGTGGACTATCCCCAGTGTCCACATCATGGACGCACCAATCAGTGACACCAGGGACCAGGGAAAACAGATCAGAAAATTGTCCCAGCAACTGGCGACAATCATTCTGTTGCTCAGGGGTCAGGGCGGAAGAGAGGATGACACCATCCACTGACCCATCTTGCTCCTTGGCTGACAGGAGGTCAGGAAGAGGTTCGGTCTCCTCTTCCATCCCAGCATCTGTTGCCAAGAGCATGCCCACTTGGGACCTCTCCAAGTGGGGCTTGAGGCGGTTGACATGTAGGACCTTTAAGGGGTTCCTAGGAGACTTCAGGTCCACCACGTAGGTAACAGGACTCTTGCGCTCCACCACCTCAAAGGGACCGGTACCACTTATCCTGGAGCGCACACGGCTCCACGGGGGCCAAGACCCATACTTTCTGCCCAGGCTGAAGCTCCACCAGAGTGGCATTCTGGTCGTACCACCGCTTCATCTCCTCCTGGCTGGCTTCCAGATTTGCCTCAGCAAGTTGTCTGAATCGCCTAGTCTGATTCCTGAAGGCCAGCATGTAATTATATACATTCTGGGGAGGTTTCCTGGGAGATTGCTCCCAGCCTTCCTTGACCAGACTTAGAGGTCCTCTGACTGGGTGACCATACAGAAGCTCAAAGGGACTGAACCCCAGAGACTTCTGTGGCACCTCACGGTAAGCGAAGAGAAGGCATGGTAAGAGGATGTCCCACTTACGCCTCATGGGTCCTTCTAGGCCCATTATCATGCCTTTGAGGGTTCGGTTGAATCTCTCAACCAACCCGTTTCCTTGGGGGTGGTAAGGTGTGGTGAACTTGTAGGTTACACCACACTCTTGCCAAAGAGATTTCATGTATTTGGACATGAAATTGGTACCTCGGTCAGACACTACCTCTAGAGGGAATCCCACTCGGGAGAAAATTCCCATCAGTGCACGTCCCACCACGGGGGCCGTCACTGTCCTCAGAGGAATGGCTTCCGGGTACCGGGTGGCATGGTCCACCAGGACCAGGATGAACCTATTGCCCATCGCTGTCCTGGGGTCCAGTGGCCCTACAATGTCAATCCCCACTCGCTGGAATGGGGTACCGACCACAGGGAATGGCTGGAGTGGAGCCTTCTGCTTCCTTCCACTCTTCCCACTTGCCTGGCAAGTCTGGCATGTCCTGCAGTGAGTATCTGAACTCCTGCGCATTTGAGGCCAATAAAAGTGGGTGACAAGCCTTTCAAAGGTCTTGTCCTGCCCCAAATGCCCTGCCAATGGCACATCGTGAGCTAGCCCCAGTAGGAAGGCTCTGAAGTCCTGGGGTACCACCAGCGCACGGGCTGACCCAGGCTCAGCAACCTTAGGCTCTGTATATAGGAGGTCGTTCTCCCAGTAAACGAAATGTGATCCTGACTGATCACCTGCGGCCTGGTCTGCAGCCTGCTGCCGCATACCCACGAGAGAAGGGCACTCCTTCTGTGCCTTGCAAAAGTCCTCCCTGGTGGGACCCCCTTCCTGCTGCCAATGGGTCAGCTCCGGCAGGTCTCCCAGTTCAGCTATCTGCTCCCCTGTAGGCTCCAGAGCATCCCCCTCAAGGTCTGCTTCCTCCTGGACCGTGGGAACTTCAGGGGCCGGCTTCCCACGCCCCTTGCTCCTTCTCTCTGAGGCCGGTTCCTGGGCCTCCCTCTCAGGCTCCAGGACCTCTTGAGTACCTCTACTGGCTGCCATGGACCGTGTGGTGACACACGCCCAATCCGGCATACCCAACATCTCCAGGTGAGCACTCCGCTCCACCTTAGCCCAAGGTCAGCTCTCCAAATCGTTCCCTAACAAACAGTCTACAGGCATGGCGTTCCTCACAGCTACCTGAAGAGTACCAGAGACCCCCCCCCCCACTCAAAGGGAACCTGAGCCTCCTTGCAGTGTCTCTCTGTGTTGTCAGCGGCAACAACGGGGTAGAATGCATTGGGGACCACCTGCTCTTGAGACACCAGGTGACACCTGACAGCTGTCACACTGGCTCCTGTATCTCTAAGAGCTTCCACCCTATGGCCATTTATGGTCACCCACTGCCTGTACTTCTTAGTGTTCTCAGGCAGCTGGGTAGGAGGGACCACTTCACGGTCTCCTAGCGAGACCAGGGACATCTCTGCGGGACCCCACCCACCTTGGACATCCCTCTCCTCCCTCAAGGCTACACTAGTCACCTGCCGGGGTGGAGCACCAGTGGGTGCGGGTTTACCAAACAACGGACACTTTACATCAGAGGCAAAATGCCCCAAATTGTTACACCTGTAACATCTTACGGGCCCCTTCTGAACAGGAGGACCTGTCGGGGCCCTGGTCGGTTTCTGGGGTGGGGGAGGCTGAGAACCCTTCCCTTGGTTCCCTTGGGGACTATTTTGGGGCCCTTTTTGGAACTGCTTCTGTTTACCCCTGTCCCCCCCACTCTTCTGCTGGGGACCCTGCCCACCTTTGGCGGAATCTCCCACGGTACCCTTGTGGACCCTGGTACTGACCCAGCGGTCCGCCTCCTCAGCAAGCTTCCTCGGGTTAGTCAGCCTACTATCTATCAGGTGCTGGCGTAGCTCAGGAAAACAATTACTGAACAAGTGCTCCCATGCCATTAAATCAAGAAGCCCTTGATAATCATTTACCTTACTACCCTTTACCCAACCATCCAGCGCTCTGCAAAAGAAAGTCACATACTCCACATACGTACTATTGGGAATCTTAGTGCAACCCCTGAACCTCTGTCTATATAACTCAGGGGTCAACCCATACCTAGCCATCAATGCTTCCTTCATATGGACATAAGAATTATGAACATCAGCAGGTAAATCTAACAGTGTGTCCCGCCCTTCACTCAGGAACCGTCCCCACAACCCTGCTCCCCAATCTCTCTCAGGGACCCGGTGGGAAGACATGGCTACCTCGTAGGCTCTGAACCACTGCCCGATGTCGTCATTCTTGAAGAACTCCTTCACTATATCCTTGGGAATATAAACTCTTGGTTCCGCCGGTACTGGCGGTGTGCTGCCACCAGAGGGATTAAGCTCCAAACTTTTTGCTTTCAGCTCCAGCTCCCTCAGCTTCATGTCATGCTCTAATTGTAGTCTCTTTTCTTCCATGGCTAATCTTTGTTTTTCCATATCCATCTGCCCATGAAGTTTTGCCATCTCTACTTCGTGTGCCCGGGTTGCTGCCCTGTCTGCCAACTCTTCTGGCGACAGGCCTCTGCCAAACTCATGGACACTGTCTGGTGGAACCATTTCCACCTGATTCTCTGGTGCCTTTGACTCATACCAGGCCCTCAGCGCCTTCACGAGTTGTTCCTTCTTTTTCAATCCAGTTTGGGCAATTCTGAACTTGGAGCAAAATCCTTTCAATTCTTCATTGGTATAATTCCGAAGTGCGCTTTCTTCCCAATCTATGTCCTCAAATCCAGAGATTATAGAAGCTGCCCTTCCGGCGGGAAGTGAACCAGGCATGGTTCTATCAACGGAGATTCTTGGCAAAAAAAAAACAATTGCTAGTCTTGTGGCTGTGTTACTGGTCTGCTCTCACTACGTGGTGATCAGTGGTTCACTATACGCAAACCACAATTGCAAATCCGTAAATCCTCACCGCTGCCACCAATGTTAGAAATGAGGGGGCTCTGGTTGACGCAGGTGTGAACCCACAACAAGCAGGGACCCTTTACTTCTTGTCAGGGCGAAGGATGACTCCCCAGAATAACCCCTGCTCACCCTCTAGGTGCGTGGCGCGAGCAGTCTAGGCTAAGTCTCAGGCGTACACGGTTAAGCAAATGCAATTACACATACAGTAAACCCCTTGCATGCACCACAAATGGACACCAATCAGGAAGTATATAAAAATAAGCTTTTATGTAGTTTCAGCAGATTCAATACAAGGCCCAGTAATGTTAACTGATGGGGCCACAATTCTTAGGAATACGGTAAAGTTCTCTTTGTTACGTAAAGTTATTCTAGGCGGGCACAAGGTAACTGTAGGCCTCAGCGCACTTCGTGCTGAGGCAGCGCCCAGGAAGCACGCGGCAGATGACAGGGAAATCAGAACGTTGCGGACCCTGGATCCGATGCGAGCTCGCGGTCGAGTTCTTAAGTACAGTATCTTGTTTCTTGACGCAAAGGCGGGTGCGGGATTTCAGCGGCTCTTCGACAGAAGGGCGAGGCGGCGTCCGAGGCTCCCACACTTCACGAGGGGTGTCTGATCTTCAGGCTCACGACAAGAGGGGGGTGTTGCAGGTGGCGGGTGAACAAAGCGGGGCAGCCGGGCACGCAGATACGTCCGGGCCATCCGAGGCTTGGAGATGCTCACAAACGCCGATTCCGGCGGGAGGGTGAAGGTGCACAGCGAGCCTCCAACGAGCGAGGTGACAGGGGCAGCCCAGCACAGCGTAGGGGGAGCGGCTCTGATCGAGCGAGGCTCTTCCCAAGGCGGGGGCGGCTAAGCAGTCCTGGTCACGGCTCAGGGAGGGACTGGGGCACGAGGGTCACAGCTCCGGCGAGGGAAAGGACACCACAGTCCAGCGGCAGGCGAGTGAAGATCAGGTACAGCCCAATGGTCCTGGGGCTCAGTTCAGGGGGCAAGCTCAGTTCCAAGCCCTTGGAGATCGTTTTGGAAAAGCACAAGTCTTGAAAGTAAAAGTAAAGTAAATTCTTCAGCAACAGTTTCTCTTCTCCCCTTTGGCAGCAAGGTCACCACTGCAGGCCAATCCCCCAGGATAGGGACAATCTTCCTCCTACAGCTTTCCCGGTGCCACCTCCTCAGGCAGAGATTCTTCTTGGTCAAAAGCGGATCTAGTTTCTCAGGAGCAGGGCTCCTCCATTTATACAGCAAATCTTTTGTTCTCCCAGGCCAGGGGGGCCCTTGCCTAGTTCAGTCCGGTTTCTGAGCACTTCGTTTACGCGATGCAGGCTTCTTCTTTCAGAGTGCAGGGCAGAGTCCTCAGACGCTCCACAGGGGGCGGAGCCGGCATTGAGGTGGTAGAGCACTGTCCTATTCGAAATTAGCGGCCGCTTCCCCTGGATCTGTCGGGATATAACCATGCTGAGAAGGGTAGCAGAACACCATCAGGCAGTATACATTGTATGATCAGTGGAAGGCAGTGGAAGGCAGCAAGCGCCATACAAAACAAATATGGCAACTGCAGATTAACACATGCTTTCTAGTCAGACTTTGAAGCTAGAAAAACACCCTTTTTTTCTACAACCTTGGTGCTCGTCCATACCTGTCACTTATTGCCCGCAAAGGGTGATCAGCTCCTTTGAAGCAATGAAAAAGAGACAGCCATGTAGAGCACTGTCCTATTCAGAGCCTAGGAGCACTCCTCCCACCCATCTACCTGTCGATCGTCCTATTCATCACCAGGCTACCTAGCCCTGCCCATCTGGGTTCCCCCAGCCCTGTCACTCATACCAGCCAGACATCAGATACACATCACGCAGAGGCGGGCTGAAATGTTTAGGCAAGCAAAGGCCAACTTTCTAAAAGCGGCATTTGCAAACCCGGAATATTAAAATAAACCTTGCGAAAAGATGTACCTTATTATTCCGAGTTCAGGCATACTACTCTCGATCTTCTACCATGTTCCCTGGGTCGGTTAGGATCATAGGGTGTAACAATCCAGGCCGCCCATACTGGCCTATGAGAACAGGGTAGCCTTGCAGTAGTGAACAACAAGATGGCGGTCATTCACTACTAGGACATGCCACGCATCCAGGCTTGTCCTACCTTAGGCTTACAACGCACCCTGCCCGTGGGCCTACCAGAGGGGTGACTAACATGCAGCTAAGGGAAGGTTTTAGGGACCGGCAAGTGTGGGCACTTGCCAGTCAGCATGTCAGTACCAGACTGCACGCAGGTTCTGCGATGGCAGACCTTAGACATATTTTACCGGCCGCTTCTGTGGGTGGCACAACCAGTGCTGCAAGCCCACCAGCGGTGTTTGCATTTACATGCCCTGGCGCTCCTGGCGCATTTTACTGGGGTCTGATAGTAAATCAAACAATC
This sequence comes from Triturus cristatus, assembly GCF_964204655.1. Lineage (NCBI taxonomy): Eukaryota > Metazoa > Chordata > Amphibia > Caudata > Salamandridae > Triturus > Triturus cristatus. The sequence goes on from NC_140590.1 coordinate 354,268,955, forward strand.
CAATCATGGAATCCAACCAACATATACAATTTACATAGGGAGCACTCGCACCGCCACACTGGTTGGCAGTGGCACAGCGCGCTGAGCGGCCAACACCATAAAAACACATGAGGCACAGCGACAAAAAGAGGAAGGGAGACTCACGCCAAGGTGCCAGGTCTAACAAGCCATATTAAATCTATTTTTGTTTGGGGTACCAAAGTAAAGCTCTTCCAAAAGGCTTTAAGCTCTGATAGGAGAACATGCCTGGCTGCCCCTCAAGCAGCAGCTGCAAGCACTTGTTCTGGGAGTACAAGACAACAAAGTAACTCCTCCCTCTCATTTACCTTGTGCATAATGTCGTCACTGGTGCCATGTGCAATGGGAGGAGCATTGCATCACCTGCAAGAAACAGACATATGGCCAATCACTGTGAGCCTCATAATACAACCATGCAGTGACTGGTCACATTCTCTAATACTCTCACCCCAGCGCTTCTTTGAGAGTGTTGGCCCACTACTAAACAGCATGAGAACAATTAAAATATTGGTTGGGGACAGGTGACCCAGTGCTCCGACGGAGACAAGTCACTGTGCTGTGTGCCCTCTGGCTCAGTAACACAGCGTGTGACAGAGAGGCCTAAATTACTCATGTAAGGCATGGCACATTAATAAACCTATCGAACCCTGCATTCACACTTAAATTCATTCCTACTGCCTAATAATTCCAATCAAGAGAATTACCCCACCTGCCCTATCCTCAGGCTAGATAACAGATCAACACAGCTCAATAGCAGGGCTTGCACCTGGGGGCAACATTCTAATGCCCCAGAAGAGCAGCCACCTCTTGATGAAAGCCAAAGATGGCTACATTGGTCTCTTATTATAAAGGGATGCTACGAGAAAATGTCTCTTTTTGCATGATCGCCACCATGTTTATGTTACATGATGCTGGTAGTTTTCAGACTCTGTACACTGGGACCTTGCAACCAGACTCAAGTACATGCACTGTGACCCCTACAAACTTGTTGAATTGGTTAAAAATCCTTATTGGCACATTTAACTTAGTATAGAGTACCCTGAGCATGCAGAGCCTGTAAGTTAAATCACACTAAGGGGCTGTAGCACTGATTGTGCCACCACCAAAGAGACACTGCAAAGCCTGTCTTTAGGCCTGCCCCTGCAGCCTGAGTGTGCAGTTTTAAATCTGCAAATTCAACCTGGCCAAATAAACTTTTTCTGCCAGGCCTGAAAGTTCATTTAAATACTTATTAACTCAACCCTAAAGTAGGCCCTACATACCTACTATGCAGGGTGCATGGCATTTAACCCCTTCGCTGCCAGGCCTTTTCCCCCTCCTGTGCCAAGCATTTTTTTGGCTATTTGGGGTAGTGCGCGATGAGGCCCCTGTAACTTTTTGACCACATAAGGTATACACGCCAAATTTGCGTCCTTTTCTTCCAACATCATGGGGATTCTAAAGGTACTCAGGGTTTGTGGATTCCCCTGGAGGGGTCACAGAAATGAGCCAAAATACAGCAACATTTTGGGTTTTTTCAGAAAAAGTGGAAAAACGGGCTGCAAATGAAAGCATCTGGGTTTTTCCCTGCAAATGTTATCAAAAAAGGGTTTGTGGGGTTGAAATCACCATTTTCCCAGCTTTTCGGGGATACCAGACTTTTGTCAGAACTCCAACATTTTTTACACAGTTTTGGCATTTTTCTGGGACATAGCCTATTTTAGCTATTTTTTGTGCTTTTGACCTCCTTCCAGTTAATGGCAGAAATGGGTACAAAAGCAATAATGGATCCTGGAAAACTATACATTTTCGAGAAGTAGACAAAATTCTGAATTCAGCAAGGGGTCATTTGTGTAGATCCATCAAGGTTTTTTTATAGAAACTAACAGTTAAATATAGGATAAATTGAAAATCAGTTGAAAAAAACAGCCTTTTGTGTCAACGTTTTCACCTGTAACTTCTTCTAATTATGACAGCTCTTTGAAAGCAATATACCATTACATCCGCTGGACATTACTGGTTGTGGGGCTATATAGGACTTGTAGGTTCACCAAGAACCCGACGAACCCAGAGCCAACAACTGAGCAGCAACTTGCAATTTTTTTTATTATGTACCGGGTATATAGTAATTATTCTGTAAAAATGTGTACATGGAAAAATCGGTATGAAAGACACCTATGTATTTCTGAAATGGGAACAAAATATAGAGTTTAGAAACAGTAAATATTTTCACATTTCTGGAATTGGGAATACTCATACTAGCATGAGAATTATCAGTCATTTTTTAGAATGACTTCTTTTTTACACAATATCTTTCATTTGGAAGGCAGAAATGCATTGAAAGTCAATAGATAATAACAGTTCCTTTACAAATCTGAATTACCCTAAGACTCCCGATAAAAATCGTACCTCACTTGTGTGGGTCGGCCTAGTGCCCGTGACTGGAAACGGCGCAAAACGCGACGTGGTTACACCTCAATTTCGCAGTGCAAAATGACCCTTTTTTGGCAAAATGTCTAGCTGTAGTTTTTGAACCCTAGCTCTGCGGGCACCTTGGGAAACCTAGCAAACCTATACATTTTTGAAAACTAGACACCCAGGGGAATCAAGGATGGGGTGACTTAACTGCCTCCCACCAGGGTCTGTTACCCAGAATCCCTTGCAAACCTTAAAAAATGTTTAAAAAAACACATTTTCCCCACATTTCTGTCGTGGAAAGTTCCGGAATCTGCATGGATCCACAAATTTCCACCCACCCCGCGGTCCCCAAAGTCTTACGAGAAAAACGGTACCTCACTTGTGTGGGTCGGCCTAGTGCCCACGACAGGAAATGGCGCAAAACGCAACGTGGTCACACCTCAATTTCGCAGTGAAAAATGACCCTTTTTTGGCAAAATGTCTAGCTGTAGTTTTTGAACCCTAGCTCTGCGGGCACCTTGGGAAACCTAGCAAACCTATACATTTTTGAAAACTAGACACCCAGGGGAATCCAGGATGGGGTGACTTGACTGCCTCCCACCAGGGTCTGTTACCCAGAATCCCTTGCAAACCCAAACAATTGCCAAAAAAAACACATTTTCCCCACATTTCTGTCGTGGAAAGTTCCAGAATCTGTGTGGATCCACAAATTTCCACCCACCCTGCGTTCCCCAAAGTCTTACGATAAAAACGGTACCTCACTTGTGTGGGTCGGCCTAGTGCCCACGACAGGAAATGGCGCAAAACGCAACGTGGTCACACCTCAATTTCGCAGTGAAAAATGACCCTTTTTTGGCAAAATGTCTAGCTGTAGTTTTTGAACCCTAGCTCTGCGGGCACCTTGGGAAACCTAGCAAACCTATACATTTTTGAAAACTAGACACCCAGGGGAATCCAGGATGGGGTGACTTGACTACCTCCCACCAGGGTCTGTTACCCAGAATCCCTTGCAAACCTAAAAAAAATTCCAAAAAAACACATTTTCCCCACATTTCTGTCATGGAAAGTTCCGGAATCTGCGTGGATCCACAAATTTCCACCCACCCCGCGTTCCCCAAAGTCTTACGAGAAAAACTGTACCTCACTTGTGTGGGTTGGCCAAGTGCCCGCGACAGGAAACGGCGCAAAACGCAATGTGGTCACACCTCAATTTCGCAGTGAAAAATGACCCTTTTTTGGCAAAATGTCTAGCTGTAGTTTTTGAACCCTAGCTCTGCGGGCACCTTGGGAAACCTAGCAAACCTATACATTTTTGAAAACTAGACACCCAGGGGAATCCAGGATGGTGTGACTTGACTGCCTCCCACCAGGGTCTGTTACCCAGAACCCCTTGCAAACCTAAAAAATTGTCAAAAAAAACACATTTTCCCCACATTTCTGTCGTGGAAAGTTCCGGAATCTGTGTGGATCCACAAATTTCCACCCACCCCGCGTTCCCCAAAGTCTTACGAGAAAAACGGTACCTCACTTGTGTGGGTCGGCCTAGTGCCCGCGACAGGAAACGGCACAAAACGCAACTTGGTCACACCTCAATTTCGCAGTGAAAAATGACCCTTTTTTGGCAAAATGTCTAGCTGCAGTTTTTGAACCCTAGCTCTGCGGGCACCTTGGGAAACCTAGCAAACCTATACATTTTTGAAAACTAGACACCCAGGGGAATCCAGGATGGGGTGATTTGATTGCCTCCCACCAGGGTCTGTTACCCAGTATCCCTTGCAAACCTAAAAAAATGTTTAAAAAAACACATTTCCCCCACATTTCTGTCGTGGAAAGTTCCGGAATCTGCATGGATCCACAAATTTCCACCCACCCCGCGTTCCCCAAAGTCTTACGAGAAAAACGGTACCTCACTTGTGTGGGTCGGCCTAGTTCCCGCGACAGGAAACGGCACAAATCGCAACGTGGTCCCGCCTCAATTTCGCAGTGAAAAATGACCCTTTTTTGGCAAAATGTCTAGCTGTAGTTTTTGAACCCTAGCTCTGCGGGCATCTTGGGAAACCTAGCAAACCTATACATTTTTGAAAACTAGACACCCTGGGGAATCCAGGATGGGGTGACTTGACTGCCTCCCACCAGGGTCTGTTACCCAGAATCCCTTGCAAACCTAAAAAATTGTCAAAAAAACACATTTTCCCCACATTTCTGTTGTGGAAAGTTCCGGAATCTGTGTGGATCCACAAATTTCCACCCACCCTGCGTTCCCCAAAGTCTTCCGATAAAAATGGTACCTCACTTGTGTGGGTCGGCCTAGTGTCCGCGACAGGAAATGGCGGAAAACGCAACGTGGTCACACCTCAATTTCGCAGTGAAAAATGACCCTTTTTTGGCAAAATGTCTAGCTGTCGGTTTTGAACCCTAGCTCTGCGGGCACCTTGGGAAACCTAGCAAACCTATACATTTTTGAAAACTAGACACCCAGGGGAATCCAGGATGGCGTGACTTGACTGCCTTCCACCATGGTCTGTTACCCAGAACCCCTTGCAAACCTAAAAAATTGTCCAAAAAAACACGTTTTCCCCACATTTTTGTCGTGGAAAGTTCCGGAATCTGTGTGGATCCACAAATTTCCACCCACCCCGCGTTCCCCAAAGTCTTACGAGAAAAACGGCACCTGACTTTTGTGGGTCGGCGTAGTGCCCGCGACAGGAAACGGCGCAAAACGCAACATGGTCAAACCTCAATTTCGCAGAGAAAAATGACCCTTTTTTGGCAAAATGTCTAGCTGTAGTTTTTGAACCCTAGCTCTGCGGGCACCTTGGGAAACCTAGCAAACCTATACATTTTTGAAAACTAGACACCCAGGGGAATCCAGGATGGGGTGACTTGACTGCCTCCCACCAGGGTCTGTTACCCAGAATCCCTTGCAAACCTAAAACATTGTCAAAAAAACCACATTTTCCCCACATTTCTGTCGTGGAAAGTTCCGGAATCTGCATGGATCCACAAATTTCCACCCACCCCGCGTTCCCCAAAGTCTTACGAGGAAAATGGTACCTCACTTGTGTGGGTCGGCCTAGTGCCGCGACAGGAAACGGCGCAAAACGTAACGTGGTCACACCTCAATTTCGCAGTGAAAAATGACCCTTTTTTGGCAAAATGTCTATCTGTAGTTTCTGAACCCTAGCTCTGCGGGCACCTTGGGAAACCTAGCAAACCTATACATTTTTGAAAACTAGACAGCTACGGGAATCCAGGATGGGGTGACTTGACTGCCTCCCACCAGGGTCTGTTACCCAGAATCCCTTGCAAACCTAAAAAATTGCCAAAAAAAAGACATTTTCCCCCCATTTCTGTCGTGGAAAGTTCCGGAATCTGTGTGGATCCACAAATTTCCACCCACCCCGCGTTCCCCAAAGTCTTACGATAAAAACGGTACCTCACTTGTGTGGGTCGGCCTAGTGCTCACAACAGGAAATGGCGCAAAACGCAACGTGGTCACACCTCAATTTCGCAGTGAAAAATGACCCTTTTTTGGCAAAATGTCTAGCTGTAGTTTTTGAACCCTAGCTCTGCGGGCACCTTGGGAAACCTAGCAAACTTATACATTTTTGAAAACTAGACACCCAGGGGAATCCAGGATGGCGTGACTTGACTGCCTCCCACCAGGGTCTGTTACCCAGAACCCCTTGCAAACCTAAACAATTGTCAAAAAAAACACATTTTCCCACATTTCTGTCGTGGAAAGTTCCGTAATCTGTGTGGATCCACAAATTTCCACCCACCCCGCGTTCCCCAAAGTCTTACGAGAAAAATGGTACCTCACTTGTGTGGTTCGGCCTAGTGCCCGCGACAGGAAACGGCACAAAACGCAACGCGGTCACACCTCAATTTCGCAGTGAAAAATGACCCTTTTTTGGCAAAATGTCTAGCTGTAGTTTTTGAACCCTAGCTCTGCGGGCACCTTGGGAAACCTAGCAAACATATACATTTTTGAAAACTAGACACCCAGGGGAATCCAGGATGGGGTGACTTGACTGCCTCCCACCAGGGTCTGTTACCCAGAATCCCTTGCAAACCTAAAAAATTATAAAAAAACCACATTTTCCCCACATTTCTGTGGTGGAAAGTTCCGGAATCTGCCTGGATCCACAAATTTCCACCCACCGCGCGTTCCCCAAAGTCTTACGAGAAAAACGGTACCTCACTTTTGTGGATCAGCCTAGTGCCCGCGACAGGAAACGGAGCCAAACGCAACGTGGTCACACCTCAATTTCGCAGTGAAAAATAACCCTTTTTCGGCAAAGTGCCTAGCTCTAGTTTTTTAACCCTAGCTCTGCGGGCACCTTGGGAAACCTAGCAAAGCCATACATTTCTGAAGACTAGACACCCGTGTGCCTCCAGGGAGAGGCATGGCTTGCGTGGATCCCCCAACGTTTCCTTACCCAGAAACCCCTGCAAATCTCAATTTTAGCTGAAAAAATCACATTTTTCACACATTTTTGTGTGGGAAAGTTGTGGCATCACCGGGCTCACTCAAATTTCCCACCACCCAGCATTCCCCCGGGTCTCCCGGTAAAAATAGTGCCTCACTTGTGTGGGAGGCCCAAGTACCCGCGACAGGCAAGGGCCCAAAACGCAGTGAGGCGACATCAAAATTGCCTATCTCAAAACCACCTGGTTTTGCAAGGGGGGTCACTTGGGTTTTTGGCCCGGTGCTCGGTGGCCATCCAGGGAAACCTACCAAACCCATACATTTCTGAAAACTAGACACCCGGGGGATTCCAGGGAGGTATGGCTTGTGTGGATCCCCCAACGTTTCCTCACCCAGAATCCCCTGCAAACCTCAATTTTAGCTGAAAAAATCACATTTTTCACACATGTTTGTGTGGGAAAGTTGTGGCATCACCGTGCTCACTCAAATTTCCCACCACCCAGCGTTTCCCCGGGTCTCCCGGTAAAAATGGCGCCTCACTTGTGTGGGAGGCACAAGTACCCGCGACAGGCAAGGGCCCAAAACGCAGTGAGGCGACATCAAAATTGCCTATCTCAAAACCACCTGGTTTTGCAAGGGGGGGTCACTTGGGTTTTTGGCCCGGTGCTCGGCGGCCATCTAGGGAAACCTACCAAACCCATACATTTATGAAAACTAGACACCCGGGGGCTTCCAGGGAGGTATGACTTGCGTGGATCCCCCAACGTTTCCTTACCCAGAATCCCCTGCAAACCTCAATTTTAGCTGAAATAATCACATTTTTCACACATTTTTGTGTGGGTAAGTTGTGGCATCACCGGGCTCACTCAAATTTCGCACCACCCAGCGTTCCCCCTGGTCTCCCGGTAAAAATGGTGCCTCACTTGTGTGGGAGGCCCAAGTACCCGTGTGGTATGCTCTAAAACAAGCAGGGACACACAGCCCAGGTTTAGAAGGACAGTCAGGGCAGTACATACGAATCTCCTTCCGTGTACCTCTTCGCCAACAGACTCTGCATCTCCTAGTGGGAAAATCTTTTGACGGTGTGGGAGGGATGAAATCAGGAAAGTGGCAATCTTTCAATCGAACCACATCCTCCACCACTCCAAATCTAGGAACACTTGCCTGTTCCACAACAACAAGGCTAGCTATCACAGAGTGCTGAAACTGAAGAAATGTCAACTTTGACGCAGGAGAACACTCCTTGAACACAATAAAAGCATTGAAATTTGCTAATTCGAAGAAATGGATGGCCAACTTCTTATACCAAACATAAGCCTTCCGAATAGTAGAGTAAGGTTCCAACCTCTGATCTACTCTGTCAACACCACCCATGTGCTTATTGTAGTCTAGAATGCACACAGGTTTGCGCACTTCAGCAACCTGACCCCAAACAGCCACAGGTGAAGTACTCTCATCATGGATAGTAGTCAGCATGTACACATTCCTCCTGTCCACAAATTTTACAGCTAGTAGTTCATCACTACGCAAGGAACTGCACTGCCCCTCTGAAGTTTTTTGCAAACAAGCTCTTTCGGATAACCTTTATGGTTAGAGTGGATTGTGCCACATGCAAAAGTGTCCACTTTATACAATTCCTTAAATAATTGCACAGCAGTATAGAAGTTATCAAGGTACAAATGGTGGACTCTGTTAAACAGAAACAGTCTTCTAGCAAGATCCCACACAATTTTCTCAGAAACTCCAAAAGTGGACGGACAACCTGGGGGGTCAATAGTAGAATCTCTACCAGTGTACACACGAAAACGCAACGTGGTCACACCTCAATTTCGCAGTGAAAAATGACCCTTTTTTGGCAAAATGTCTATCTGTAGTTTCTGAACCCTAGCTCTGCGGGCACCTTGGGAAACCTAGCAAACCTATATATTTTTGAAAACTAGACAGCTACGGGAATCCAGGATGGGGTGACTTGACTGCCTCCCACCAGGGTCTGTTACCCAGAATCATTTGCAAACCTAAAAAATTGCCAAAAAAAAGACATTTTCCCCACATTTCTGTCGTGGAAAGTTCCGGAATCTGTGTGGATCCACAAATTTCCACACACCCCGCGTTCCCCAAAGTCTTACGATAAAAACGGTACCTCACTTGTGTGGGTCGGCCTAGTGCTCACAACAGGAAATGGCGCAAAACGCAACGTGGTCACACCTCAATTTCGCAGTGAAAAATGACCCTTTTTTGGCAAAATGTCTAGCTGTAGTTTTTGAACCCTAGCTCTGCGGGCACCTTGGGAAACCTAGCAAACCTATACATTTTTGAAAACTAGACACCCAGGGGAATCCAGGATGGCGTGACTTGACTGCCTCCCACCAGGGTCTGTTACCCAGAACCCCTTGCAAACCTAAACAATTGTAAAAAAAAACACATTTTCCCACATTTCTGTCGTGGAAAGTTCCGGAATCTGTGTGGATCCACAAATTTCCACCCACCCCGCGTTCCCCAAAGTCTTACGAGAAAAACGGTACCTCACTTGTGTGGTTCGGCCTAGTGCCCGTGACAGGAAATGGCACAAAACGCAACGTGGTCACACCTCAATTTCGCAGTGAAAAATGACCCTTTTTTGGCAAAGTGCCTAGCTCTAGTTTTTTAACCCTAGCTCTGCGGTCACCTTGGGAAACCTAGCAAAGCCATACATTTCTGAAGACTAGACACCCGTGTGCCTCCAGGGAGGCATGGCTTGCGTGGATCCCCCAACGTTTCCTTACCCAGAAACCCATGCAAATCTCAATTTTAGCTGAAAAAATCACATTTTTCACACATTTTTGTGTGGGAAAGTTGTGGCATCACCGGGCTCACTCAAATTTCCCACCACCCAGCATTCCCCCGGGTCTCCCGGTAAAAATAGTGCCTCACTTGTGTGGGAGGCCCAAGTACCCGCGACAGGCAAGGGCCCAAAACGCAGTGAGGCGACATCAAAATTGCCTATCTCAAAACCACCTGGTTTTGCAAGGGGGGTCACTTGGGTTTTTGGCCCGGTGCTCGGTGGCCATCCAGGGAAACCTACCAAACCCATACATTTCTGAAAACTAGACACCCGGGGGATTCCAGGGAGGTATGGCTTGTGTGGATCCCCCAAAGTTTCCTCACCCAGAATCCCCTGCAAACCTCAATTTTAGCTGAAAAAATCACATTTTTCACACATGTTTGTGTGGGAAAGTTGTGGCATCACCGTGCTCACTCAAATTTCCCACCACCCAGCGTTTCCCCGGGTCTCCCGGTAAAAATGGTGCCTCACTTGTGTGGGAGGCACAAGTACCCGCGACAGGCAAGGGCCCAAAACGCAGTGAGGCGACATCAAAATTGCCTATCTCAAAACCACCTGGTTTTGCAAGGGGGGGTCACTTGGGTTTTTGGCCCGGTGCTCGGCGGCCATCTAGGGAAACCTACCAAACCCATACATTTCTGAAAACTAGACACCCGGGGGCTTCCAGGGAGGTATGACTTGCGTGGATCCCCCAACGTTTCCTTACCCAGATTCCCCTGCAAACCTCAATTTTAGCTGAAATAATCACATTTTTCACACATTTTTGTGTGGGTAAGTTGTGGCATCACCGGGCTCACTCAAATTTCCCACCACCCAGCGTTCCCCCTGGTCTCCCGGTAAAAATGGTGCCTCACTTGTGTGGGAGGCCCAAGTACCCGTGTGGTATGCTCTAAAACAAGCAGGGACACACAGCCCAGGTTTAGAAGGACAGTCAGGGCAGTACATACGAATCTCCTTCCGTGTACCTCTTCGCCAACAGACTCTGCATCTCCTAGTGGGAAAATCTTTTGACGGTGTGGGAGGGATGAAATCAGGAAAGTGGCGATCTTTCAATCGAAACACATCCTCCACCACTCCAAATCTAGGAACACTTGCCTGTTCCACAACAACAAGGCTAGCTATCACAGAGTGCTGAAACTGAAGAAATGTCAACTTTGACGCAGGAGAACACTCCTTGAACACAATAAAAGCATTGAAATTTGCTAATTCGAAGAAATGGATGGCCAACTTCTTATACCAAACATAAGCCTTCCGAATAGTAGAGTAAGGTTCCAACCTCTGATCTACTCTGTCAACACCACCCATGTGCTTATTGTAGTCTAGAATGCACACAGGTTTGCGCACTTCAGCAACCTGACCCCAAACAGCCACAGGTGAAGTACTCTCATCATGGATAGTAGTCAGCATGTACACATTCCTCCTGTCCACAAATTTTACAGCTAGTAGTTCATCACTACGCAAGGAACTGCACTGCCCCCTCTGAAGTTTTTTGCAAACAAGCTCTTTCGGATAACCTTTATGGTTAGAGCGGATTGTGCCACATGCAAAAGTGTCCACTTTATACAATTCCTTAAATAATTGCACAGCAGTATAGAAGTTATCAAGGTACAAATGGTGGACTCTGTTAAACAGAAACAGTCTTCTAGCAAGATCCCACACAATTTTCTCAGAAACTCCAAAAGTGGACGGACAACCTGGGGGGTCAATAGTAGAATCTCTACCAGGGGACACACGAAAATTAAAAACATATCCTGTCCTACTCTCCGACAACATTTACATCTTAATTCCATAGCGTGCCCTCTTGCTAGGGATGTACTGCCTAAAAACCAAACGGCCCTTGAACAAGACCAAAGACTCATCAATAGATATTTATTTCCCTGGAGTATAGATCTCAGAAAATCAATCTACAAAGTGATCAAGAAGGGGCCGAATCTTAAAAAGACGGTCACAGTCGGGGTGATCTTGTGGCAACGCCATAGAATTATCAACAAAATGCAGCATACTTAGCAAAAGTAAATACCGATTACGAGTCATAACTGCAGGAAATATGGCAGTTGCCAACAAGGGGCTAGTAGACCAATATGAAGCCAAGGTTGGCTTCCTTACCACACCCATCAATAAAGTCAAACCCAAAAACTTCTTAATCTCTTCCAGATATGTGGGAGTCCACCGGGTAGCTCTAGACTGAGGCATAAGTTTGTCGCTGTTGTCCCTTAAAAACTGTTCAGCATACAAATTCGTCTGCTCAACAATCTCACCCAAAAATACATCATCCATAAACAACTGAAAAAACTGTATTGGCAAAAAGTGTTCACAATCCACTGTACACCCTGCATCACCGCTAAAGGCAGGCAACACCGGCTGCACCATGTTTGGATCAACCCAAAGTCCAGCACTTCCAGTAGGAAGCCTAGCAGCCTCAGACTGCAATCCAGATGCCTCTTGCACCATCGGCACAGCAGTTTCCTCCTCTAAGACAGGCACTTCATCCGCACTGAGAGTTGCTTCATCCACACCAAGAGTACCTTCATCTGCACTGAGAGTACCTTCATCATCTGATGATTCCATGTTGAGAGAAAACTCACTGCCAGAATCTTCCCCTCCCTCCTCTCCTTCAGACGCACTGTCAGTCTCATAATCATGCTCAGAGGAAGATTCAAGAAGCATACCAACCACCTGTTGAGCAGTCATTCTACGGCTAGCCATATTGCTTACTAATAAAGGTAACTTGTCAAACAAGTCAACAACATCAAACACTTTGTAAAATAAGTAATAAACAAAAAGCACCTTTATCAAATACTCATATATACTCCAAAACAATACCACTCACTTGCCAGAGGCAGCTAAACTACTCACCACCACCTACTCTGTACAGACACAGTATGGATCAACAATATCCCACTAAAAAAGAAAGAGAAAAGCAATTACACATAAGACTATGCAAAACACATTGCAAAGAATTTCATGCTCAAACCACTAACTAAATATGCCGCCATTATGACATCACCTACAAAAAAATTCATTCAAACATTACAATATTACTCATTTGGAGTAAATACAACAAAAAACAATTCTTACCAAAACAATGCAACTACACAAAACTGCAGAACAAACACTGTCGAAACCGGAAACAGGAATCAAAAGCTTCAGACTAGAATAAAAAGGAGAAAAAAACTTTAATGTCACATATGCATATAATGCTCTAGACCATCACGTACTGCGCAAAATGTATTGCTTGAACCTCCCACTTTCCAGAAGGAAAGATCGATGGCCCAATCCTTTACAAGCAACGCGGCGAGAATCTGGAACTCAGCTCCGGACCACCCCCTCCCTCTTCCCAGTCCTTCAAAACTGACCTCAAAGTTTTCCTCCTGCAAAGACACTTCCAAACTTAATTCACACCCTCTATTTTGTCTGAAGGAAGTCTTTACATTATAGGAAATTCTGTTCTCCATGCCCATAGAAGTGCCTTCCCAGTGTGTTCCTGTGTTTTGAGTGTCTGCCATTTATTGCACTTTTATACCTCTACTTGTACTTTGTACTCTTTTGTAACTTGCAGACATGTCACTTTTCCTCTTGTAACGTATTGTTTGCTACCTCTTGTATTTTGTTTGCTTTTGATACATGCACAATTACCACCATTGCCTCATGTAATGTAACGTTTGCTCTTGTTTTCAGAGTGTCTGCCATTTATTGCAGTATTTTACCTCTACCTGCATTTTGTACTGTTTTGTAACATGCAGACATCAATTTTTCCTCTTGTAACGTATCGTCTGCTACCTCTTTGATTTTGTTTGCACTTTAAAATATTTAAAAAATAATGCGGCCATAAGGGGAGCGACCCTTGCCTAAAGAACGGAAAAAAAACCTGGCGCTGGTGGCCATTCCTGCTGCACGATCGTGCAGCAGGAATGCATAAAAGTGACATTGGGGGCAGAGGTGTAGCTAGAGCTTGTGGCGCCCGGGGCTATCTCTCAGATTGCCGCCCCTGGGGAGGGGGTGTTGCTGGGGAAAAAAGACAGCTACCACTTGAAAGAGGTCTGAGAGACAAGTAGTATCGCCACTAATAGTTACCTCGATCATGCAAGTTACATGCACATACATGACACGGTCCAAGGCTACACAGTTGAATACACCGGTGACTGGCAGTACAAAAGAGAACACACAGACTGCATGATCTATCTGGGGACTCAGAAAAACCACATGTGACATCCATGAGAGAGCTGCGTGAATAATTACCTGGTAATCCCCTCAGCACAATGCAAACATGCACATACATGACACTGTTCAGGGATCTATCATCTACAGCTGACATTAAATGACCATTCATCATGGTCCCCCCATTAAAGCAGTGCACTTTGTGATCTGCATGGTACATGTTCTTTGCAGCAGGCACATTAACCCTCTGTGCTACCTTTCCAGGAGTCAACCCTTCCACTACACAAAACTCCATCTCTCTCTAGGAAGAACATTAATCACCAAAGTTATCATGACATTTTAATTGTTTCTGAAAATTGCTGGAGGCCAGGAAGGAGGCAGCAAGTTTTTTTCAAACCATAATATACTTGCAAACACTACGCACCCACCCGAAATAGGTACCCAGTGAGGTCACACCGTTCGCATCGCCCTAACCTGCTCAAGGTTCATGTGACCTCAGTGACAGAGTCACAGCAACTGGATCACTGTTGCTCTAGGGTGTGCTGCTTCGTAGGCCTGCCCGCAAGACTGGAGATGAACTTCAGTATGGATTGTGGTGGACAGGCCTTCAAGGTTAACCCACAATTGACACCACTAGGGTAAACCTGCTAGTGCTAAGACATCAAGCCTTCTAAGGTCTAGTGGGGCCTTCTACGGTCTAGCATGGGAATGTGCTCCCTCAGTACAGTGGTGTGGTGGACTGGTCATGAATGCTGAACCCGGTTCCCCAGTTCCAAATTCGACAGCTCTGGCCATAGTGCCACATCCCCACTGAATACCATACTTGCCCACTGAGAGAAACTCACACTGCCTTCAGCTATAACCTAATTGTGCCCGCTATAAACACTTGGATGTGGCTCAATTCAAATTATGCACTTGATAAGAGTAATATGCTGCCTAAAAAAAAAAAAGCAACCACTCATAGGGAATGCAAAGCATGTGAAATGTAAGCAGAAACAACATGGTTACCTTAACGATCTCTCACTCACTATTCAGAAATCAGCGAGTGGTTTCACCTGAAAAGTTATGGACATGACTAGAGGGCCCTGAAGGGAACCGTTTCACTGTCCATTGCTTACATCCTTACAAAACGTCAGCAGTATGATATAAAAAGACCACATCCATAAACACAGAGCCATGGTACACATTGTGTTTTCCAATCCACCCATCAACCAGGTATTGCAGTACCTCCAGGAATGGTACACTCTTCCAACCTGGGAACAACAATGCTGTTCAAAGAAAGACGAGAAAACGAAAGTAGCACTTCACTGGCAAACTCTGTAAAGTGATGCTGGTGTATTTGGATGTAAATAAAACCAATCTGGCCCCTTTGCAACCCCTCTGTCTTGCTTTATTTAGTTAGGTATTTAATTCTCATATAATAAATTCTATTTCTCTCCATCCTGCTGCACTTTGGAATAGAACATTTCAGAAGAAGGGCATTTCTCGGCAGAGCGTTTTTCTTTTTTGGATCCATTTCACAGGGAAGCAACTACAAAAACACACGAACGAAGCCGAGCCTCGTGGCATGCCTTCGACCTCCCCCAACATAGTGCCCCCACCCTAACCAAACCCACCGATCGCCAAAATCCCCTCTCCCCAGCCCCAAAACTCACCTTCACTCTCCGATGCGCAGGAAGCAAATGGCTTCCTGCGCCTCGGAGAACAAAGGGGAAACCGTCATTGATGACGCGGGGTGGGGGGCGGGGGGAGGCAGGGGAAGGTCTTTCCCTGCCTTCCCAGTAAAAAAAAAAAATATCGACCACTCACGGGGGGAGCGCCAGCGCTTGCCCCGTGGGTGGGTGTCATGACGAGCTGGACTCGTCATGGGCACAGCGCGACTGTGCTCCATGACGAGTCCAGCTCGTCATGGGCACAGAACGGGTTAAAAGTAGGACATACTTTTTACCTGTCCTGGCAATTTAAAGTCTGCAAAGTCATTTTTCACTGTGGCAAAGCTGGCTCTCCCATAGATGAGCAAGGGTTACCTTATACAACCTTGTAATGCATAATACCAGTTTGGGAATAGCTAGGGCCATGATGATACAACTCAAATTAATAGGGATTTAAATCCAAATCCAATAGTAAAGTCACATTTTAAATTACTATTTTGAAAAAAACACTTTTAGAATGTTGTCAGTTTCCTGCCTAAAAACTCTGGTAGCCTTTTCAAAGTTAATCTTGAACTGCCATCTTGCCACCTGCTGGGTGGTGTGAATGGCTCCTAGCAAAGGGCATAGAATGGCCTTGGCTGGGAGGAGGTGTGACCTCCTCCTGACAGGATGGCCAGTGGATGTGTCCATGAACTACACATGCTTCAAAGATGTATCCCCTGTCACAGGTGATGTAACTCACACCTAGGCCTGCTCCTACCACTTTCCAAGTAGCCAGAGTGGCCTCAATCTCAGTGGAGAAAACCAGTTCTAGAATGGGTTTGTTGGTGAGTTCCTCATTCCCCTAGGCACACCTCTGGGGTATTCCCCTAGACACACCTCTGAGGTGTGCTCAAAGCTTTGACCAGGGGAAGAAAGATTCTGCCATACTTCATTTTTGGCACAGCTGGGCACTGTGGGAGTGTTAAGGGCCAAATTCTGTGGAAACGATGTCAAAGTGGGTAGGGAAGCCAATGTTAAAGTGGGTAGGGTTGATGCTGGGAACCTTTTCTGTATTGGCCAGGGAGGTACTCTCACCCACAACCTACTGCCTAGTATAAATGTGACACTCCTCGGTACGTTCCCAAGTCCTGTGTGAAGACAAAAGAAGGACTGCACTTGCTCGTGAACCTGTGGAGAGAAATCTCAAAATCTAGACCTCCTTCTCACATGTACCCAGGACTGAAGAGTGGACTCCAAGGGCTAGAAGGCCAGCCTCCTCTTAAGCTCCATGAACATAAATGATGCAATAAGCCCAGGACTCTACTGAGCCCAGCTGACCAGTTCCAACTGAATTTGCCCTGGGATCCTCCGGTGGCTTGTGGGAGATTGAGTCCTAAACCTCAAGTGGCACCGCAAGTGGTGCCGAAAATTTCCTAGACCCTTGGCTGGTGATATAGTGTACTCTTTCTCCCTCCAAAATTGCAAGACTGGTCACTCTGAAACTCTTTCTGAACTTTTCACAAAAAGAACCAGAGGCTACCACTGGACTGACATTGAGCCACAGACGCCGACATTGAACTACCTGTCAGATTCAACCTGCTGATTTGCTCTGCAAAAAGGATTCTAACTTCCTGAAAAGTACCCAACATAGAAAACGTCACCAGGACCACTGCAGTGCAGCACCCCACTGACTAGGACATCTTCCTTAGCCTGGTCTTCAGACTTCACCTGCTCTAAGAATTCCTTCCTTTGATGTTAAGAGTCTTGAACTTCCTGCCAATGTCAAGGCCCCCACTGGAGTCCTGCACTGCAACTGGCTGCTATGATGAGTCCCCCTTCAGATCCAGCTGACCTGACAATGACCTCTTTGATGAGGATTTTCTATAGGAAAAAGACTGATTTAGAGGGTAAAATTTACACCGGGCTGAACTTCGTCTCTAAATCCTACCTTTACTTTTGACTTTGACACAGTCTAGTGTGACAAGATACCTATAGTTGACGCTTTGTCCTTTTTGGTGTTAGAAACATATGGAACTGTGAAAAATCATATTTGCGGTTCTCTAGATCAGATTTTTAATTAGAGCCTTGACAGCGCTTACGATGTGTGGAAGATCTGTTGTATGTACTTTGTGGGATCTAGAGATCACCTCTAGGACGTGTCTGCTTACGCCTTTGCTTAGGGACTTTTTTTTTCAGTTCAACTGGCTGTATTTAACTTTCTTGATAGAAAACGACCAGTAGAGGTCAGTAAAATACCAGAATTGCTTTCTGCTTGTTCAACTGCCTCTAATTAACTGTCTTGATGGAAAACGACCATTAGAGGTCAGCAAAATACCAGAATTGCTTTCTACTTAGAGACTTTTTTTTACATTTTTATTTCAACTGCCTCTATTTAACTTTCTAGATAGAAAATGACCAGCAGAGATCAGTAAAATACCATAATCACTTTAGCATTCCTTAGATCCCAGGCCATAGAAACTTGTATTCAACGAGCACCCGCAGACAATAAATTTTTTTTCAAATGACCACCAAATGGGCTGATTTTAGATTAAAAACAGAGTTTTGGCAATACAATTTCCTGCTGAGAGGCAGTATTTCTCTCCATGTGTTTCCAGAGTTGGCGTGTTCTGCAGTTTGGCGCTTACTTTCCCTCCTTGCTAAAGAACAGTAGATGTTCCAACACCCAGGCTAATGTGCTGCATAGATTGTTACGTATAAGGTCTCAAAGGCAAGACCGATTGCATTGTAAATGGGAGTGGAATTTTTATTGTGTTGGGATGTCTACTTTTTGGCTTTTCTGGTAATGATAAATGCTTTATCCATTTTTCCTAAGAGGTTAAGCCTGTCTGCGCTGTGCTACAGCTACCAAGAGTGGGCTAAGGTTTAAATTATTGTCACTTAACATGACCTAAAAAGGAATAGTGCTATTAATACTGGAAGAGGGCTAGCGTCCACATCAACTAAAAAAAAGATCCATTTCTCACAGATAACAACCAGCCTTAGAAGCTGCAAGATTTTCCCGTTGTGGTGATGACCAGAAAATGCTTATTAAACTAAAGGCCAAATTTAAAGTTTGGTAGATGGCTACTCCATGAAAACATGACAGATATTCCATCCACTTATTACAAGTGCATTCTGTTCTAGTGCATTTTAATAAGGGTGACAGGACAGCACACATTTGGCACTGGATACCCATCCACTAAAATCTAAATTAGGCCCGCACGGGATACCCATCCACTAAAATCTAAATTAGGCACAAGTTAGCAAAATAGATCTATCTAACTATGACTATTTGGCAACGTTTGCTGTAGTCTTATACTATTGCGTGTCTTTTTGTTACTGATTTAAGGTTACTCGCACTCTATTTTATATAACCTTTTTATTTTTATTTTGCAATAGGAACAAAATGAATACACATTGTCCAGTGAGCGAGCAGCGAGAAACCAACAGTAGCAGTGTACATTCTTTTTTTTATAACCTTTATTTTTATTTTGCAATTAGAACACAATGAGTGCACATTGTCCAGTGAGCGGGCAGTGAGGAACCGACAGTAGCAGTGTACACAATAGAGAAAAAGACAACAAGGCAGCCGACTTCCAATCATACATAGTTTCAGAACTAGAGTACTGGGGATGATTCCCTTGGGGGATGCCCCTTTAATCGTGTTCCGACCCACTGCTGGCCGTCTCTGAGTCATTCTGTTTGCGCTCAACCCCTTTTGTTGTTAGGAGGTCCCTACAAAGCTCTCTCCATGTCTTGAGATCCTCAGCCAGCTTCTTGTCTCTCCTACAAGCCTTCATGTGTACTTCCTCAGCAATCGACCACTCTCGCGTGTCTCTCCACCAATCAGTCATCAAAGTACTGTAAATGTAAAATGTAAATTGATACTTGTATAGCGCACTACTCACCCGCAAGGGTCTCAAGGCGCTTGTACGAATACCGCTGTGGAACCCATCCTGGCTTTCCCTGTGAGGCGTCCACTCCTGGGCACCCCCAAGGTGGAGGCCAGGCATCCTTAGCATTCTCTTGGAGGGAAAGAACCAATACCTCAGCTCTTGGCTCATTTTCTTGAAAATTAGTGGGATAATCCCTACCAGCTAAGTTATATTTATGGTATAAATGTTACATTTGCTTTTTTTTAAATATATGCATAAAAATATTTAAAATTATTTTAATCTTAACATTATTAATAAACTGTATGACAGATACCGTTGTTTTATAAATGTTATGGTGTTGCACGAGGCGTTTAACAGATGTTTTAGATACTGTGACAACCGGACATCCATGCACACTCTTATTGCTCGCACCCACCCTGTTCAACCCATTTATGGCAGATCTATCTCCGGAACTCAATATCAAAAAATCCCAGGCACCCAGGCTAGGGGGCAAAACTCAGTGCAACCTCCTGTACGCCGACGATGTGATACTGCTCAGCCACACAGCAGTCGGCATGCAACATCTTCTTAACAAAATGCAGGATTATGCCACAGAGAGCAACTTGACAATCAAACTCTGGAAAACAAGGACTATGTCCATCAATAACAAGATGAAACGGGCAAGGTCCTGGCACCTGAGCAGCACACAAATATAACCACCGGTAGATTACAAATATATAGCTGTCAACATAGATAAAAAAAAATCCTTCACAAAACAAAAGAAGAAATCAGAAGGATATGGTGGGTGCAAGCAAGAACTTTGAAAAATCTTACATCAAAACTAACCTGGCCGACATTAAGTCCCCTTCTGAAAGTAGCACAGTCCAAAATTCTACACACTATAACAGCGAATCAATGCGAGGCAGAGATGCCAAACTATTGGACAGAATTCTGGTCAAAGCATACAGAATTATGGGGCATATTTACAAGGAGGCGATAATAAATTATCGCCGCTTTAGCGGCCGTTTTCGGGCAAAAAGCGGCGATAATTTTATCGCCTAATTAGCAAGGTCACACTAACGCGTGAAACCTTGCTTTAGCATGGGGATTCCTAACGCCCAGCTTTGCATCTCTAATGAGATGCAAAGTGGGCGTTCCTGACCTGACATGATAGGAGAAATGTCGCTAAGCGACATTTCTCCTATCATCAAGCCCCACGCTATGAAGCATAGCGGCAGGAAAAGTAGCGATAACTCCTGTTATCACTACTTTCCTTACGCCTGCTTCAGGACTGACTTAGCAATGATATCCTATGGAAGGTGGATATCATGGCTAAATTTGTGAGTCCCTATCAACAAGCTAACGTGAGATTATCGCTGGGTTTCCAGCGATAATCTCACGTTAGGCAGTTAGCGTGAGGATTTTTATCGCTTTTGAGATAAGCGTTGCTAATAGCATGCTATCTCAGCGATAAAAATCCACGCTAGCCGGCGATAATTATCCTAGCGCTAAGTGCACTTAGCGATAATTATCGCCGGTTGTTGTTGATATGCCCCCTAGTTCTGCCTCCCTAACTACACTTCCCCAATGCAGCTAAGGCTGGAGTTTGGCCTATTGAAGCAATCCTTGGCCAGGCATGGTGCTTACATCATCTGCTGGAACAAGGTCAGATCATCTGCCCCAAACACTCTACACCAGCTCTTATGGGAAGACATCAAGCAGAGGGACACATCCCCTTAAAGAAGCTATCCACGTGTCTACAGATTTACAGCACTAACCTGCACCAACTTTGGTGGAATACTCCGGTGAAATTTGAAGTAAGCATGTACCATGAACTGCATTGACCAGAATGCTAAGGGGCGAACTGTGCTGGGAGGTGAAGCAGTGTGCTCCCACCCCTTCCTGTTTGAAAAGGCTCCCTTGAGCCATTGAGCTGCCAAGCTTGTGGAGATGCACCTGTGCGCCTGTGAGAGGTACTAAGACCTGAAAAGATTGTGGCAGCCTGCTCAGCAACCCCAAATAAAATTTGTTTTTATCTGTACTGCTGATGGATGATATCCAGAAACACGTTGCTACAGATTTACAGCACTAACTTGCACCTACTTTGGTGGAATACTCCAGTGAAATTTGAAGTAAGCATGTACCATTGTGAGAAGTTGGCCTGGCATATGCTGGTCCCTAGTTATAGTGGCCACCTTGTACCAGTCTAATTCGACTCTTATGATAGATAGGTTTAAGACAACCTTTTAAAGAAAGCTATCCTAGTGGTAGCTGTGGAGAGCAGCCTTCAGGCTAAGTCTCAGAGGAATGTAAAGCAGCTTGTTTTACCTTATAATCTCTTGAATTACCAAATGAAAGGACACCACACAGGTATATATATATCAAACATATATGTATTTATTTCTAGACACATTCTACTAATCTCTTTATGAGATTAGAAGTCAGGAACACATTCAAATATCAACGTTTCACAATAAGTTAAGCACAAATATGGCTAGGGCCCTAGGGGCGTACCAGACCATATACTAAAAAAGAGGTTTAGGAAAGTCGACTTTCAGAATGACAAGGCCCAGGGCCTGTAGAATCGCTGGGGCTTCACTACTGCAGTGAAAGCAGGTAAGTAACAGACCCACGGGAGAGGCATGCAGTGTGTGAACACAGCCGCGGGTTCCCTATTGATTATAATGGCGCAAGTCGCGGTTTGATTTTTAAAGTTTTAGGGTACTTTGAGGAAGTCTACAAGCAAGCCACTTACAAGGTAAGTAATTCGAGGGCCAACACACACTAGGGCACCGGAGTGCAGGAGTTACCTCACCCAGGGAAGCCGGGTGCATAGGTGTCTTTTGGTGTTGGGTCGCGTCGCTGTTTTCTATGGAGACCAAAGAAGACTTGCTGCTTGCGGCGAGTGAAGAAGTGTCCGGTGGAATCCAAGGCTGGATTCTAGATGCAGATGACCTGAAAATTGAAGGGACAGTGTTCATAATCACTTGCCAGTGACCCGGGGCCAGGAAGATGGATGCCCACGGATGTCGGGTGATTTCAGGTGATCAAGGGTGTTTTGACTCTTCACTCACGAGGTCCAGGAAGGATCGACGATAACCAGCAGCTGAATTCGGAGTGTCCCACAATGTCTGAAGCTTACTGAGCTGTTGGCAACTGGATTGGAACCAAGAAGCCTTGGCAACAGTAAGTCTCGTGGAAATCAAAGAAGGTCAGCGTTGCAGACCAGCAAGGTCTGAAGGACTCACCCAGCGAGGGTAAGTGAGGGCAGGCCTGGAGCAACCAGAGGAGCCCTTTGAGTTGATAAGAAAGTCTTCGGGCGACCCACAAGCCAACAGGCAAGGGATTGTGAAGAAGCCTCTTGAGGAAATGCTTCACAGGAGCCCACGGTCACTCGGGATGGGGTAGGCCTCTGATTTTCACTGCACAACCTGCTGGAGGCTTGGGCCACAAATGTTTTAAAGCACAAGTTCGTAGAACATCGTGAAGGGGTTGCACTGAACAATAGTGCACTATTCCCTGGTATTGCAGTTCCTCATCACTCGTGGGGTCCACTCACCTCAGGTTTGCTGGGGACTCACAATGGCCGTCGAGAAGTCAGGAAATCTACTTCTGGGGCTGCAGGGCCTTTGAACTCTAGCGGGAGCGAGAAAGTTTGCTACCATTGATTAGAGTTTCTGGTGCCTGCCAAGCAGGGGAGTCACTCCTTGACTCCAAGGGAGATTCTTCTGTCTTCCAAAGGTAGTGGAACATCGAAGGGCCAGGATTCCTCTTTGTAGAGCCTCGTACAGGGTTATCTGCTTTGCAATGGCAAAGTTTGCTATCTTATACTGAAAATAAGGGCTTGACTAGCTCTAGGACCACTCCTCTGGGAGGGTCAGGGTAGGGGGTGGTTACACCCACTTCCCTTTGTCCAGTTTTGAGCCATAGCAGGGACAGGTAGCCCCTGAACCGGTTTGAGCTGGCATATGCACAGAGGAGCCTACTGCTCCCCCAGTGCAGGACTTCAAAGCACTCTAGAAGTGCACCCACCCAGCCCCAATACACTAAATCCTGTCTGGAAGGTGGTGACACCTCCCTGTGACAGGATGCCTATTGTTGGGCCTCCTCCACTGTGAGTTTCAGTCAGCAGCAGGTGGGCAGCCCAGTGTCTGTGCTGGTGGCATCCTTTTTGTGATGCCAAAGCTCTTTCAGATTTCTACCGTGTTACCACAGTAGGTACATGTCATCCCCTCTAGAAGGGTGGGATCATACACCCACACCAGCTACTGGTGTGGGGGTATGATTCCAAGTTGTTTGACACCAAACACGACATGTTTTGATGCAGTCATTCCAAAGTTAGCATTTACCGTTGGGTTATAATGCACTTAAGAGTATATGGTTTAACCACATCCACAAACAGCTACAGAGAATAGACTCAGCCAACTGCAGAGGGGTCCTGTTCATGCAGAGGCACCCCCTCAGATAGTAAACCAAGCACCCTGCCCTCAGGATTTATAGTATAGCACAAAATGGTCCCAGCACAACATGAACAATACAAAACAAACATTAATAAATAAACAAAAATTCAGAAAGAGAGTTCTAGTGTTATTTAATCACACTTAACGTCACATTTCATGTATTCAATTTACACTTTCTGCAAAAACCATTTCAAGGGACAGATTAGATGTGCCCAAAATGAGAGAACGGTGGGAAAAGAAGGGTCAGTGAATTAGTGTGAAATTAAGGGACATGTGAAGAGGACAATATATACTTTCATTGACAATCAAATTGATAGGCATGATTCTTTCAACGCCAACTATTTTACATGAATCTAATCTCAAGATATGATATAATGTACATATATGCTGCCATGTAGAATGAGAATCACAGTGCAACATGCACTGTTGATGTTACTGGCAGTTAGGTTGTGTCGACGTTTCGACCCCTTGGTTCGTGTAGGTTTTCTTTGAGACCTGACAAAATGGGGTCTTCCTCAGGACAAGGGTGAAAGGTGGAAAGGTGGAAAGGAGGAAGGGCACCGTTACTGCCAAGGTTGGCAGGTTTCTGACTCGCGTGATGTCGTCAAAGAAAGGGGGTCCAGGGCCTCCCAGCGGTACAGTGAAGAGAGTGATGGCCACTTTGCCAAAGGGAAAACCAATCCCCTATTATTCGAAGGAGGCAGTTCAAAAATCTGCCTGTACACAGCCGTGGGTAGATATACGTAGGCTGGGGCGCAACAAGGGGTGACGTTTCGACCCCTTGGTTCGTGTAGGTTTTCTTTCAGAGCTGACAAAATGGGGTCTTCCTCAGGACAAGGGTGAAAGGTGGAAAGGAGGAAGGGCACCTAAAAAGTTAATATAGAGAGTAAAATATGTCAGATCTATAATTGAGGTCCTGACGTTTAAGAGAACAAAAATAAATTTACGTTTAAAAATTACCGTTACTGCCAAGGTTGGCAGGTTTCTGAGACGCGTGATGTCGTCAAAGAAAGGGGGTCCAGGGCCTCCCAGCGGTACAGTGAAGAGAGTGATGGCCACCTAAAGAAATGAGGTGCTAATTAGTAAAGGCCTCTTAACGGATTGAGGTCCCAATATAGAACAAAGATTGGCATCTGACTTACTTTGCCAAAGGGGAAACCAATTCCCTATTATTCGAAGGAGGCAGTTCAAAAATCTGCCTGTACACAGCCGTGGGTAGATATACGTAGGCTGGGGCGCAACAAGGGGTATCGCATCCGCTTGGTCACCATAGAGAAATGAATCTAAAATGTAACAAAGAGGAGAAATAAAAACAGTGCTACGGACCTAGTAGCCAATTCTATGGTAAACGACAAAAAAGGACTTAATCGTGCCGTCTAAGGAGGCAATTAATGGTAGTGCAGGGGAGGCTACCCAGGGTGTTATCAAACTCTAAAGCAGCCGCTTCCCATCCTAAGAATGGGAATACCTAGCTGCCTAGAAGGGTGGGAACGCTAAACCCTTTGTGATTCCCAAGTTGAGGCTGTGTGTGTGTTTAAAAAGCGAGCCGAATGAAAAAGTATGGCGCTGCAACACAAAACGCTGCTAGAGAGATCGTAACATCGTTAGGTAAACCATTGTCTAACATAGCATACAGTCGGCACGATTAAGTCCTTTTTTGTCGTTTACCATAGAATTGGCTATTTCTCTATGGTGACCAAGTGGATGCGATACCCCTTGTTGCGCCCCAGCCTACGTATATCTACCTATGGCTGTGTACAGGCAGATTTTTGAACTGCCTCCTTCGAATAATAGGGGATTGGTTTCCCCTTTGGCAAAGTAAGTCAGATGCCAATCTTTGTTCTATATTTGGACCTCAATCCGTTAAGAGGCCTTTACTAATTAGCACCTCATTTCTTTAGGTGGCCATCACTCTCTTCACTGTACCGTTGGGAGGCCCTGGACCCCCTTTCTTTGACGACATCACGTGTCTCAGAAACCTGCCAACCTTGGCTGTAACGGTAATTTTTAAACGTAAATTTATTTTTGTTCTCTTAAACGTCAGGACCTCAATTATAGATCTGACATATTTTACTCTCTATATTAACTTTTTAGGTGCCCTTCCTCCTTTCCACCTTTCACCCTTGTCCTGAGGAAGACCCCATTTTGTCAGGTCTCAAAGAAAACCTACACGAACCAAGGGGTCGAAACGTCACCCCTTGTTGCGCCCCAGCCTACGTATATCTACCCACGGCTGTGTACAGGCAGATTTTTGAACTGCCTCCTTCGAATAATAAGGGATTGGTTTCCCCTTTGGCAAAGTGGCCATCACTCTCTTCACTGTACCGCTGGGAGGCCCTGGAACCCCTTTCTTTGATGACATCACGCGTCTCAGAAACCTGCCAACCTTGGCAGTAACGGTGCCCTTCCTCCTTTCCACCTTTCACCCTTGTCCTGAGGAAGACCCCATTTTGTCAGGTCTCAAAGAAAACCTACACGAACCAAGGGGTCGAAACGTCGACACAACCTAACTGCCAGTAACATCAACAGTGCATGTTGCACTGTGATTCTCATTGTACATGGCAGCATATATGTACATTATATCATATCTTGAGATTAGATTCATGTAAAATAGTTGGCGTTGAAAGAAACATGCCTATCAATTTGATTGTCAATGAAAGTATATATTGTCCTCTTCACATGTCCCTTAATTTCACACTAATTCACTGACCCTTCTTTTCCCACCGTTCTCTCATTTTGGGCACATCTAATCTGTCCCGTGAAATGTTTTTTGCAGAAAGTGTAAATTGAATACATGAAATGTGACGTTCAGTGTGATTAAATAACACTAGAACTCTCTTTCTGAATTTTTGTTTATTTATTAATGTTTGTTTTGTATTGTTCATGTTGTGCTGGGACCATTTTGTGCTATACTGTCCTACACCCAGGTCCCAGTGATTTTGGGTATACCCTTCATATAACTACCTCAGGATTTATAGGGCCTGCCATAGGGGTGGCTGATAGGTTTATATGTGTGTGTATGGTGAGATATAGAAACCTAAACCTCTGTGAGGAGTGCTAACACTACCTCACCCAGGCTGCAGTAGCAGGCCTGTGGTGTCAGATTGAGTCTGCTTCCCAGGGGTGGCATAATACATGCTGCAGCCCCTGGTAGGCCCGTGAAGTACCTATCCCCTTGGTACCTAGGGTACCATATACTAGGGGGTCATAAGGTACCACAGTATCCAATCACTAGTGCATCTAGTATGCACTCAAAGTTGTTTAGAGAGAACAGAGAGAATGGGGCCCTGATTAGCAGGGACCCAGCCTGACTATAGCCAGAAACCAGTGTATACATCAGAAAAAAAAGTGGGGGCAACATAAGTGCAGATCCTACTCTCCTACAACCATGAACTGCATTGACCAGAATGCTAAGGGGCGAACTGTGCTGGCAGGTGAAGCAGTGTGCTCCCACCCCTTCACATTTGTATAGCCGTCACCAGTTTCGCCAGAAGCGCCTTGCTGCTCAAAGCAGCGACTGAAAACATACCCGATCATCAGGCCTAATCTTGGTCAAGGAGTCAAGTTTTTAGTTCTTTTTTAATTTTAAGGCAACGTACTAACTGGGCCATGTGAATTTTAAGTGGTAAGGAATTATAAAGCTTCACTGTCAGTGCTGTGAATTACCTGCCTCCATGCCAAACGTTAGCAAATCTAGGACCACGCATAAACCAGAGGTTATTCGATCTCAAAGATCTCTCTTGTTGGTACAGGCCAAGTCTGTTTCTCAAAAAGAGAGGACCTTTGCCTTTAAGGCTCTAAAAGCCAGGGTGAGCGCATTACCTTTGATCCATTTAACCACCAGGAGCCATTGTAGCGGCTTTAAGTGGGGTGAAATTTATTTGCAAAAGTGACCCACCAGATCGTCCTGGCAGCTGCATTCTGAACGATCTGGAGTCTGCGGGTCAGAAAGGTGGGCGGACCCAGATAGAAGCCATTGGCATAGTCAAGATGTGAAGTCACAAATGCTTGGTCCAGAATTTTGCAGGGCTCCTTTCTGATGGGGTGTAGCAGCTTCCTGACAGATCTAGGTTTCAGAAAGCAGATCGAGGAGATCTGTTTGATTTGGGTCATGAAGGAGAGGTCGGATTGAAACAGGATACCCAAAATCCCTCATCAATGAAGAAGGTGACAGGGGCAGGTTAAGTTCTGCAGGCCACCAGAGGTTTGCATGGGGCATTCTGTCTGCAACACAATTAGAATATCTGCAATAAGTATGAATGTTCAGACACAGTTGAGGATTACACAATTCTTGTAATATAATCTCATATTTGGATGGTCAAAAAGTGTCTGTTCCATAAATATTGTGTCTTGAATAGAGTTCACAAAAATAATGTTCAACTAGGATCAGATTTAAAATCTTATTGGCTACTAAAAATATTATGAAAGGCATTTTAATGGCCTGCAGTAGTTCACCTGTGTCTGAATTGACTTTACTGACCTTGAGATGGCTAAATCCTTTTAATGTATTAGTACAGTGGAAGGTTGAGAGCTCCATTGAAGACAATGAAGTTTCTCTTGGCTTATAATGGCTGGTATAAGCCAGGAGCTCCAACATTGTAATGTTTGTCTGACATCTAGATAACAAAATCCTTTTTATGTATTAGAACATTGGAATGCTGAGCGCTTCATTGAAGACAATGGAGTTGCTCTGGGCTTATAATGGCTCGTATAAGACCAGAGCTCCAACATTTAAATGGTTGTCTTCATGTTTCTCCTTTTTTCAAATATAGAAGATACTAGCATAGTAGATGGAATGTTCTTATAGCCTTATAGCTCTTCTGCCTCAGGCTATACCTGTTGTTAAAGGCCTTCTCCCTTGTCATTGGCCCTCTTCTGCGGATCAGGCCTATAACGTGGGTTCAGGGTCTATAATCTCACCAGTGCGCTATACGTCTATATTAAACTTCACATAAATCTTTAAAAAATCCATCATTTCAGCGTGTTTCCACACTTGGAATGATTGACACTTTGATCTGCATCTGCTAATGGAGTTTCAGCTTTATTGTCGTGGTTAATTGTTTATAAAGCACTCCGCTAGGTATAAATCTTGGTTAGGTTTATAACGCTAGGTTAGGTTTGTAAACGCTATCTAATGTGTCTTTAGCTATGAAAGAAGAAAGATTTGCAGCATTAGCATTTTCTTTAAACCTAATGTGAGTTTACTTATAATTTTTATTTTTTTGTCCTCATTGCCCAAGCATACAGGAGTTTTACTCCTTGATCACCTCCAAGATGGCGGCAACCAGTGATCTTATATTTTTCGGGATGGTACACTCTACACCTTGCCTTCTTTACTCAACCATCAGTGACTATTTCGCCCAGTCGTCTGTAAGCCACCACCAGAGTATTTTAGCAATATAGTATAGAGGCCTAATCATTGGACTTAATATTTAATGATTGTTCTCAGTTCTCATAGGGGAGCCAGAAATCATTGCGCTTACATTTACGTGTTGGTATAATTTATTGAGACCCACCATTCTATTTTATTAGGAGGAGTAACTTTGACCCAATTTTTGCATATTTCCCGACAAGCAAGTAATATTAGATAAAATATCAGGTTTTTAGTATTTTTTAACAAAGATTCAAAATTATCGAGAAGCCCAAAGAAAACTAAAGATTTGCTTACCTGGATCATTTCACCAAGTATTAAAAGAATTGTTTTACTCACATCCAGTCAGAAACTTTGAATCGCCAGACATTCTATAAACATATGAGTATCATCACCTTTCTCTTTGCCACATTTAGGGCAACTTGGCACCGCTCCATTCCCCAGTTTAGATAATTTGTATGGAGTCCAATAGACCCTATGGAGACAAAAGAGGTGGTTCCGCCTTAAATTTGCGGGCCATACTGTGGAATATAATATGTCACAAGATACTTGCCATAAATCTTCGATCTGCTCTCCTGGCAAGCTCTTCTCCCACAGCACCGTTGGCAAGTTGAAATCGCCATCTGCTATCTCCATTAACAGTCAGTATCCGTTCGCCACCTCTTTTTTCTGAGTTACACCAGCTACCAAGCTTGTTTCCAGTTTACTAGGCAGTCCATCTTCATGACCGTCTGTGAGACTCCAACTCATCATTTGAAGATACTTAAATCTTGATAATCGACCGTTAACTAATACTTGACCCTCTTCCCAAGATATTAAGGCTCCATTCTTCATCCATTGGCTCCAGATAGTTATTCCTGCATCTTTTAATGGACGCGCCAAGCAGTCCTTCGACCACTCTGAAGATCCCGGAGAGTCAAAGAAAGGTGCCATCCCACTATGATAATTGATTTTTAATTCTCTCCGAACTTTGTACCATGTTATTGCTAAGCCCCGTAGGGTTTTAAGAAGTATCTTTTTGAAATAGTGCGGCTCTCCATATTTATGAATAAAACCATAATCTCCACCTTTTACATCTTTTAGCATTGCTGCATACATCTTTCCTATTTCTAAACCATCTGATGCCTTAAACAGACCTTTCCCTCCTGTTAAGAAAAAAACCCAGGCATAGTAAAATAGATCTGGCAGCCTTAAGCCCCTTTCTCATATTGTCGTCTTAATTTTTTCCATAAAATACGCACTCCTTTGGAGGCCCAAATGAAGCTGTTCATTTTTGACTGGGACTTTTTAAGCCACTCTTCCTTAAATGCCATAGGGATGTTCTGAAATAGGAAAGTAATTTTTGGAAGGATTGACATTTTAATGATATTAACTTTCCGTAGATGGATAATGGCAGGTGAGACCACCCCAACAACAGTTTCCCGATTTCCTTGTTAATCTTCTGAAAGTTGGTTTCAGGGATTTGTTCTATTTTCTGAACGATTCTAATGCCCAGATACCTCATTTCCTTTTTGTCACAACTCTCTTATGTGGTGATATTCAGACCATTATGACCGTTTTGCCTTGATTTATCTCATAGCCTGAGATCTTCCCGAAGCCTGCAGCCAGCTCGTAAACTATTGGTAATGCAAGACTGAGATTTGATGTATACACCATCAGATCATCCGCATATTTTCCCATTTTCTTTTGCCAACCCCTAGCTCTCATGCTTTCTGATTTTCTCCGCCATGGGTTCGATATAAAGATTTAAATTAGTGGGGAAAGTGTGCACCCCTGTCTAGTCCCCCTCCAGATGTTACATTTTTCAGATAACTTCCAGTTTATTAATATTTTAGCTGTAGGGACTTTATATATCTGCTTTATTGCCCTACAAAAGTTTTCCCCCAGGTTGGATAATCTCATATTTCCTGCAAGTAACACCAGTTTACTCAATCAAACACTTTGGTCGCGTCGACTGTGATAACAGCTAATGGCTCTTTGTTTATGGAGGCTAGGTCGATGGCACCAATAAGACTATAGGTTATGTCTTTAAAACTTCTACCTCGCATAAAACCTTTTTGATCTTCATGAAGGAGTGCTCCCACCACCCCATTCAATCTGTCTGCTAATATTTTCGAATAGATTTTATAATCCGAGTTTAACAGCGAGATAAGCCTATACGAATCACAGCTGTCTGGTGGTTTATCTGATATAAGTATCAGGGTAACAGTAGCTTCATTCCCTGAGGGGGGAATCTCTTCTCCATTTTCAAATACTGCTGTAAGCAACCTGCCGATAACTGGCATTAGATATTTTCCTAACTATTTATAGACCTCCATAGGTAGACCGTCAGGGCCTGCTGCCTTTCTCGATTTGATAGCATTTTTTATTTCTTCCTCAGTTATCGCACAATTGATGACATCTTTTTGAGATTCGGATACTTTATTGGGAGTTCTTGCTCTAGCCAATCTAGAACCTCCCTTCTTGTTGTACTAAGTTCCTCTGTATACACTTCCCCAACATATTTTAATAGAGTGGCCTCTATACTATACCCCACTCTTGTTGGACATCCAGTATTACCATAATTTAGTTCTTTTATAAAACTTTTTGCCTGATCACTCTTTATCTTCCATGCAAGTAACTTGCCACACCCTTCCCCGTAGTTGAAGTGGGCCAATTTACTTGCTTGGCATCTTTCTTGTAGCTGCCTTTTCACTACCGCCAACAAATTCATTTTAAGGGTCTGAATAGATAGTTGTCCCACCTCATGCTCTATTTCATTACATTGTATCTTTTGTTCCAAACTTTGAATTTTATTTTCTATGTTTAGAATCTCTTCCTTCCCCTTAAAAAGGCCTTGTATGTGTCCTAAACTATCCCAATAGAGGCGCTGCCCAAATTGTTATCAAAACATTCCTGAGACTCCAAACCTAATTTGTCCATCATGTCATCATCAGACAGTATGGAACGATCCATAGTCCATCTCCGTTGTGTTATGGAGCTCGGGGGGGCCAAGGTCAACGTTATAGTAGAGTGATCAGACATATGTGCTCCCACATGGTTTACATCCCCAACCTGGTTCTTTTTATTTTGATCAACAAAAAACAGATCTATTCTGGATTGATGTCCATTTTTTTTATTATTGAAGGTGAAACTCTTTAGAGACCCCATCTTTTCTCTCCATATGTCGCACCATTCTAAGTTCTTAATTGAGTTTATTATCAGTGATCTTGACTTATTATATATTATACTTCTGCTTTTAGTGGAACGGTCTAGACTACCATCTAAAACCACATTAAAATCTCCTGCCATTATGACAGGGTCAGGAAAGTCCAGCAATTCTGAGAGTAAATTGCCAAATGGCGTGGGGTCGTCAATATTAGGCCCGTAATAAACAACTAATGTATATAATTGATCATAGCATTTCATCTTCACAATTACCCACCTACCAGCCTTATCCACCCTACTTTCCACTGCTGTAATCTGAGGGTTGAGTTTTATCAGATTTGCCACCCCTCTTATAGTGAGTTGCTGCTCAGTACAAACCATATTCTGTACCCACTTCCTATTTTTAAACAACTCTCTCATTTCATTACTGGTTAGATGCGTCTCTTGGAGTAGAATAATTTGAGCTGAAGTATCTTTTAGATACTGCAGGATCCTCTCACACCTATGACTCACCCTGTGGCCATTTGCATTCCACGATCGAAATTCTACCAGTGGCTTCTGATTTGCTGTAATTTCTTTTTATTTTGTAACGTTGTGGCTCTGTTACGACCTGAGTTTTGATGTATATAGAGGACAACATTTTTTTGTTTTTTTTCCCCATGCTCCCACACCCGTGCACCAAAAACTACCCGTGTTCCCCACCCCCCTCCCCTTGGGAAACCCTCCTCTTCCTTCTTGATGGCTAAGGCATACGGAGGCCCCGATTCCGGAGAACTGTTTCATCTACATATGCCACCCTACAATTTGTGGTGTACCACTAAAATCATTATCTCGGCATAGTGTGCCAAAAGAAATAGCAGCATTAGATTTTGTCCCACCTATCCTATACCAGCACCTGATATTGATTTAAGAAATTCCTCCACATCCTTAACTCTGCGGAAAGTCTGCATCTTGTTATTGAGCATTACACGTAAGCTGGCAGGAAATTTTAACTGTGCTGTCACGCCCAGACTCTTAAAAGGCTTGATCATGCTTCCTAGTTCACATTGCTTATTTGCTGTGAGTTGGGAGATATCTGATCTAATCTCGAAATGTATGTTGTCCTCTGTCAGTGATCTCTGTTTCAGTGCTTTAAGAAGAATTTTGTCTTTAAAGATCTACGTATGAAAATTTACCAGAATTTTCCTCGGTTTGATTTGATTGACATTCCTTCTATATGGATCTCTATAAACCCTCTGTATGTCTTTACTTAAGTTTTTTTTCTGACCATTTTACTTACCGCTTTTCCTTGATCAGATGTACCACAAACGCCTTAATGTCCTCTCCCTCAGCTCCTTCTGGGACCTTAAGAACACAAAGGTTAAATCTTCTTTGATTATTTTCCAATGATTCTATTTTTTTCTTCAGCTGCCTCTCATTGCCCCTAAGGTCACTGATATCTTTTGTATTAACCTCCGTTTGAAGTGTTAGATCTTTCATCTCTATCTCCAACTATGACGTTCTAGCAGCTACGTCATCCAACTTTTTTCCCAGACTCTCACATATAGATCTGATCTCTTTCTGGTTCAACTCAGATATTTCAAATCTATTCCTTACTTCAATTATCAATAGTTGTATCAGCTCAGCAACTAATTGTGGCTGAACTTGTGATTGGGGCTGAGATTGTGGTTGAGGTTGATTTCCTAGTTGAGTTTCTTCTGTTAAATGCAAAAATCCCCCCTCTTTAGTTTCTTTCTTTAAAAGTTTCGATCTGTTTTTCAGAAGGCATTGCCTGTAGTTGACTCTGAGACTGAATCTGCGGCTGAGAGTGCACAGATAGTAGCTCCATTTTTCCAGGAATGGAAAACGCCTCTATTCCAACTTGGCCCCCCTCTTTCTCTATGGGTACCTTTTCCTGGGGTTCAGAAATCTCTGCCAGAACCTGGAACGGATTGGGATTAACTATATCCTGCCCCCTTAATGAGCCAGTCCAGGGGGGACCTATGGTAGGATTTTTTTAACAACAGCGTTTTAGGAACTACCTTAAGATTTGTTGCTTGTATCTCTCCTCTCTTTGCCTTAGATGTTCTCTTCTTAGGGGTAACCCACTCTCCTGTGACCATATCCCCTTGCTTCAAAGGAGGAGACTGTTTAATTTCGCTGTTTATTTGCGGTGTGCTCTGCGCACCTTTCATGCGACTTTTCCCTTTTCCTCTTCTTAAATGGTATCTATTTTGCTGTGCTTTCAAAACCACTGCACTATCCACCTTTCCTACAGATAGAGGTCCGACTGTCTTTAAATTGTCTTCTCCTCCTCCATTCTTCTCTGGGAATGTACTCAAATTCTCCTCAAAAATATTTAAACCCCCACTGCTGTTGTCTTTTATTATTTTCCTATCATCGTTTCCCTTCCCTTCCTCTTCCTGGATGTTATTGCACTGACCTGTAGTGTCCACCTTCCAGGGGTCCCCTTCAGGCTCCGTACTTGCCTTTGTGCCTGCCGTGCTTTGCCTCACTGTGCGCAAGCCTCCATAACTGGTCCGCCTCGCCAACGCCCTCCGACCCGTGCCGAGCACTCGAGCGAATCGGGCAGTGGCGTAGCTAGGGGGGGCAGTGGGGGCAGTCCGCCCCAGGTGGCACTATTTTGGGGGCGGACTAAGGCATTCAGATAAGGCTCGGCTTGCTTTCGTGGACGGGCAGAGAAGGAATAGGACTCGGGCAATATCCTCTTCTTTTTGTGCTGGCAGCTGTCCCCCCCTCTCTTCCTATTATTCCCTCTCTTCCTGTCTTGCTCCTCACTTACTGAATACCGTAACTCGAAGAAACGGTTCACAACCTCTTTCATTTAGTTGCTTCTCTGTGAAATGGATCCAAAAAAGAAAAACACTCTTGCAGGAAATGCCCTTTTTCTGACATTTTTCTATCCCAAAGTGCAGCGGGATGGAGAGAAATAGAAGGTTTTAAATATGAAAAATAAATACATAACTAAATAAAGCAAGACAGAGTGGTTGCAAAGTGGCCAAATTGGTTTTATTTACATCCAAACACATCAGCCTCACTTTACAGACTTTGCAGTGAAGCGCTACTTTTGTTTTCTCGTCTTTCTTTGAACAGCATTGTTGTCCCCAGGTGGGGAAGTGCACCATTCCTGGAGGTACTGCAATACCTGGTTGATGGGTGGATTGGAAAACAAAATGTGTACCATGGCTCTGTGTTTATGGATGTGGTCTTTTTATACCATACTGCTTAGTTTATTAAGGATATAAGCAATGGACATTGAAACGGTTCCCTTCAGGGCCCTGTAGTCATGTCCTTAACTTTTCAGGTAAAACCACTCGCTGATTTCTGAATAGTGAGTGAGAGATCGTTAAGGTAACCATGTTGTTTCTGCTCACATTTCACATGCTTTACTTAATCTTGCATTCCCTATGAGTGTTTGCTTTTACTTTTTTTTTTTAGGCAGCATATTACTCTTATCAAGTGCATAATTTGAATTGAGCCACATCCAAGTGTTTATAGCGGGCACAATTAGGTTGTAGCTGAAGGCAGTGCGAGTTTCTCTCAGTGGGGCAATATGGTGTTCAGTGGGGGAGAGGATGGGGCACTTATTCCAGAGCTGTCGAATTTGGAACAGGGGAACTTGGGTTCAGCCTCCATGACCAGTCCACCAGACCACTCTACTGAGGGAGCATATTCCCATGCTAGACCTTACAAGGCCCCACTAGACCTTAGAAGGCTTGATGTCTTAGCACAAGCAGGTGTACCCTAGTGGTGTCAATTGTGAGTTAACCTTGAAGGCCTGTCCACCACAATCCATACTGAAGGTCATCTCCAGTCTTGCGGGCAGGCCTACTAAGTAGCACACCCTAGAACAACAGTGATCCAGTCACTGTGACTCTGTCACTGAGGTCATATGAACCTTGAGCAGGTTAGGGCGGTGCAAACGGTGTGACCGCACTGGGTACCTATTTCGTGTGGGTGCGTAGTGTTGGTAAGTATATTATGGTTTAAAAAAACTTGCTGCCTCCTTCCTGGCCTCCAGCAATTTTCAGAAACAATAAAAATGTCATGATAACTTCGGTGATTAATGTTCTTCCTAGAGAGTGATCCGAGTTTTGTCTAGTGGAAGGGTTGACTCCTGGAAAGGTAGCACATAGGGTTAATGTGCCTGCTGCAAAGAACATGTACCATGCAGATCACAAAGTGCACTGCTTTAATGGGGGGACCATGATGAATGGTCATTTAATGTCAGCTGTAGAGGATGAATCCCTAAACAGTGCCATGTATGTGCATGACTGCATTGTGGGGATTACCAGGTAATTGTTCACGCAGCTCTCTGATGGATGTACCAAGCGGTTTTTGTGAGTCCCCAGATAGATCATGCAGTCTGTGTGTTCTCTTTTGTACTGCCAGTCACCGGTGTAGTCAACTGTGTAGCCTTATACCATGTCATGTAAGTGCATGTAACTTGCATGATCGAGGTAACTATTAGCGGCGATACTACGTGTCTCTTGGTCCTCTTTCAAGTGCTTGCCGTCCTTTTTCCCCAGCAACCCCCCCTCAGGGGCAGCAATCTGAGGGATAGCCCCGGGCGCCACAAGCTCTAGCTACGCCTCTGACTCAGGGCCACAGGTATCTTGAATCGGAGACCCTGCGATCTCCAATGAAGTCCGCAAACCGTCCAGGGCACCCAGGCTTCCGGCCTCCCCCTTTACCAGCGACCCAGCACACGTCTGTTTCTGCGTGTATCGCAGCTCTCGTGTCTCTGCACTCACCCCAGCACAACACCGTACACCACCCCAAAGAGGAAGACAAGAGCCGCCGAGGTCTGAAAAAGCACGGAAGCTGCCAAAAAACAGCAGAAAAGCCACAGAAGATGCCGGTAGAACCGCGCCCCTGCTGAGGAACAGATCGACAGGTATTCACTTTAATCCATCTATAAATTCACTTCTGGCATTACCTCATTGTATTTTAGCGGTCAAATCCTCTGTTTAGTTACTGCGGGATATCTATTTTGGCATTTTAATCTGCATAATGTTCTCCTTCATCGGGAGAGTCCGCGACCAAGTACTAAGCGGCCGCCATGTTTCCCAAAACCTCATGTGAGTTTATGAACAGGGATTGGATTCATGTCACATTTTGTGGGAATTATCAATACAGAGCCTCACAACAGTTCGTTTGGTACAAATATGAGGGACAGTTCATTAATCTTGCACAATTACATAATCAATCCATCGTATTCAGGCCTTGGGAGGGAACATATAGTTTGAAAAAACTCAACTACTTTTCTCTGTTTCAAGTCCCTATGAAAGTAATATGATCATCCTCATTGACCAGGGTATTGATAACTAGAATGTGGAGCACCACTTGCTGAGGTGAACTAAATTTAGTTTCCATGATTGTAAGGGACTTAACTTGCTTGCTTTGTAATTATCAGTTCTACATTTAGAAGCTAGCATTGTTAAATGATTGTACATATGACGTTGGCTTCAGTACATATGCTGTGCAGGTGTAATTTTAGACAAAAATATTTGACCAATTAAATTACTTTATGTTGTTTTTCTGATACCTGGAACAAACAAATGCCATAGAGATGGAAGAATGAGATGCGTCCATTTCTATTACAATAATTAGTGATCTTGTCTGGCTGGACTGTAACTCCCTATGTCATGACAATTAACCTAATAAACTAGGAATTAATTTGTTTTAAGACCAAAAAAAAACCAAATCTATAGATCACAGTAGCATCTCATACATCATTTTAAACAAAGTCTGAACTTATTGTATTCCTAAAATAAACAGAATTGTAATACTCATATTCTGCAAAAACAAATTCTACTGTGCTAGATTGATTTGCATATGATAGGTGTCTAGAGGAACGTCAAGCAAAAATAACCAAATAAAACTGATGGAATGGAATCTTCTGCAGACTAGGTACCAGCAACCAGCCAGCTAAGATTGATGTAAACAGTCCACACATCACTTTTAAATGTTTCTCTTGATGTGACAATGGAGAATTAAAATGGGTGTTCGACCTGTCAGCCTTATGCTGGTCTGCCCACTGACTTTTTACCATCTTCCTCTACTGTTTCTGACCTTGTTCTTGCTGGTATTAGGACACTGAGCACTTTACCACTGCTAACCAGTGCTAAAGTGCATGCGCTCTCTCCTCTAAACATGATGCTATTGGCTTATCCGCAATTAGCATATTTAATGTACGTATAACTCCCTAGCAATGTCCACTACATGTGTCCAGGGCCTGTAAATTAAATGCTACTAGTGAGCCTGCAACACTAATTGTGCCACCCACTTAAGTAGACCTTCAAACATGTCTCAGGCTGCAATTGCAAAGCCTGTGCATGAAGTTTAAACTGCCATTTAAACCTGTCAAACTAAACCATTTTGTCAGACCAAAACTGTGAGAGGCTGGCTTAGTTTATGGTGCTC
The DNA here is from genome assembly GCF_964204655.1 of Triturus cristatus. NCBI lineage: Eukaryota > Metazoa > Chordata > Amphibia > Caudata > Salamandridae > Triturus > Triturus cristatus. Next base: position 354,307,694 of record NC_140590.1, read on the forward strand.
ACTTACATACCTGCAGCACCCTGCACTACTCCAGACAACCCTTTTGGTGATTTTAGTGGTCTTAGACAACCTTAGAAAGCTCTCTAAGGTATTAGCTTAGTAAAGCAGCTTGTTTTACAATAATTAATCCTATGGTATAGGTTAAATGAAAAAGGATCCCACAATGTAGTTATAAAAATGTGTACTTTATTAGAAACACTCCCTAACACATTTGTACTATTTCCTACCTGGAGATAGAAACACAATACACACAATAGTTAGAAAAGAGAGCACGTAAGTAGAACAAATACACAATGGTCTCCAGGGGGAGACTAAACCATCTACTAAAATAGTGGAATGCGAACAACGACTCAAGTCAAGAATGGACCCAGATGACGTAGAAGGGCCGGGGACCCAAGGGGAGTATTTAGGAACCCCATGTAGGTCGTGTGCAGAGTTGGAACACGACTGTAGGCTCAATGGTAATTAATAGGTAAGTTGCGGTTGCAACTTTTAAGAAGGACCCCTCCCAGTGGACCTTGAAGAAAAACCATGGAAGATGAAAGGTTGGAGAGTCACCCCACCCGTGGATACTCCAGGAACCAGGATACCTACACCAGGGAATCCGGGTGCATAGGTGTCAAGTGATGTCGGAACCCCGCCGTAGACCACAATGGGGGATTTCAGGAAAGATGCCACTGGAGATGAAGTCAAAAGTGGATTCAAGATGTAAGCAGAGGGAACAGAGTCTATGCCACTCAGGAGTGACCAGGAGGCACAGAAGACGAGTGCCCATCGATGTCAGAGATGCAAGTGAGGTTGACGGTGCCCTTGAGGTTGTAGCTGTGCTGCCAGGCAATGCTGTAGAAGACCAGGAACCATTTACGAGCTATCCCACGTTGGATGTCGAGAGCCCAGGTGACAGTGTTCAGCAGGGGTACCAACAAGCCTTTGCAGCAGCAAACAACGTGGTTGACAAAAAAGGTGCAATGCCAGGACCAGCAAGGTCCTAGTGACTTACCACAAGCAGGTAAGTTGGAACAGGCCCTGAGCAAGCAGGGGAACCCACTGAAGCTAAAGAAGACCCTCAAAAGGACCCATGGGCCGATGGCACAGGGTCGCAAATGGACCTCAAGCAGTTTATCATTGAAGGAGTCCCACGGTGCAGAGGAAGCGGTGAGGGCAAAGATCTTGGTTGCAGTAGTTGCTTGAGATTGGAGCTTGTTGGAACCCCAAGATCTCTGGAGGAGAGAGCCAACAAGCCTTGGGACCGTCAAGTCGACGCAGTGCACAGTGGTTCTGTTCAAACAGTTCCAATGAGGGATACTGGCCTCAAACTCGGTAAGAAGACAGTGCAGGCCTCATTGAAGTTGCAGAACCAATACCTGTGTTGCTGAGCCTTTCGGAGCCGTTGGTGTCCAGGCTCAACAGACCGGTCAGCTGCATTGCAGTGCCTGCAGATGCAGGCGAAAGACTCTTTCACTCCGAGAGGGATTCCTCCGGGTGTCTTGGATGTCCACAGGCCTGGTGGAGAACCTGTATGGAGCAAAGGGACAGATATTGAAGAAGAACAGCAGGACGATGAGACCAGGAGCAGCAGGAGTCTTCTCTCTTGCAGTCTCGGTTCCCAAAGCGAAGTCCAGAGTGTACAGTTGGTCGAATTGGAAGTGGTATGTGATCTAAAATTTGTCCCACAATGAATTTAGGGACCCACCTAGAGGTAAGCCCTTAAGTACCCTTAGGAATGCATTGGGATGTTTCAGGGGTCTCCCCAGAAGAGGGGCTGGACAGTGGGAAGGATTCCCCCATGTCCTTTGTCCAGTTTTGTGCCAGAGCACTTATTCTTGCATTCTCCCCTCTGTTCATTTCTCACCACCTGCAGACCACGTGCACCTGCCCTCTTGCTGCTTCCCGCCTTCCCGTCTCCCAGCTGTACTTTCCCTCCCCTAGGTGGCTGTGCGGAGGAGCAAGCGAGTGCCCTGACCTTCTGGCCTGGGTCCCGCTCTCCCTCCCGCAGCTCCACCTGGCCACTCGCTACCGCTGACTGGAAGAGCAGTGTTTGAGTCTGCTCTCGACCCGCTCTCCGTATTTGCCTTGTTTGGTCTGGGGTACATTGTTGAATTATTGTTGTAGTTTCTCTTGTCTTATTTGTTAATTTATTTTACTTTTTCTTGCCTTCTCCCCTCTGTTCATTTCTTGCCGCCTGGTGATCCTGCCCAACTCCCTGCTTGCCCCTTCCCGCCTGCCCACGTCCCAGCTGCGCTTTCCCTCCCCCTCCCCTATTTAATAGAGGCTGTTGCACAGCCGCGCCGCTGACATGCCAAAGGCGCACCAAAGGCAAGCCGTTCTGCACCCGTCCACGACCAGCACCAGGAACCCAGGCTCTACAACCACCCTCGCTTATGACGCAACTACCCCCTCGCCCTCAAGCCCGGAAGGAGCATCTACTGCCAGCTGTCCATGCCGAGCACCACCCAAGGACCCACCACCCAATTCCCCTGCTGCCACTGCCGCCAAACCTTCAGCACCATCACCACCGCTGGTCCGACCGCCAACACCCCCGAAACCCTGAGGTGCATCCTTCTCAACGTGCGTTCCCTACACAGACATGCCAAGGAAATCTGGGTCCTCCTCGACACCTTCTCACCAGATGTCGCCTTCTTCACAGAGACCTGGAGCAACGCCTCTTCCACACCGACATTGCCACCGCCATCCCCGAAGGATACGAGATCAAGAGGAAAGACCGCCCCAACCACCCTGGAAGAGGACTCGCCATCGCACAGAAGAGCTCCCTTCGACTCTACACCTCCACCATGAATGACCCCCACTCCACCACCAAGCACCTTCACTTCCAGATACAAACAAACCCGAGAACCACTTTTGCGGCACCCTCGCCTACAGACCCATCTCGGACCTCACAACTCATTTGCCATGACCATCGCCAATGTCGTCACACCCCACGCCATCGCCTCAATGGACTACATATCATCGGAGACCTGAACTTCCACCTCGACAACCACATCGACCCCAACTCCACCACCCTCCTGGTCAACCTCGCCAACATTGACCTGAAGCAGCTGTTCACCATACCCACCCACAAGGCAGGAGACCCCTTCGACCCTATCTTTGCAGAGGGGAACAGCATTCATTTCATCCATACTACGCAACCCCCCTGGATGGACCACCACTGTGTACACTTCCACGTCGACAAACCCACTGCCCCCAAATCGGCAACACGCCCTCCATGGAGGAACTGGATGAAAATCACTGAAGAGCAGCTCCACTACACCATCATCCGTGATGCCCCCACTACCTCGACCGACACCAACCTCGCTGCCAAAGGACTCCACACATGGATCTCCAACTGCACAGACGAACTCGCACCCCTACGCAGCTCCAACAGACAGCGTCCCAGAATGGCCACCTGGTTCACCACCAACCTTCAAGAATCCAGACGCACCTGCAGACATCTCAAGAAGAACTGGAGAAACAGCAAAACCCCAGGAGTTCACACCACCACCAACGCGTCAGAGCCACCAAAAGGACCTTCATCCAAAACAAGATCGTTGCCAACTTCAGCAACTCCAAGGAACTCTTCAGCATCATCCAGGAATTCACCAAGCACCCCACCAAAACCACGGACATCGCCCCCTCCCAGGAGCTCTGTGGCAAGCTCGGATCCTACTTCCATCTGAAAATCAAGGGCCTCTACAATCATTTCAAGACCAAACACCTGACATCATAACTACTGCCCTCTCCAGCAACACCAAAGGGCCAACCATCTTCTGCTGGACCCCAGCCACCACCGAGGACACCACTTTCACCATGAAAGCTATTCACTCAGGAGCCCCCATGGACCCTTCCCACAATACATCTACCACAGAGCAGCCACCGCCATCGCACCCAAACTTCGATGCACCATCAACACCACCTTCAACACCGACACTTTCCCCGATGACTGGAAATGAGCAGAAATCAGACCCCTGCTCAAGAAACCATCAGTAGACCCCACGGACCTCAACAACTACCAATGCATTTCCCTCGTCGCTTTTGCGGCCAAAGTCATAGTGAAGATCGTCAATGCCCAGCTAACTACATTCACCTAAGAAAACTCCATTCTCGTCCCCTCCCATTCCGGATTCCGAAGCAAACACAGCACCAAGGCCGCTCTACTCGCCACCACAGACGACTTACGCTTCCTCCTCAAACAAGGACACACTACGGCCCTGATCCTACTCAACCTCTCCGCAGCATTCAACACCGTCTCACACCGGACACTTACCAACAGACTCCACGACGCCAGCATACAGGGTACCACCATCAAATGGATCAGCTCCTTCCTCACCGGCAGAACCCAAAGGATCAGACTGCCACCTTTCCTCTCTGAACCCACGGAAATCAACTGCAGAGTACCCCAAGGATTGTCACTCAGCCCCACACTCTTCAACAGCTACATGGCCCCCCTCACCTCCATCGTCAAACACCAAGGACTCAGCATTGTATCCTACGCCGACGACACCCAGCTAATCCTCTCCCTCACCAAGGACCCCGTCACCACCAGACTCAACGTCCAGGAAGCAATGAAGGACATCGCATCCTGGATGAGCAACAGCTGCCTGAAGCTCAACTCAGAGAAGACAGTAGTCCTCATAGTCGGACCCTCCCCCTCCGCATGGGACAATACCTGGTGGGCCACCGCCCTCGGCAGCCCTCCCACGCCCATGGACCACGCCCAAAACCTCAGCATTGTACTTGACTCCTCCCTCTCTATGACCCGACAGGTCAACACAATCGCCTCCAGCTGCTTCAGCTGCTTCAACATCCTCTGCATGAACTTCCAATGGATCAAGGAAAACTGTCACCCATGCACACATTACCAGCAGACTGGACTATAACAATGCCCTCTATACTGGGATCAACAAGTCTCTCACCCACAAACTACAGACCATACAGAACACCACAGCCAGACTCGCCCTCGGCATCCCTCAACAGGAACACATCACCCAAAACCTGCGCAACATCCACTGGCTCCCCGTAGAGAAGAGAGTCACTTTCAAGATACTCACACACTCCTACAAATGCCTCAACAACACCTGACCCCAATGCCTCAACAAGAGAATCTCCTTCCACATACCCAAGAGAAACCTCCGATCCGCCAACCTCACCCTTGCCGAAACCCTGCGCATCAGCAAAGTGAGGACAGGTGGAAGAGCATTCTCTCACATAGCGGTCAAGACCTGGAACTCACTCCCGATCGACATCAGACTCGCCCCATTCCTGAACGTCTTCAGGAAAACACTCAAGGCCTGGATCTTTGACTGAATGGAGATGAAACCCCCCCCCCCCCCGACACCTTGATACCCTCACAGGTGAGTAGGCCGCTTCACAATTCCTGATTGACTAATTGATTGAGAGAGGGAGCCAACGGCTCCCTGAACTGGTTTAAACTAGAGTATGCAAGGAGGGCACCAAACGTGCCCTACAAGCAGTCTTAGTGGTGCTGGCAAGTGCCCCCACCCTGTCCCAGTACACTAAACCCTGTCTGGGAGGTGGTCACCCCTCCCTGTGACAGGATACCTATTGTTCTGCCTTCCGCTGCTCAAGCTTGGCTCAGAAGCAGGAAGGCAGAATAGTGTCTCTGACAGGCAGCAGCCCTAGCTTGCTGTCCGGTCCTGGAAGACTGGTCCCGGGGGCACTGAGGGCCTCCTGGAGGACCTTTATAGTTAATGGAATCATACCTTCCACACCGTTTATGGTGTGGGAGGTATTATTCCAGCATGTTTGTTACCAAACATGACAGGGTTTGTTACAGCCAGTTTAGAGATGGTCATCGCCTAATGGGCCACTCTATATGTCATAATGGCTGATACACTTACAACCCAGGAGAATGGATTCCGAATGTTGTAGGGTGGCTCTGCTCATGCAGAGGCACCCTCACACTTATTACCCAGCACCATGCCTTCAGTATTGAAAAGCCTGCCTTAGGGGTGACTTATAGGTTTTAAGTGCAGTGACCTCAGATATAGGGAAACCTATATCTGCCATAAGTGGTGCTAGCACCAGCTTACACAGGCTGCAAAGGCAGGCGTGGAGTCACAATTTGAGCGGTCTGTCATGGGTGGCATAATAGCTGCTTGTGTCCATGGGAGACCTCTGTATCTATGCCCTGGGTACCTTAGTACCATATACTGGAGACTTTGGGTACACCAGAAGTCAATTTGGAGTGTACCTAAGTACTAACCATGTCCAATGTAGGTAAGAAGCACATAGACTGGGGTTCTGATTAGCAGGGCCCCAGTCAATCTATTCAGAAAAACATAATGACCAGCAAAAAGTGGGGGTGACTATGAAAGTAGATCCTACTTTCCTACACAAACCTTTCTTTTTAATACATATAAGTGACTCCTAGGGTAGGCCCTGGATAGTCTAGAGAGCACGCTGCAATGTTTTTAAAAAGCAGGACATGTCCTGATAGTGAAAATTCTTACATTTGTTTTTCACTACTGCAAGGCCTATATCTCCCATAGGAAAACATTGGGATTCCCATTTAGCACTTTATAAGTATAATTTCCAAATGGAAATATATGACTGTTTCGAGTTTGGTGTCTTTGGAACCTAATTTAAAATCTAAACTTATGGTGAGGTTGGATTTTAAATTACAATTTTGAAAAAGCCACTTTTAGATAGTTTACATTTTCTTGCCTTAACCATTTTGCTCCTGCAGCCTCTTAATGGTCACAGAACTAGGTGTAGGTGCCAATTGGGGTTTGTGTATTCCATATAGACAGCCATACAAAATGGGGGCTTAGGTGTGTCTCAAATGGCCATCACTGGCATGGTGGGAGGCAGGATCTGGGCTCATCCTCACTTACACCTGAATAGGCTGTGTCCTGGTCACAAAGGGCTGCATACCCCCTGTAGTTAATCATGAGCCAGGGCAGGAGAGACAGGACATTTGTGCACTTCAAAAGAATGTCTTTTGAACTCCACCCCACTTCAGAGGCACCACTGGTTATAAATACTGGACCTCAGACACCACCACTTCAGTACACTTCTGGGACTGTGTATACTCTGCCAGGAAAGATTGCTATGCTGCTGAATGACTGCCATTCTGCTGGACTACACTCTGCTGGAATACTGCTTTTCTGTGCTGATCTACTGCCTTCTTGCCTCAGTGAGTAGAACTGGACCTGCATCTTTTGAACCCAGAACCCCCAGTGACTCCAAGGACTAGATGACTGGCCTCCTGATCTGAAGCCTCAGGGACATAACAGGCTTCCAACCCTGGCACCTGGACTCTGCCATCCGTGAGTCTGCCTTGCAAAAAGGGTGCCACCCAGTTCTAGACCCTAAGAAGTGGGCATATGGTGTTTGCCAGTGGAACCAACACATCTCCTTGGCTGAGTGACGCATCCCCGAGCAGAATGGATGCATCCCCTCTGCTGTGTAGCTTAGACCCGTCCCAAAAAACTTGCATCTTCACTGCAACCCGCATCTTGGGACCGATGCATTGCCTTTGAAACCGCTACTGTGCAACACCATGTCTGGCGCAGGTCCTCATATCTGTCATGAATGGCAGCCTCGCTGCTGCTACCACAGGACCTTGCACCACAGCCTTGCTGCATCTCAGAACCGACACATCGCCTCGGCTGCGCGACGCTGCTTCGAAGCTGATCCATCCAATACTCCACAACCAGGATTTAAGGTACTCTGTTCAGTGGGCCTAACTAGGTGCCTGTAGCCGGCCCAGGCTCCATTGAGATTGGTCTGAACCTGTGACTTTGTCCCGGTCCGGTTCAACCAGATCTACCCAATGGAACTTAGTGCTTTTTGTGCTATTTCTCACTATAAACTTTCAAATTCAATGACTCCGGGTCTACTCATTGGATTTTTGTTATTTTGGTCTTATTATATTAATGAAATTCAATTTTTCTAACCTGGTGTGGCATGCTTTTTAGGTTTTGCCTGCACACCGCTTCCGCCGTGCTTGTGAAATCTATTGTATTTAGTATAGATCTTAAAAGGGACGTACATCCCACCACCTTGCCTTCCTTGCTTTTCACTGGTTCCTGTGCTTGTCACTTACTTATCCTCCATATGTATTGGCTGTAGCATACTGTTTGCTGCATTTACCTACCTGTGTTGCTCCACGAGTGCTTCTCTTATCCGTTTCCCGCTTTTGTGGAACTCTGTTTTTTTTAAAGGTTTTGCATGTACAGCACTTGTTTTTAATATTTCTTTTGAACATGCACTGAGAGTGCATTTGTCTGTAGTCTCGCTTGCACCAGCCCCCATCCCTCCCACCCAGGGCCGGACTGACCTCAGCGGGCACCGGGCGTTTCCCGGTAGGCTGCCAGGGTGGGGGCAGGTTTTTGGCCCTGGGTGGCTGTTTTTGTTACCGGGGGCCAGCAATATCAGCCCCCTGTAACATCGGCCGAAATCGACCGTAGCAAACAGCTCGGCCGCACCACCCTCTTCACCCCTAGGGGGGGCGGCCGAGCAGTTTGCCAGGGCCGGTTTCAGTTCCCAGTCCGGCCCTGCTCCCACCACCACTCCCGGTGCTGCTTGGAAACGGGCTCCCATTGTTTTAACTTTTATAACCTCATGTGAGAAAAGAGAGCTCCCCCAGGGGCTGATGGGCCCATGCAAACATTGCCCCTTTAACAGTCTTCGGGGCATATTATCAAGAAACAGAGTTAAAATTATCGCCGCTTTAGCGGCAGAAAACTGCCGCTAAAGCGGCGATAATGGGCTTGATAAAATGCCGCAGAGAATTCCCATAGAAGCCCATGTTCTGGTGTTCTAAAACAATATATAGTTTACAATAATATAGTGAAATTAAATATCAAATTTAAAATATGTATAAATTAAAATATTAAAATAAACATGAATTAAATATAAACTTTAGTTTATAAAAATATAATTAAATGTATATTTGAACAAATACAACAAATAAACTTCTTTTAAAAAATGTAAACACACACACACATATATATATAATTATACATATATAATCTAATATTTTAACTAATAATGTAATTTAAAAAACAGCATAGTATTAAACATACATGTAAACATATTTAAATATACCAAAAACATAAAATATCAAAAAATTGAATCAATTTAATTTAAAATAAAAATTAAACAACACACATAATTTACAATTTACTTAAAAGTAAGTTGCAAACAAAAAATATTGCAAATTATAATGTTATTATTATATGATAAATCAAGCACATAATTATATAAATTGCAACATAAAATAAATGATTTCAAATTAAAAAAAAAATATGTCTACATTTTCCAGCAAATCAAAAAGAAACATGTTCCTACTAAGTAAATATAAACATCATTACTTCCACCTAAAACAACACATCAGTAACAGAATATTTTACACCACACAAAAATAAGATTTAGGTGCCGATTCCGATCCTGTAAAACCCGGGTACGAATGGTCGTACGGAGCGTTATCTCCGTACGACTCGTACCCGGGAATTCCACCGTACAAACCAGCAAGTACGATTCGTACAGAAATACCATTTCCGTACGAATCGTACAAAACACCATACGGCTAAAAAATATATGCAATTCTGATCCTGGACAGCGCGTACGCAACGTCCGCACGGAGTCAGGCAGCGTTTTACGGACCAGCAAGTACGATTCGTACCTACAGCACTCCGCACGGCTATATTTTTTCGGGAGCCAAAAAGTGCCGGAAAAGCTAAGTACGCTGCGATGCACGATGAAAAGGGAGCCCGCTATGCGACGTACATACCATCACCCACATCATATGTGTCATCATGTATGGTGCGCACCCCAACATTGCATATGTATGGACCGTACCCCCCACCCCCCGTGTGTACGGACCGTACCCCCCACCCCCCGTATGTCTGCACCGTACCCCCCACCCCCGTATGTACAGACCGTACCACCACCCGCGTATGTCCTTACCGTACCCCAGGCGTTCCCCCCACCCGTGTATGTCCGCACTGTACCCCAGGCATACCCAATCCTCGCATATGTATGGTAAAATGTAAATGTAAATGTAAATGTAGTGCATTTATATAGCGCTCCGCACACCCCTGAAAGGGTCTCTCAGGCGCTGTGCACATACCGCTGTGGAACCCTTCCTGGCCTTTTCCCTGTGAAGTGCCCACTCCTGGCCACCCCCAAGGTGAAGCCAGGCATCCTAGCGCTGTTGGGGCCATTGTGGAGATTAGGCAAGCTATTGCCCAGAGTTGCAGAGTGTGACCTATGATTAGAATAGGCACCGAGGCGAGAATTATCGGTTCCGGGGAAATTGAGCCCAAGACCCGCCGAGGTGGGAATTGAACCCTGGTCTGGGCCAGACCACTGCATCAGGGTCTGCCGCTTTAACCATTGAGCCACACTTCTCCACCGGTCCGTACATACGGGGGGGTGGGGGTATGGTGCGGACGTACGGGGGTGGGGGGTACGGTGCAGACGTACGTGGTGGGGGGTACGGTCCATACATAGGGGGGTGGGGGTTACGGTGCGGACGTACGTGGGAGGCTGGGGGGGCCGTACGACTCGTACGCCAGGCACAAGTGTACTCGTGGTAGGGGTTGTACAAAGTTCGCTCTGTACGGGGCCTTTTCCATGCGCTTGTGTTTTCGAACGGGAGGTACGGATCATACTTGCGCGCTCAGACTTCAGTTTTACGAGTTGTAAGTAAAACTGTCCGGGGACATCTCGTAGACTTTTCCCGAGTCGATTCGTATGTATTTTTCACGTACGAATCGTACTTCGCCGTTTGTACGGGACTTGTACGATTCGTACGGAAAAAAATACGGATACGAGTCGTACAGGAAAAAAAAATCCAGGATCGGAATCGGCCCCTTACTATTCTAACTACAATAAATGTAAAATTACATAAAATATAACATTACAAAATACTACAATGTGCTATTACCATTACACTTAAAACAACCATAAAATGTATAATTAACAAAACAAAAACAATTCCCACTCCAGTCAGTGCAACTGTAGGGAAAGTGTTGGATTACAGAGGGGTAAAATGTACCATTCCCACTCCAGTCAGTGCAATAGAAAGGAAAGCGCTGGATTGTGGAGGGGTAAAATTTACTATTACCACTCCAGTCAGTGCAACAGTAGAGAAAATGCGGGGTTACTGATGAGTAAAATGTAGTATTCCCACTCCGGTCAGTGCAACAGTAGGGAAAGCGTTGGATTGCGGAGGGGTACAATGTACTATTCCCACTTGAGTCAGTACAACAGTGTGGAAAGCGTTGGATTGCAGATTGGTAAAATGTACTATTCCACTCCAGTCAGTTCAACAGTAGGGAAAGTGTTAGATTGGGGAGGGGTACCATTTATTATTCCCACTCCAGTTAGTACAACAGTAGGGAAAGTGCTGGATTGCAGAGGGGTACAATTTACTATTCCCACTCCAGTCAGTACAACAGTAGTGAAAGTGTTGGATGCCTGAGGGGTAAAATTTACTATTCCCAATCCAGTACATGCAACAGTAGGGAAAGTGTTGGATAGCAGAGGGGTAAAATTCATTATTCCCTCTCCAGTCAGTTCAACATCAAAAACAAACAAAATATTTCTTAAACACTTTTTTTTAAAACTAAGTAAATAAATAAATATATAAGTATGTTGAAAAAACTGTATATTTAAAAAAAATATATTATAATGTTAAATACGTATCTCAAATACCTACAAATATTATTATAAATAAAATACAAAAATGATTTTCATACAAGTACATATTTTTATTTAGAAATTATTTATTAACAAAACCATTAATTATTACATACATTTAGTTTGGTACTTCCCACTCTATAACACCACAAAAGTCACAACCTGCACCCAAAAATGATTTACACTATTAATATAAATATTCATCAGCAAATTCATTTTCATTAATTAAATATTAATTAATATTTAATTATAATTAATATACTTCTCACACTATACCCCCACAAAACATACAACACAATTATTACATTAACAATTATTATAAATGTTAAAAGAATTATTAGTTGCTTAAACTTGAACCCACATCTATAATGTAAAAAAAATGTATTTGCACAAGTAACATAATTATCAATTAAACAAATATTCTTAATTGAAAAAAAAATTATAATTCATTAAAATTCATTAACTTCCCACCCTTTACCCTTAAAATCCCCACAACCCGCACCTAAAATTGAACTTTAAAAACATTAATTACAAAATTAAAATGAATTTTAATTTTATTTAACAACTAATTATAAATTAGGTCAAATGAATTTACTTCCCACCCTTTACCCCTATAAGCCCAAAACTCATACCCCCAAAATGTAATTAAACAATTAGCATAATTGATTATCAATAAATTAATTAAAATTAATTAACAACTAATTATTAATTAATTAAAAATCAATTATTTTCCACCCTTTACCCCTATTAGCCCCACAACCCACACCTAAACAATTACACAATTATAATAATTAATTTTCAATTAATTAAATAATAATAATTAACAACTAATTATTTATTAATTAGAAATAATTTACTTCCCACATTTTACCCCTATAAACTCCACAACCCACACATAAAATATACCCCCAAAAATTAAAAACCATTTCAATATCAATTAAATAAATACAATTAAATAAAAAATAATCATTAAATTATTATAATTAAAAAACTTCCGACCCTGTTCCCCTATAACCACACAACCCTCTATGGAACTACAAGACGCAAAATTAAATTAAATTAAATGCAATAACTGCTAGAAATATAACACATATATTTCAAAACATAAACAATACTTATACAAACAAAATTACTTGGCATACATTTAAAATGTATTCAAAAATACATAACACTAATTAAAAAAACAATATTTTAAACAACTATGGGGGTGATTAGGATGGCGGGCAGACTTAAGTTCACCCACCATCTCCGCGGTGTTGTGACCTCCGGCCAGTCATGCGGCGGTCCAGCACAGCGAACCAGGATGCGACCGCCATCCTAGTAGTCGCTTTCCGCAGTTTGACATTGTGGCGGATGTTGCTTACTGCAGCACCCTCCCCAATGCCAAATTGTCATGTTGTGCATTCCCATGCACAACGTGACAGGCACCGCTTGGTGCCTGCCACCTTGTGCATTGGAATGGAGGGGGTACCATCAAAGTGCACCCCCCACGCCCCCGGGAGCCTGCAAAGGGCCCCCATTGCAAATCCCCTCCAGCCTTTGCCGCCATAGAAAGGACTTTAAAACCCAGCATCCTAATATGGATGGTGGTGCCTGCTAGGCACCGCCACCATATTGAGGCCCAAGTCCGCCGGGCCGGCAATTGGAATGATTGCCGACCGGCAGAAAAGCGGCTGATGCACTTTGCGTCCGCCGCGATACCCCAGCCATTTTAATATGGCAGGGGGTAAATCAGGTTGTGATGGCGGGCTGATCGCCACTGCCAGCCCGGCATTGGCAATCCGCCCGCCAGCCTAATGACCGCCTATATTTTTGCAAACAATATTAATGACTTCAATATTTTTAAAATCGATATTACTTACCTTCAAATCGATATTCTTGACAACGATATTCTTGCACTCAATATTTCCATTCCACGATATTTCCAACTCGATATTAACCCCTTGCATGCCCGCCCCTTTCCCCGCCCAGTGCCGCGCCTTCCATTAGCGGGCGGAGTTCATGACGAGCTGGACTCGTCATGGGCACAGCGCCACCGCAGCCCATGACGAGTCCAGCTCGTCATGGGCACTGAAGGGGTTAATGTAGTTAGAAGTTTTTTGCCTCCGTATTCTGTCCCATTACAGCTCTTATCGACACCATCTCTCCATCCACAAGCAACAAGGACTGAGCTGTATTTGCTGCCAACTTATCCAACTTATCCACAATAGTTGATAACTGTTAGAATCTGGGTTCTCTGGTTGGCACAGGTAGGTGCTTGTGACAAGCAGGGAACCTTTCCTCTAGTCAGGGTAAGGGGTTACACTCCTAAAATAACCCCTGCTCACCCTCTAGGTAGCTTGGCGCGAGCAGACAAGGCTTATCTCAGAGCGTTATAGGTTAAGCATTTGTGAACACATACAGTAACTAAGTGACAACACTACAAATGGACACCACACAGGTTTTTATATTAAAAATAAGGATTCTTTATATAGAGTTACCACAAGACCATTAAACAACAAAAATACACAATACTGTTACTTTAGATGGTAGAAGTTTGCTTAGTTCTCTTAAGTTCTTAAATGCGACACTTTAAGTCAATGTACCTTAGATGCGACACGCAGGGCAACGAAAGTGTTGCAACAATGCTGATGCGATGAAGTTTTTGTTGCAAAGAAAGAAGACGTGAAGATTTCCAGATGCGTTACGCTTCTCCGATGTTGCGAGAAGATTCGTCTCGATGCGTCGGCTGCAGCGGCATCACCCCTTTACGCGATGCGACGACAGCAGCTCCGTCGGCGGCACGCTTCTCCGTGGATGCGAGGCGCTTTTCTTGATGCGGTGCAATGCGACAACTACGATGGCTGCGATGGCGACACGCTTCTTCCTCGATGCGAGACTCTTCTCTTGATGCGGTACAATGCGTCAGCTACGATGGCTGCGATGGCGACACGCTTCTTCGGCGTTGTGAGACACTTCCGGAATGATGCGAGATGCTTCCGCTTGATACGATGCTGTAGCGGCGACACCCTTTGCGGGATGCGACGACAGCAGTTCCGACGGCGACACGCTTTTCCTTCTTGAGTCGCGCTTCCAGCTCCTTGCGACACGCAGTCCCTCAGAAGGCCCAACAACAGCAGCAGGCACTTCCAAAAGACTCTGGGGAGCTGGGGGGTGAAGTCCACTGGTCCTGGGACTTCGTTCAAGGAGCAAGCTCAGCACAAGCCCTTGGAGATCTTTTAAGCACAAGTTGAAATAAAGTCTTTGTAGTCTTTCTCCTCTCCTTTCAGCAGCAAGGCAACCACTGCAGGCCAATCCCCCAGGTCAGGGACAGTACTCCTCCTTACAGCTTTCCCAGTTCCTTCTCCTCAGGCAGAGGTTCTTCTTGTCAAGCAGGATCTAATTTCTTGGGAGCAGGGTCCCAATACTTATACCCCTAATTCCTTTGTTCCTCTGGGGTAGAGGGGCCTTTGCCCAGTCCAAACCAGTTCCTGAGCACTTTGTTGACATGACTCTGCCTTTCTATTCAGAGTGCAGGGCAGAGACATCATATATTCTTTACAACAAAAGTGTTTTATTTACAGTTCACAGTTCAATCAACAGTCCCTTACTAGATCAGAGCCAATTTAATTAATGATACACTGTAGAATTTCAAGACAGATTGCTGTGATCTCCTGATCTGGAGGCTGATACTCAAACGTTGGAAATGAAAGATCTTGTTCAATCAAACTTTACAAGCCTCTCAAAATCGGAGGATTTGGTACAGTCTCTATCAACACTCTGTTTGCTTCTATTCCAGGGACTAATAATTCATTCTCAATTTTCAGTTCTGAAGCTCTGTGAATGACTTGTGCAGATCTCAGCCTCCTGGACCTCCTGGCATCTGTAATCAGATAAGTCCACACCGGGGCAGCGTACCTCTGGGATGGTACTCTTACTCTCCTCGACCTTCTCAAGTCCCCTTTTGCTTGGTCTGTGTCACTCAGTTCTGATTCAGACATTTCAGATACAGGGGCAGGGTCTCTTTCAGGTGCAAGCCTCAAGCTCTGTCTCTTCTGCCACACTGGCCACGACTCTCTTGCTACTTCTGCTCTCCTCCTTTGTGCCTGACCTCTTTCCACACCAGTCTCTTCAGCAGCTGAGTCTGACTCTGTACCACTTGCAATGTTACCATCTCCCTCAGAGTCACTACCTGGGCCTTGTGTAGCGTGCCCCCCCTCTGCTCGACCTGGTGGGTAACCAGCCTCATCTGGAACCCCCACAGCTTGGCTTGCCCTCTCCAGTGGTCTCTCAACCACCGCTAGATTTTCTTCAGGTAGAGGAGCTGTTTCTTCGGAGGGGCCTTAAACTCTGCAGGTATGGGAGGCGTATATCCAGTTTGACAGTCCTCCACACTTCACAGCTGTATTTGTCACCAAAATCCCCTGGTGCAGACCTTGCCAACAGGCATCAAGACAGTTCTTCTCACATGCTTCCGGACAAGTAGCCAGTCACCTGGACACAAGTCATGAGAGAGGTCCTTTGAGGTTGACGCAGTTACAGCTTCAACCTGGTGAGACACAGAACAGACCACGTGAGCCAGTCCTTTGCAATAATCAAGGATCAAATCATCAGTGATGTTTATCAATGCTGTGGATGACGCGGCTGGCAAGAGCATTACACTCCCCATCAATATCTCATGGGGCGAGAATCCTGTTCTCCGATCTGGAATTCTACGCACACTCATTAGCATCAAAGGCAATGCATCAGGCCATTTCAAAGACATTGAAGAGCACACTTTTGCCATCCTCACTTCAAGAGCCCCATTGATCTGCTCTACAAGGCCAGATGCCTCTGGCCTGTAACTATAGTGCAATCTCTGGTCTACTTGCAAGGCAGTACACAATAGCTTCATGATTTCACTGTGGAAATGCATTCCTCTATCCGACTCCAATGAAGCTGGAAAATCCGAAGCGCAGGATATGCTCTCAAACCACCGTGAAAAGACACACACCACAACCAGAATGTACCTCAATCCACTGCACCTAGGCATCTCAATGAAGTCAAGATGGATTCTGTTGAAAGGACCTCCCAGACCTTCCAATATGACTCAGTGCAATCACAGTTTACTTTGCAGCATTCATTTGTTGACATGTAACACATCTGTGGCACAGTGCTTCAGCAAACACACAAAATCTTGGGTTAAACCAGGTCTGTCTGAACATTCGCACCCTGGCATCCCTTCCAATGTGAAGTGCTCCATGAATCTGTCTCGCCATAGGGCTCAGTAATGGCACCACTTCTCGACCAACAGTTGAAACCCAAATGCCATCATCTCTTTTCTCACAACCTGCTTTAATCCAACCAGCTTCATCTTAGTCTGACACTTCTCCCTGCAGATGCTTCACCTCATCCCAAGTGTCCGTATGGCTAGCATCATGCTGAGCTTGGTTCTTTCAGTGTTCTCTGCTGTGTAATCCCCATTAAAGATACACGCTTGTTCAGCACAAAAACATGCAACTTCATCCACATATCTGATGCCAAATGTTATGAAGTCCTCCCCCTTCCTGTGTGAGAGGCATACTTGACCACAGTTATTTCCTTTGGTCACTTCAACATTTAAAACAGAGGTGTGGTCGCGTTTTTCGTTTTTCATATTGAGGAAAGGAAGGAATCTCTATCAATCCACCCCAATACAAGAAGGGATGTGGTGGCTAAAACGCGAGGTCCACCTTAGCCTGTAGAACAGTTGATGAATTACAGTCTACAGATAATGTTTATATGAAGAACAGATACTGATGGCCATATAATTTTTATCGCTACTTGACACTGGATCTCGTTTTCTGATTGAGACAGATTTTAACTTATCTTTGGGGACATTGAACCAGAGTAATTCGGCCTTACATCTCTGGAGGCCTTAGAGTTTATTGAAAATACTCAGATTTTAATTTGGTGTTTGGATACTGGACCAGAGAATACTTGGCCTCCGTTTTTCGGCAGCTTTAGAGTCTATCGAAAATGATCTAAGGCTTGGTTTTGTCAGGAATTAACCTCGAAAGAGTATACAATTGATAAGCCGGGAGATATCAACAATCCTGAGGAAGGTGGCTCTTATCATTCTGCTACCCATGGAGATGCGTCAATGCTTTTAATGTATAGACACTAGATCACTAGGGTATCTGCAAGTTAATGAAATTATATAAACTACCTCAACTTGACAGATAATTCAATAGTCACTGGTGGTCATATACAATGATATGAACATTTGTGTATGTATATTTTGTCCAAAATTGTTGTGTAACTATATATCTGTTTGTTACAATCTTTTTGGCTTTTTGTATTGTGATGTCATTTTTATATGAATGTACATGAAATATCTAGGTATTCTTCATTAACCCCTTCCCCGCTCATGACGGAACCGCTCCGTCATGAGCCACGGTTGCCGTGTGCTCATGACGGAGCGGTTCAGTCATGCCACGACCGTTGGCGGCCGCTCCGCCCACGCGACGCTGTTTCCCCGCCTGTGCGGGTGGACAACGCAACTGGGCGGAGTCATGACGGAACCGCTCCGTCATGAGCACAGCTCAACCGTGGCTCATGACGGAGTGGCTCCGTCATGAGCACAGCGCCACCGCGCTGCCCCCCGCACCCCCCAGCGCTGCAGCGGAATTCCCGCCGCAGCGAAAGGGTTAAAAAAAATGTAAATGTTTTTTTAACTCCGTATGTGTTTTTATTATATTGTTTTTGCTTTGAAATAATAATTGTTCTAAATATTTGGGAATGGAACTTTTATGTTCTGATGATACAGTATGGATATGTGAGGTCTTTGTAATTGATGTATCTGACTTGGCCAAAGAGGATATTTCTTCTGACTTCAGTCTATTTGGTGCTCTACCTCTGTTGGTTTTAGGGAACTCCTCTCACTTGTTGAGAGAGAGTGCACAACCCTCACGCTCACAGTAGAATAATGAAAATGCTTTATTGTAATCAGGCATTTTGAGAGCCATAGAGCGACAAAGGGTTTCTCTCAGCTCCAAGAAGGCAACCAAACAGTTGTTATCACATGGTACTGGATAACTCACATTTTTGTGTGTCAACTTCTGCGAGGGTTTCACTTTCAGTGAAAAGTTGGGAATCCACTGATGACAGTAGCCAATCATTCCCAAGAACATTCTGACTTCCTTCTGCATAGTAGGCGCATTCATTTTCATGATTTCCTCAATGCGGTCTGGTGACACCTTCCTCTTGCCTTTCCCAATACGATGATCCAAATACTGGACTTCAGGCAAACAGTACTGAAGTTTGCTTGGGGACACCTTCTGTCTGTTTTCTGTCAGGTGATATAACAGAGCAACAGTATCAACCTTACAAGCCTCCTCCGTCTCTTGGGCAATCAGGAGGTCATCAATATACTGCACAAGCACTGAACTCTGTGGCAGCACTAGACTCTATTCTTCTTCAGAATCTGATTAAAGATCGATGGACTCTGCTTACCCTTGTGGGATACCACACCACTGTAACTCACGATTTTCCAGATGGAAAGCAAATAAAAATGTGGCTTTCCTTGTGCAAGGGTATCGAGAAGAACGCTTGACATAGATCAATCACAGTGAACCAGTCAGCCTCACCAGGAATTGGAAATAGGATCACAGATGGTTTTGGTACCACACGACAACATGGAACTACAATCGTATTGACCTTTCGCAGGTCCTGCACCAGCCTGCATTTCCCACTTGGTTTCTGCAGCCCCATTATGGGAGAATTCCATGGGCTCCCCATGATTCCTTCAAAATGCCTTGTTCAATCAATGACTCAATCACAGGTGTAATTCCGCCACCGATTCGGTAGTCAGGTTATACTGAGGCGTTCTCGGAAACTTGCCATTCGGCTTGATCTGTATCAACTCCTCGAATCAACCCTATCTCTTCTCCCGTGACGTTCCACACCAGTGGAGAGACAGTGTTTCTCAAGTCATATGGCAGGTCTTCCACCGTCAACACGGGGAACATCTCTATGCAGAGATTCTGATTCACAGGTTTGAATGCAATCTCATCATCATTAGTCCGCAATTCTACTCCTTTAGGTGTGCAATAGATGGTACAATTCAGCTTACACAAAAGGTCTCGACCTAATAAACAGACTGGCAATGGTCTCGAATTGCACAACACAAATTGGTGCAGATCCTGAATGTTCCTATTCTCACAGATATCTCATCTGTCAAGGGATTTGTCATCCTTCTATTCGCAACTCCTAAAATTTGGATTGATTGTCCTGAGAGGGATAGGTTTGGAATGACTGCGGACCTCACAGTAAAACGGGTAGCACCAGTATAAGTCAAGAATGTAATGGGATGTCCGTCCACATCTGCCTCTACATACGGTCCTCTCTGGTCTACCTCCAAGACTGCTCCAAGGGTACAGTCTTCCTCCCCCCTCAGGCACCGTCATTGCAACGAGTCTGGATTGAACTCATATAGAGCTTCGATAAATGGCATCTGTTGGTATACTCGATTCCTTGTGGAACTCTCAGAGGTTAGGGCACATGTACTTGTTGACTCGGACACGTCCATTGAGAGATCTGGGTCCAGTTACTGCAATAATTGCCTCAAGGACCTGCACTATCTCTTCACCTTGGAACTGATTTTGCTGGATTTCATCGAAACTCGTGCTTCCAATGCACGATTTTGTGACAATAATGACATGCAGTGGTTTTCTTTAGGGTTCCAACCTCTGTTCCTGGCTTGGGGCCTATTACTCTCCCTCTTTCCTGACCCATGTGAGTTTATGCATTCTGGATTCCTCCATGATTGGTTCCCTGCTTCCAACCCAATGTCCCACCACTCGCCTGTGTTTGTTTCACCCAGTCTGCGTTCCTCATCTGGAATAGCATCAGTTTATCCTTTCTCTTTCTATGCTTAGAGTCCAATTTGTCTCTACAGTATCTGCCATACCTCAGGATCTCATCCACGGATTTGTTTTGCCAGCAGATCAAATGCTGCAGGATCATAAAGCTAATTTCTGGTCTTAATCCCAATTCAAACTTGGAGATAAACTGTCCCATTTCCTTAGAGTCTAAAGTGTCCAACCCACTATACTAACCTCCCTCCCCACTTACGCATGATGCAGTCCAAAGAGGAACTCAGAAAGGCCTTAAAAACCTGGAATGACTAGTCTTGCATTGACCTCTGCCCTGCTCTCTGTCTGCTATAGCGCCGGGACACCCCTTGTGGGGTAGCTGCATGGTCTACAAATGTCTTTTATTATTATTAATATTATTATGGGCCATTTCCGCTCACTGTCACGTTTCCTGCTGGGTTGACCCTTTCTCCCAATCCCAACTGTGACTGACCACTACCTTCCCCTGGGCTTGGGTCATACCCTGACACTATGGGTCCAATGGTGACCGGCACCGTAAGGACTACCAGTAACTGCATAGCAACATTAGCTCCGCTCGTCTCTGTACCTCCCAATGCTGGAATCCCTAATCCTTCCATCTCTGTTGAACTCTTTCCCATTACTCTCACACTAGGGTCTTTCTATGCTACCCCCATCCTCTCCAAGCTCCCTGAATTTGCTAGTTCCTCCTTCCCTCCTCCTCCTGGTTGTATGGCAAAGGACGCTCTGCTAATAATCTATCTAGCAGGCTGTCATTTTTGCCACTGCCATCATTCCCACTCTGGTTCTGAGTGTCTCTCTCCTTTACTACCAGTGAATATAACCTCTCTGCCTTGATGGTGTCTACTCCCCACTTCTTTAACTGTGCGTCCGAACGCATATCATGATACTCCTTCATCACTTTCTTCATCCTTCCCAGACATTTTTCCATGCTCTTTGCCTTTGAAGCTCGCATCCAAGCATCTAATGCCTCAAACTGTGTTGGTCTAGGTGGTGGTTGCAATGAAGACATCACTCCCCTCAACTGACATGACACCTCCAATCGAAATGAACCATAACGTGGAAAAGCCAAATCCCCTTACTTCTCAGTAATTTTGGGCCAATTTTGAAGCCAAACTATGGTAGAGTCCTACATTCCTTGCCATATAATGTGCAGGGGTATCCTCGGGTGGTGCTTACTTACCCACTCGAGTTACCACTCCTCTATCTCCTCTACAAAGATCTCATAACACCCATAAGCATTGCATAATTAAACCAAGTTCTTTTTCCAACAATTTCCTCCTTTTTGCTTCCTGATGACAATCAACCAATCCCAGTGTGGCGTTACACCAACTGACCTATTTCAGCACAGCACACGCCAACATCACTCTTTCCCTTCACAGCGGTTCACTCTCCTTCACAATCTCATTTTATGCATTTGCATTCTCAATAATAGAAGTCTATGTAACTGTCCCAATGACCGTTCAGACACATAGACAAGTAACTGTCTGTCTACCAAATGGCCGAACAGTAACATAAACAAGTAATTGTCTGCCTTTCTTCAAGATCAATAGAATTCAATCACTCAAGAACATTCACGTACCATGACCCTCGACCTCCGCTAGCCACTCGAATTGCTGTAGTCTACCCCTGTGCACGATGTTTCCACCTGATTCTAACAAATCCACTCAGACAAAGTTGCCTATCTCAGGCGGGTTGTCGATAGCGCTGCATGACTTCCCAACAATCCAATGGTCAGACAATTACAACAAATCAGAGTTTTCTACACCACATATATATTATGGGATCTTAGGCTACTCTTGAGCCTGACGTTTTAATGCATTTATTTATTTAGTGTTTTCTATAGCGCGAACCAGACCCAGATTATGGCTGTCAGAGCGTTTTACATATTAACCATCTTTCAATATCAGCAGCTATCCAATTCTTTTACGTCAAGAGCATGTCCATGTATACCATAACCATGTCATGTATTCATCTGTACCGAAAACAAAAGTAGTGAGGTGTAGTGTACATAATTAGATTACATTCAAGATCGTTGACTCGTACTTCTATTTAAGATAAGACCATTCCTGAGCACCTCTACAACCAGGATGGTTATAGTATTGTTCTGTTTAACCCAATGTTCGTTATGGTAGAAATTAACCCATCAGAAAGCACTTTGTTTCCTTTTTAAATCGTGGGGCATGGGTGATTCTTCTGATATTTGGTGGGAGCGAAATCCAAATCCTTGGTGCCACTCCCATGAACGCTCTATCGTATGTTTTTTTCTGACGGAAGAACGCTGGTTTCAGTAGAAAATCTTCAGATCCCCTCAAGGGTCTAGTGGCTCCGGACAGCATGATTTTATGGGCTAGATAGTGTGGCTTTTTGTGGTGTATTGCCTTGTGAGTAATGCATACAATTTTAAGCTCTATTCTTGCCTTGTATGGTAGCCAGTTGAGCTCTTTCAGGCATGGCGTGACGTGACATGGTTGTATTTTTTTGTTTCTGTTATAAGTCTAGTTGCTGCATTGAGACAAGCTTTTAGGGGAGCTATTGATATTTTAGGGAATCCTGATACGAGTTGCACATCCATATTCAATTCTTGATATGCCTGTATTGCCATTTTCAGAGCTCCGGGTTCGATGAATGGCTTAATTTTTGTGAGGTAGTTCAGATAAAAATGAGCGTTTTTTGTCATTGTATTCATGTGTTCTTGCATGTTTAGCTCTTTGTCCAGTGTGATACCTAGTGATTTTGTAGAGTCCACTATCGTTGGGATACCGTTTAGTGCTGTGATCATCTTGGTCCATTCTTTGATCTCGGCTGAACTTTTAGGAGGGGAGATCAGAAGAAATTCGTTTTTTTTGTGTTTACCTTAAAGTGATTGTCAGCTAGCCATTCTACTGTTTCCTTGAGTGCTTGGTTCATAGTGTTGATCTCTTCCGGCGATGCTATCTTCATATATAGCTGGGTGTCATCAGCATACATGTGGAAGGAAATGTTCGCACTATGTAGTACTTCCATTAATGGTTCGATGTATAGGTTAAATAGTGACGGGGATGGTGTTGATCCTTGAGGAACCCCTATTTGGATTGGGGACGATGGGGATAGCTTGTTCCCCACCAGGAACCTTTGTGATCTGTTCTCTAGGAAGGAGTAGAACCATTTCAGAACAGTAAGCCCATCCTACTTTCCAGGAGTTCTAATAATTTGGGATGGTTTACTGTGTCAAATGCCGAGATAGGTCCATAAGGATCAGGACACAGGTTTCATTACAGTCGAGGGCTAGTAGAGCGTCATCTACTATGTGTAGGATTGCTGTCTCCGTACTGTGGTTTGGTCTGAACCCTGATTGGCAGTCATTTAGTAATTTGAATTCCCCAATGTGTTGATTTAATTGATTGTGAACACATTTTTCTAGTACTTTGGCTAGTAGGGGAATGGTTGTTACTGGGTGAAAGTTGTTTGGAACCAATGGGTTCTCCGTGGGTTTCTTTAGAAGAGGAATAACCTGGCCTGTTTTTAGGTTGTCCGGCATTGATCCTTGTGCAAGTGACTCATTAATTATCTTAGTCCAGATGGGGATGACCATGAGGTTGCAGGAAGGCCATCATTTTGGTAGTAGAGGGTCATTGTAGTGCCTGTTTGGTTTCAGTGATAGTAATATTTTGTTGATGTCATGTTGATCATATCGTTTGAAGGTTAGTTCAGAAGGTGGTTGCAGCTCTTTCTCGCATTGCAGTGTTAGAGTCTCAGAGTTAAGGTCTCTTGTGTCTCTCACCTGGTGTTTGGGTTTGATAGGTTTCCTTATTGCTTTCTTTTTTTTGGCTGGTATGTGGAAAGTGATGACGTGGTGATCGGACCAGTCATAGGGTACAATTGATATTGCTTGGATCGTATTTTCTTTGGCGATGATCCAGTCTAAAGTGGCTCCTTTGGAGTATGTTGGTAGTGCACAGGCTTGTATTAGTGTGTAGTTTTCCAGGAATTCTTTAAGAGTGTTGACCTGATTATCTTGGGAGTCATTCCAGTGAACATTGAAGTCTCCTAGGAAAATAGTGTTGGAGTGAGGATATGAGTTAGCTGTAATAATTTCCATTAGGTGGTCTATGAAAGTTAGGTTTCTGCCTGGGGGGGTGGTAGAATGTGTGTATTTTGTAAACTTGTTTGTCTGTGAATCTTGCTGAGAGCCTCAGGTATTCACATGAGTCTATCGGAACTGATAGAACTTTAAAGATGGTGATGTTTGATCTGTGGATGCAGGCCACTCCTCCTCCTGCTTTGTTCAGCCTATCTAGTCTTACAATGTTATATTTGGGTGGTAACAGCATGTCTAGGCATGGGGAGGATGATTCAGAAAGCCATGTTTCAGTTAGAATGGCCACGTCCGACTGTTGATTCATGATTAGGTCGGCAATGTCAGCGGCATGTTTCATTGCTGAGCGGCAGTTGATAAGTAGGCATGAGATTTTTTTGATGGGTTTTCTAGATCAGCATTGGAGTATGGCCGCTCTGGGCTTAGCGTTATTTCTTTTAGGTTATTAGAGTTTGCTTTTCTTTGATTAGTGTGTGATATTCTGTTGACATTAATTGGAACCACCTGAATCTTCTGGTCGCTTAACTTTCCTGGTAGGTTGAAAGTTGTAACATAAGAGAGTAGTAGATTTTGGGTTTCTGTGTCCGCTAAATATCTAAGGAAGCTGCGTGGACGGTAAATCCTATTTGAGAGAGGTAGTGTGGTTGAGTTGCGCTTATTATGGAGATTGTGTACCGATTTATGACTCTGTATAATTTTGGAGAGATAACTTTCTGAGAGCAATAGAGTGTTCTTCATGATCCTAATAGCGTTTCTCATGTCTGTAGCTATCGTATCTGTCTGGGCCATGAGCCTTTCTAATTCTTTTACTTTTGGTGATAGTTGGCTATTCTGTGTCGGTATTGCAGACCGGTGGATCGTTAGACTGCAGGGATCATCCTCTTGCATTATGTTTATATCTTTCGTTCTTTCCTTAGTTATTTTGCTCTGAAGGATAGGTCCTGTATTAATATCTGTTGTGTGATATGATGTCTCAGGGAATTGATTGTTTGGTGCTGTGACCGCTAGATCAGAGATTTGTAAGGATGACGAGGTGGTAGCAGCTGATGTGTGCCGATTGAGCGGTTTGTTGGGTTTTACTTGGATTGCTTCTATGGGGTTCTTGCTGAATGTTTTTCGTAAGTCTACTCTTGGGTTGATTTCTGTATCTTGTGTCTTATCGTTTTGTCTAGTACTAGATGATCTGGATTGTTGACTCTCCTGATCCATTTTGATATCTCTTGTTGCTTTTCTACTCATTGGAATGATGGTTGTGATGTCTACGATGTCTTTTTGTTGAAGAGCTGAGAGAGGTATGTTATAGACCTGATGTTTTAGCAAGGTAAAGTATTCTTCAAATAGTTCCAGATCTTTGTTGGCTGCTTGGACGAGTACCGTGCCATTTTTGTAGTAGGTTATATTTAGTGTGGCCTTTAGATATTTCGATGGTTCTATCAGCAACTTTGTTCCATGAGGGATGTTTCTTGTTTCTTTCCCGTTTAGCAATTTCGACATCGTATAGCGCCATTTAGCCAGGGATCTGGTGTAGAAAATTAAGCTGTTGATAATCACTCCATTTTTTTAGTTGAAGGAGGGACCAGAGAAAAGTGTTTCTGGGTTTTTCCTAAGCAGGTTGAATTTAAAGATTGTGCCTGCCTTTTTAGAGAGATTGGCGGGGTACACTATCGTTCAGGCATTTTTACCTGCAGGGATGAGATTTGCACCTTCCAATTTGTTGATGGAGTGAATCATTCCTCTTGTGGAGTTTCGTCTGCTAATTATTCTTTGTTTATGTTTTCCTGCAGGTAGTATCTGTGAAATTCCTGCTAAGAGTGTCCTGCAATTAATGATGTTATCTGTGCTCTAGAAACAAAGCTTTGCATTGACCTATTAGCAAGGCCTATTATTTCCTTTAAACATCATGATCCTGATCATTTCCATATTAAATCCACTTTCTCTTTTTATTGGTGATGATTGGCATTCCTTCGTAATAGTGAGTTTATCAATTTTATTAGTTCTAGGAATGCTTTTTCTTCCAGTAATGCAGTCCTACTTTTGTTTCATTGTAATCATAGCTTCCTTCACCTAGTCTTCTTTCCATACTGATTGTCCTTTTTCAGTTTCCTGCTTCCCTAGCTGGCTGTACTTTTTCTGCCGGTGATGCAGTCCTACTTTTTTTTCATTGCATTCATAGCTTCCTTCACCTGGTCCACTTTCCGTTATTGATGTGGGAGGGGTTGGATTAGAGCACATCCATTTTGTTTATTTTAGGTAGAGAGAGCCTGTGAGGAGCACATCTTATCAAAATGGCCCAAAGGTCATTGCAGCAAATGCTGTTCACGTTATGCTAGACTAGCGGGGCTCATATCTGTTGCCCCGTGTCCTCCAACATGTATGTCTGAATTGTTGCTCT
The DNA here is from genome assembly GCF_964204655.1 of Triturus cristatus. NCBI lineage: Eukaryota > Metazoa > Chordata > Amphibia > Caudata > Salamandridae > Triturus > Triturus cristatus. The sequence goes on from NC_140590.1 coordinate 354,334,683, forward strand.
GTCAACACTGTGCACCACATTTACCTCCTCTGTATGTCCTTTGCGAGTTTGTTCTATGCGCCCCAATGTAATGATTCCTCGCTGTTCTGAGCCTCGGCCCCTCTCTCCTATGTGGATACACCTGCCAATGCTCCTTACGTTGATGCAGCAGGAGCGACCATCTCGATCCGCTTCATGCTCGGGGTGGTCATCAGTCTCTCTCCTCATTCTCTGCCTGCATGTGGGGACAGGGGGTAGTCACAGGCCACCCTCACTTTAATCTTTCTTCTAGCCCCGCAATGAGAGAGATCCTCGCAAATCGAGGATTTGCAAAAACCGCACACGGAGCTCACCTCATCCGAATGTAGCACTGTGGGCGGACCCTGTCGGACCGGAGGGCTGTCGCGGTGCTTGTTGTGGTATGTACAGACCATCAGTCCTCTCTAGCAGGCATCCCGTGCCTCCCTCATCCAAAACCGCATCGGAGCTCACCTTGTCTGGCTGTCCCCTCTTCAGACTGGAGGGAGGACAGTCGCTGGGTCAGCTCGTCTCCTTTGGGTGCAGCGACTCGGGTGGACCCCTTCGGACCTGAGGGCAGTCGTGAGATTATATGCGATGAGTCATTTTCTTCTTCTTGGATCTCTGCTGGTAGAGATGACTGGGTGTGTGATCCTCGCCGGGTGCGTGTGCAGGCTTAACGGGGATTTTCACTCGAAAAGCTATCCCCAGCCCGGAGCTAGTTCATCAAGCTCCTCCACAATCAGCGGCCATCTTGATGACATCAAAACAAAAGCAAAACTCATGGACTGTGCGCGTCTGGCCCAAAACCACATTCAATCGACTTTCATCCCATTTCCGAAAGACATCACACAATCAAATCATCACTGCAATCTAGCACACAACATCCCTATTCATACTCACTCCACCATTCACCGCTGTTCTCTCCACATCGCTATTCTCTATCCGTCTCCGCCAAAGTCCGTCGTTTTCCACTTTTGATCATTTGGGCTCTCATTCTTTGGCGCTCTATGGGTCTAACTTTTCTAGAATTTTCTAGATTCTCCCCTCAAGAGGCAACCATCCTATACTGCTACCAACTGAAGGATCTGGGTTCCACATTCTAGACTTACTCTAGAACCTTTGGCCGATGGACCGTTGGTGCCTGCTTGAAAGTGTGGAGGGGAGAAGATCCATTTGCCAATCATATTACAATTTTAATATACCATGACTGCAAAGGATCACCGACTCCTGAGTAAAGTTTAGTTAGTTTATTACAAAGCCAAGAACAACTGGACATACAGACATCTCAAGATGAGGGTGTAGAAGTACAACAATTGAAATTTAGTGTATGAAGCAAACAAAGAATGACCAGTTCTAGAATCAGGACACAAAATATAACTGCACCTACACCTACATCGAGAGTCCTCTTCATTGGAGGCTCATAAATTAAAAGCATTAGTCTGTCCCTACACTGCTACTAATGTGACATCCCTACTTAGCATTTACCCAGGCAAGTTCAGGAAAGAAGGTGTCAGGGCGTGAAGACTTTCTAAGAAGCACACCATGTTGAATAGGTCAAGTAGCATAAAGCTACGGAGCTCGTTCTAAGATACTCCTTCCTCTCTGCAGATCTCCACAGAAATTCGAGGACACTGTCCCTAACTCTAACACCAAAATTTTAAGACGAACCCATCATCACATCAAGCGATTAGCTAGACATCTCCTCATAGGTAACTTTCCAGGCAGTTGCGATGCTTCCCAGCGCTGGCTCGATGACCATGATTCCCAGGTCTTCTCCAGTGAGAAAGAATACCTTCTCTCATCATCAGCAACGCTTGTTCAAAAGTATCCTCTCCTCGCTAAGCCTACCTCCGAAAACAAAAGTGTTATTCTAACTAACAAAGATGAATTTCTCAACCTGCATACACATGAACATTACGAACAACTCACTTTGGAGAGCCAGGGAGAAATACACATGAGGCTTACAATTTCGGCTAACATAAGCATAAACAGGAAACTTCATTAAGCATGCGTATCCATGAGCATTATTGCTGTGCACGTTTAAATCAATGCGTTACACATCAGTAAATTGATTTCTCCTTAGTCTCTTTAAAGTCAACATTAAGCCTTCATCATTTAGAGACATGTTTACAGTGCTACTTTCTTCACGTTATACAAAAATATCTTTATCACTTCATTTTACACATTATTAGATTACGTGGGCTAATAACCAAATATTAGCACAACAAGCATTATATGTGCAGGTGCAAACTACTTGTGATAATAATGTATCCCTACAAATTAAAGAGCACCATCATGCTCTATCACTGTCGACTGGGGAGGACTGTGCTCAGTGCCCCCCAAACGCGTCACACCGCCGGGCAGAGAGGCCCAAGCAGGTCGCCAGCGTCTGCGGCAATGTCGGTTACCAACCCAACCATAGACCAAGGAGTATAACACGTGTTGTAGCAGTCCTGGCGTGCAAATCTGTTGTCTGACCTGGGTATAGGGGCGTAAGACTAATCAAACCATCTAGTAGCTGCTTCCCTCCAAAGTTTCCCTCAGGATAGCTGGCGCTCGGAGCCCCCAGTTTTATCTGGTAAAGCGAATGATTAGAGGTCCTGGGGCCGAAATGATCTCAACCTATTCTCAAACTTTAAATGTGTAAGAAGCCTGGGGTGGAGCCGGTTATGGATAGCAAGTGCCTTGTGGGCCACTTTTGGTAAGCAGAACGGATGCTGCGGGAAGTACCTAATGCCGGGTTAAGGTACTCAATGATGACGCTCATCAGACCCCAGAAAAGGTGTTGTTTGATATAGACAGCCTTGGCCATGGAAGTCGGAATCTGCTAAGGAGTGTGTAATAACTCAGATGCCGAATCAACTAGCCCTGAAATGGATGGCACTGGAGCATCGGGCCCATACCCAGCCGTCGCCAGTGCTGAGTGCTGTGGGGGCTAAGCAGCTATGAGTAGGGGGTCACTGCAATGCGCACAGAAGCCCGGGGCAATGGCTTGGGTGGAGCCGCCGTAGGTGCATATCTTGGTGGTAGTAGCAAATATCTAAACAAGAACTTTGATGGCCGAAGTGGAGAAGGTTTTTATGTAAACAGCAGTTGAACATGGTTCAGTCAGTCCTAAGAGATGGGTGAGCGCAATTCGGAAGGGACGGGTGGTGGCCTCTGTTGCCCACAGCCGATCGAAAGGGAGTCTGGTTCAGATCCCTGAACCCAGAGGGGCAGAGACATGTGCCCTCACGGCATCCAGTGCGGTAATGCAAAGAATCCAGGTGAAGCCGGAGGGATCCCCAGGGAGAGTTCTTTTTTCTATGTGAAGGGCAGGGTGCCCTGGAATGGGTTCACCCCGAGAGAGAGGGCTGTGCCCTGTAGGTAACGAAGTTGGCAAGTCAGATTTGTAACTTCAGGATAAGGATTGGCTTTAAGAGCTTGGTTGGTCAGGCTGGGGCGTGAAGCAGGGCTGGATGCGCGCTGCGGCTGGACCAGGTGCTGCCATCTGGGGCAGCGGCGACTCTGGACGTGAGCCAGGCCCTTCCTGTGGATCGCCCTAGCTACAGTGGTCGCCTCTCCCAGTGCCCCCTCCCTGGGGGACCGGGGACAGCATTCTGCCTTGGCTAGCACCTAGCAGCTGACTTAGAACTGGTGCTGACCAGGGGAATCCGAATGCTTAAGTAAAACAAAGCATCGTGAAGGCCAGAGGTGGGTGTTGACATGGTATGATTCTGCCCAGTGCTCTGAATGTCAAAGTAAAGAAATTCAATGGAACGCGGTTGAATGGCGGGAGTATCTATGACTCTCTTTACCTCTTCTCAGTCATAGTGGCCTATACCTCCTAGAGGTCCCACTGGTAACTGCATTTATAGCGCTAGACTCTGCAGAGAGAAGTCTATACAGGCAGGCCAAACAACGTTCTATCATGGCATTGAGAGTGATAGTGAGAAATGGCGAAGCAAACAAACACAATTTCAGATGGGGTAGCTCCTGGCGATTAAGAACCTCGTTAAGAAGGTGAAAGGAGGTGCTGTCTGCTCCAGAAATTATTAACCTCTTTACTGATTTTGTCAATGTAGTACCTGCTTTAAGCAACGCAACAAAAGACAAAGACACAACAGCAGACCTCAGTAAAACCATTGAATTTGTGGCCTCCTCAGTCAAGAGTGACACTATTGCATCCAACTTAGAATACCCAAATGACAAATATAAATGTGATCTATGCGGAGACATATTGGACACTTTTAAAGAACTAAGAAAGCATGTCTCAAACAAACATAAAGGCTTCTATCTGAAAACATATTGCTTAAAATGTAACAAGGAAGCCAAATACCACAATATTGAGTGTCATTATGCTAAATACAAAGGAAGAACAATAAAAAGGGGAGCTGCAATTTCTATGCAGCTTTTGTGACCTCAGATTCGGAACAAAAATGGGAGCTTCAGCACATGCACGGCGTATGCATCCAATAGTGCAAATGAGGCTAGACTCGCAGCTCTAGCAAGCAGCAAACCATCCAAATTATGGTCACAGGAAAAACTACTGCTATTAGCAGAATTAGAAAAAGTTTACGAATATAAAAGAAATATTAATGCGCTGATGGGTCCGCATTTTCACAATAAAAATAGGAAACAAATTACAGAAAAAAGAAGAGATAAAAGAGATAAGAGCAAAAGAACGGCAAAGGATGTACTGCAATCATCCAATAACACTGAAAGTGACTCTTGCGATGAACCTTAAGTTTCAGTGGAAGTAACAACAGAAAGGCAAAAATCCAAAACCTTGATGAATTGAATGATAGAATTTCAGTAGTTGAGAAATACTCTAAAAGCGTAAAGCATGTTGATGCTGCTATGGATCTGATGAATGAGACTGTAACTTATATTTCAGAGAACACCAGTGATATAGGTCCTATACCAGCAAATTGAAATGAACCAATGAGTGAACTCAACAATGAGCCTATGAACTCTGTTCAATATGAACACCAGAATGCCTCAGTGGAAAACAATATATCAAAGAAAGATAAGAAAAAGCATTTGCAATGCAAACGGTCTCGCCTTTGGGACCTTATAAGTATTTATCCGTGCAGCCAAAGACTAAATTCAATCAATAACAATACAAATAGCCAATTAAACCATGCTGATGAAAAAATTAATTAACTTTTTCTGATTTTTGGAAAACATGCTCTTACCTCAAAACTGCAGGGTACCAATACTATTGACTTCAGAAAGATGACCAATTGAGTTAGTTGTGACAGGATTCCAACCTGTGTCATACCTGCTATAACAGGTTATAATAGGATACAGATAATAACAGGACACCTGTGACATGCAGATAACACTTCCAGTAGAGAGCACTTAGCTTTTTGTCAATGGACCAAAACAGTACTGATCATCTGGAATACAGTGGCCCTCTATCTTGGGGCTCACACTTCCATTTGCTAAAAGAATACAGTTGACTTCATATGGATTATTTGTATTTTGCATCAAATGGACTTTAATAATTTCAAAATCTCACTGGTATCCTGTAAGTTATTGAAGTCTATCCACTCTTCACTAAACCTGCTTTGCGCCTGCACTATCTATTAACACACCTTGGACAAATAGTCCTACTTTGCTACATCTTGAATGTTGTTTTAAAACTACATTGATGATACTAGCTCAACATTGAACGTTTGCATTTCTAATAAATATTGCAAAAAGGGCATTTAAAAGGCCAATTTAATAAACATAGGCCACACAGACTCTATATTCGTCAATTGTTTGTAAAATTGCATTCTGTGGAGCATGGTCTTTTATTAAGTGAGGCAAATAGTAAATATGATGTAAAACTTGAGAGTTTGGTCAGAGTGGTAATACAAATAACACGTAGTTACATTCCGTTTAACTCTTCATATGGAGAATCGTGCGGTTCGCCACACAAAGAGGCTTTCAGAAAAAGACGCATCAAATAAGGTAGAGAGTGACAGTTTTTTTTATTAAAGTTTTAATTTTAGCAATTAATATATGCATGTGGCGTGTTCCACCTGCCAATCTAAATGCATACTAATCAATCATTCAGCAATGATTTGTACCGGCCCTCTCAGCAACTGTCACCATTTGCAAAAGTAATGAACAACATATCTCAACACCTGCAGGAGATTTCATTAAGGGGACAGTGCCTCGGGAAGAGCTGGTGGAGCATTTACATTACAGGGTGTAGCACGCATCCCTGCAGGTTCTGTAATGTAAACCCCTCGTCCTCCCTTCTTCCCTGCCCCTATTCTGCCCCAAACCCCCTCGGTGACCAAAGGCCTTAGTGTATCGGTGAAATAGCCTAACAAGAGCGCATGGTACTTTAACTTTCAATCTCAGTGGCCATAGACAGCATTTTGTGGGGAAGAGGGGGCATCATTTTTGGAACATCAATCATATTTGCTGGTTAAAAAAAATGTGCCAGAAAGTTGAAATTGCTGCCACTGTCAAGAAATGAAACTCTGCCACCCATTAGTGTTTTAAATTAATCATTTTCCCGGCGGGCGAAGAGGGCACCCCCACTCCGTTGATTGATATAGTCATAGTAAATGATTACTTCCTTGGCAGCACACACATTCATTTGAATAAGAGTGGAACAACTTGTTCAAAAAAGATAAAAACCCCAGCGCTTGTTAGCAAAGGAGTAGGCTCATCACTCCACCAACTCTGCAAAAGCATACATTAATGTTACTCTAATTCCACTGAAGACGTCACTAACTGCAATAATAGTGGCTGCAGCCTCAAAATATGGGTGGATGGATTGCTAAATAGGGACGGGGAAGGGCAAATGGATGGGTGGGGTAGATTGATATGGATTCAGATAAACTGAACAAAACACTCTCTGCTGGTTGAGCAGGCGCTGAAAAGAATTGTGTGCAACCTTTTTGTCATAGGTTGGAATCATTGCAGTGTCTGGCCTGCCTTTCATGCCTCCGGAGTTGATAGCATTATTAGGGCTTAATTGTGTGACACAAATACCTATCAAAAAAGCACCGGAGGGTGAATCAATTAGTGCTATGTCCGAAGTAAAGAAAGGCAGGGCATAAGAATGGGTGGGTGGAATGTTGTATAAAATAAATATCAGGCGATATTCTGGATACAATGCTCACGTGTTTGAGCTAACGTACCCCGTCAGCCCACGGCAGACTGAGAGCAGGTTGTGTAAGGATTTTCAACAATTCCCTTTCTAGCTTCTAGCTTAATTGTCCATAAAATGTAGCCCATGGTCTTTCGAGGTTTGCTAAAGACCACGGGCATATAACAACCATTGATGACTACATCCTCGCTTCTTGGACCTCTGGCCCTCAAACAAACCCACCGCCCATCAGGGTTTCTCAGATCGTCCTCTCCCTTTCCACCAACAGCTTTGGTGTTTCATATTACTTCAAACAGCGCTACGTTGCTCCCTGCCTCGGTTGGCGCTACAGAATTACCAACACGCTCACAAACTGGCAACAGCGAAACTGGGAGCCCTGAATTATGATGACAGCATCTCCACTGGTAAAGCATTGTTTGATCTTGGGGAAATTACTTTATCTCCCTCTGCTCCAATCCACTTATCTAAAAGCAATGAACCCGTCGAATGCGAGTGAACATGAGTAAGAAGTGAAAAAGTGGGCTGTTCTATTTATCACAAAGGCCAACAGATGTAACAAGGGTTTCATTGGCTGTAGTATAAAGCTGTACAGCATCCTACGATATTAGGCGTATCGACAGAGAGACTGCAGAGAAGAAGCTGCGGCCCGCGCCACCACCTCCCTCGCTCATCAGCGCTGCCCTCGTCCATCACAGAGTGGTATCCGTTCACAGTCAATCTTGTGATCACATCCTCTTCCATTCCAAATTGTAATATTTTGGAATGCCACTGATGAGATTTATGCAGTTGGAAATATAGCTCTTTGGAATTGAGTGCTTGCTGAGAGATCTGTACATAACCTCAGTTTACAGTCCTGAATCCCGACAGGGCAGGCTCAGGCTTTCATCTTTCAGAGGCTGATACAATGAGCACCTGCACTTCGCAGAAGCAAACGGGTACTCTAAATAGTGAGTAGCGTCACTTGAATGTTTCCATTTAGAGCACTTAGTAACACTCTTTTCAATACGTCAAGCAGTGGAAAGCTCTGGTCTTAGGCACTATATATGTGACACATTACAGTAGAACCCCACATGCTAACCTGCACCGTACCTTTGTATTTCAAAGCTGCACCCTTTCCTCAGCAGGACGTTTCTCTTGCGTATGTTGAAGGACTGCTCCTTCCCTGGATAGGCATCAACTTCGGAGCCCATGGTGAGCCGAGGACACCCGTCTCGTGGAATAAATATCCTGTCCGCAGAGACTCAGATGCTCAGATGAAGTCAGGTTTTATTTGTTGCCTTAAAATTGGATTAGTGTCCTCATAGGTGTTCATGCTCTGAGGTATATTTACACTTTGCCCTCAACATAATAACAAAGGAACGGCAACCAGCTGGCATGTGTAGCCCTGTGCAACTAGAGACAGCGACATAGGACTATGGTTCAGGGTTATCATCATCATCATCAATCAATCTTTATTTCGACTTTAGTCATAAAAGTATCCATACAGTAACAATGCAAATACAATAAAATTAATAAAAAATATGCCAAACCGTATAACATTGTGCAATGAATAAAAATTGGTACAAAAATACATAAGCCAGTTATTGCAGGAGCAAGAAGTTGACAACGCCCATGAAACACCAATAGTAATAGTCAATGCAGTGTACCTCCATGCAATCTAGGCTTTAGAAACCTTTCTCAAAGCAGCTATAAGACTATAATGGGAGGATGTAAATTCAAGCAAGGTTATCACAAATCCTTCTTTTCCTCCACATAGCTGCGAGAAATGATGACACAGCAAAAACAATTACAGTAGTTGTCTGTTTTGAGAACTCGAAAAGGATGCATACAATGCGTGAACCCCAAATTTTTACAAACGGGGACAATCCAGCACTTTCTAATCTTTTTGTAGGCGGGACAAAAGAATAGTATATGCAGCTCGGTTTCCTGATCAGCATCACATTCAGGGCAATTTTTAGGAGAGAGCGGGGACTATTTACTCGTAAAGGCTCTTATAGGTAGAGTGCCGTATCTCCACTGCAAATACAGTTTTCTTGCAAGATGGGGTCTGATATCACTTAAAACATCCTCAAAGTAGTAACAGTCTTTATACATTAAAAAAGTTTGTGTTAAAATGGAAGATTGAGATTTCTGAATAAGAACAATGAGTTTAGATTCGTAATACAAATTAGCCAAGTGCTTTCGTGAGACACTAATACATGCTGTCGCCGGATCAGACCACAATTGTGGAAGGCCTATTTTTCCCAGTTCCTCCTTCACATACCTCAGCCAAGGGTGTTTCCCTGCATTGGGTAATCCCAGGACTTCCATAAATTCTTTCCTATAATCCTGGAGCTCTGGAGTAATCCAAATCCTCCGCCAAAATGTTAGAGGTTTGAGACCCAATTCTTCATCTATAGATCTGAGGCCCAGATCGACTCTCAATGGCAATAAAGGAGTACTGGGGGGAAGGGTCAGCAATTGCCTTAGAAATTTACTTTCTGTAACTGTGATCTCAGGTCGGCAGTTGAAGCCCCAGAGTTCTCCTCCATAGACTACTCCGCCCCTTGCCTGTAATTTATATATTTCAAGGGGTGGACCAGTTGGTTTGGCACATGATTTATTTAGGAGTTTTATAATTCCCCCTGGTGCTTGGGCTAGTTTCAATTGGGCTTTTATCTGGTGTGGGACCCATGTCATTGTCTCATTTAAGGTGAGCCCCAAATACTCAAAAGTCTGGACCCTTTCCAGGCTAGCTCTCCCTATGCTCGGGTTGGGACGTGTCATTACTGGTGGATTAAAAATCATGTATTTTGTTTTGAGGGTGTTTATTTCTAAGCCCCGCTCGAGGCAAAATGTCTCAAAACCATCCAACACTCGTTGAATACCCATCGGGGACTTCGAGAGTAATAGAGTATCATCCGCGAACATAATCGCAGGGACCCGATATCCAGCAAGCTTGGGGGCATCGCTATTGATGACCTCATTCAGATGTGTAAATACTCCGTTGACATAGAGGCAGAACAGGGTAGGAGCCAAAACGCACGCCTGTCTGACTCCCCTGTCAACGGGAAATCTAGATGTCAATGCTCCATTTTTCCCACACCTGACTTATGCAATCGGATAATCATATTCAATAAGGGAGCAGGAATGCCCAGTTGTAGAAGGACAGACCATAGTTTGGCCCTAGGAACCAGGTCAAACGCCGCACGTAGGTCCACAAAAACAGTATATAACAAGCCACTCTCAACTTTAACAGTTTTCCAAAATAGCATAGTCAGGCGGAACATCTGGTCCGTAGTAGACACGTTCTTCCTAAACCCTGCCTGGTAGGGACTTAGAATGGAAGATTCTTCTATCCAGTCCCTAAGGCGGTTCAGGGTTATGAAGACCGAGAACAAGGACAGCGAGTAGTCTTAATTAATCCTGGGTGACAGTCGTTCTGCCGCAATTGGGTGAGTATGAGAAAGAGACCTGAACCCGAGGGAAATGCCATAACAAGTAGCAGTTTTAGATGGTATTGCAGTTTCTTTCCTTTCCATTAAAAACAACAATTCAGGCCGGAAAAATTAAAAATATTTACATTTAGTGCTCAGTCCGATCTTATCTGCAGCAGGCATAAAATGTCTAAATGCACTCTCTTACATCCTCACGTATAAAGAGCATGAAACACCGCTTTCGTTTCTGTTGCCGGCACCAGGTATAAACTACAGTGAAACTGCAATGGCTAGACGGCAGGAGAGAGGAGAGGCCAGCAAATGCAAGAACAGTGTGATTGCCAAACAAAATTCCTTTTAGTGAAATCGAGAGGGAGGGAGCTAAGGAAACAAAGGAGGGGCATTTAAAGAAATGCACCAATAGCAAACAGGCATTTTTAAATGGCACAGATCACAACCAATGTTAAATGTTGGACGTGCCAAAAGTCCACAGAAGAGATGCACCAGGTCCAGCAGACAACGAAAGACCTGTCGAGGTTCAACCTAAAAATGGAAGGCTCAATCGAAGACGCAAGAAAAAGTATGCTAAAGCAAAGGGAAGCTACAAGGAATACCAGGCAATGTTTATAAAAGACAAAAAGAAAATTGTCAGCATAATCACTGATGGTGCAGAAAATGCCACTTGCCAAATCAGTGTGGATGATATCTTCCAATACTATAAAGATATAATTGAAAATGAAAATAAGAAAACTCCCAAATTCATCCCAATTGACAGGATACTGAATGAAAATCATTGAAAAATTCATAAAAGGAACAGGTTTAAAACTTAATGTGAAAAAAACACATGGATTTAATAGAAGTCCCCAGAAAAATAAAATCCTGGTTAACAACTGCAAACCATGGCCATTTAAAAAACAAACTATTAAACATATTCATCCAGGAGAAAAGACACCTCGGATTGAACTTTGATCCACACACCGGCCATACAAGCAACTACAAAATTAATGAGATTCTTACTAATTGGGATCAAAAACTTGACAATCTACCACTTAAGCCCACTCAGAAAATAGAAATATTGTGTCAATACTTGATCCCTAAATTGTCATTTAAATTGGGAATGACAGGATCAGAAGCAAAAACTTTAAACACTTTGGATCAAATGATAAAGAAATATGTCAAACATTTCCTACAACTACCTGCATACACATGTGGTGGTCTCCTGTACTCGAAAAGATCATATGAGGGCGTCAGTGTACCAAAGCTGTGTACTGCAATCGGACTAAATAAAGTCAATAGTTTATTGGACCTCAGGGAAGCTCCAGATCTGTACATAGCTCATTCCTCATGTATGCAGGAGAAATAATTAATGAAAAAATTGATAACATCATCAAAACACACATACTCAACATTTTAGACAGTAATTCCTGAGTTATGATTTGAATTTGTTAGCAACATTTGATTGGAGGAAAGAGGAAATTGAGAAATGGGCAAATCTCTCGGTCAGAGGTAATGGTATTAAATATTTAGCAAATAATCCAACCTCAGATCTCTGGATCAGCAAGCATGACAAAATGAAAGAAAATCCATACATAGCTGCGTTGATGTTAAGAGCAAATGTTTTGTGTACCAGAGACACCATCACTAGAGGAAGAAATCAAACATTTGCTACATGCAGATACTGTAAAGATGTTTGCAAAACAATTTTATACATTACACATTAGCCATGGTCACATTTTACAGAGTCTTGAAAGGCACAGAGTTCCTTCATACATAAGAGACATAATAAAGACTTATATACAGACTTAACAACATTTTTCAAGGGAAAGAATGACGAATCAAAACCAGAAATAATAATGAAATCTAGAGTAAAGCAAGTTGACTCTTATCCCCACTGTTGTTTAACATTGCCATTGAGCCTCTCGATATGTGATTAGCTCTG